>NC_057360.1:60062214-60383464 GCF_016509475.1 Prionailurus bengalensis
CACTTAGTAGGTGTTCGGTACACTCTGGTTCCCTTTCTTTTCCTTCCCCAGTAAATAACACTCGGTCAGTGTCAGGGAGAGAAAGTTTCCCGTTGGGCTTCCAAGTAAGTTCCTGCAAGGGTGTAAAAGTCTGAGCGGCCCGTGTCAAAAAGAAACTCCTACCCGCCACGGGAAGCTTGACCAGTGGGGGTCAGGGAGGGGCAGGTGCTGGTGACTGTTCAGCCTGAAGCAGTGGAACAGATGCCCCCCCTTGTACCTAACGAAGTGGCTCTGGGGTGTCCTGTGTCTCAGCAGCTGGACACCTGGAACCCTCCAGGAGACCCCTCCCACCTGGCCCCCCGCAGAGCCGCAGGGCCATGGGCATTTCTGGGGACAGCAGTCTGGTTTTGCCCTCCTTCCTGTGCCCACCCCCACCTTCCCAGTGCTTAGCGAGCACCAGACGTTTCCACACGCGGCCACGGGGCCTCTGAGGACGCTCTGGAATCTGTCACCTTTCTCCCACGACACACATGCCAGGAAGATGGACGTGAGTGTGTGCGTGGGGACGGGAGGTGTCCATGTAAACTTTTTCCGAGGGAAGAGAAATGAAGGACAGAGCGGGAGAGAAGGGACTGGCAGAGATGTGAGGAGGGCGGAGAGAAAAATGTTGGAAAAGGGACTTTTTTTTTTTTTTTTTTTTTTTAAATCTTAGAAAGGTTTGAATGAGTGGGAAGGAGCCAGCTGACAGGAGGAGCCTGAAAATCCAGGAACACAGGGCGAGGGAAGGCTGACAAGTAGACAGAGTCTAGGGCTTGCCTGGGACGAAGGGGCTTCCCAGGAGGTGGGAAGAGGCCCACCAGCGACTTCTCTGTGGCCGAGCTCCGTGGCTGAGCTGGCCAGGCATTGGCACAGGCGTGACTTTGTCCTGTCCTCACTCAGGTAGCTAAGGGTGCAATTATATGCCTTCCGAGGCCTTCCGACAATCGAACCTCACTTCCCCTCCACCCCCCACAAAAGCACATTCCCCGGGCTGGAGATGGGACGCTAGAAAGCCACCTCATCTTGCCAGGCCTCGTTCTCCAGGACAGAGGGCTGGTTGGATGATGTATGAGGTTCTTTCCAGCTGAGCTGTTGCGAGTCAACGGTTTAAGTTGCCTGTGATGGCTTTGATGGCCCTGGCCGAGTCTGTTCTCAGGACACAGCATCAGGGGTCTCCAGGGGAAAGTCTTCGCGTAGCGATGCTCCTGGCTTTCCTGAAGCCTCTTGCCCCGTCCTGCTTTGGAGGACACGGCTTGGGGACGAGTGGGTGTGTATGGGTTTGTCCGCCCTCAGGAGACTCTGCTGGCTGTGTGGGGTCTGGGTGAGCCAGGCGCCGCACAGCAGTGGTGACATGGGAGCGTGGGGGGTGCGTGACTTCAGCAACCGCACCATGTGGCCTGGGCGGAAGCAATAGCAGTGGCAAATGGGGGAGGGGGCTGCTGGTGAGCTGATCGGGTTTCTCAATTATTTCTTTACACTAACCAGTTTGGGCTGAGCGAGCACCTGGGGCTCTTCAGTTTTTCGGGGAGGAGGTCCCGGGAGAGATGTTATGCGATCCTTCAATCTGGGCAGGGGGGCACCTGGGTGAGTAACGCGCACATAAAAAACCAGGGGTGGCTTTATTTCCCAAGCTGGTGGTGCAGGTCATGCCAATGACATTAGTTTTCTTTAAAAAGAGGCAAAGCCAACAAAAAATGCTATGTATGGGTCTGTAGTAGGGTTCATGTGTGTTGTATGTTGGGGGAGGGGGAGGTGGCTGAAATCCCAAATCAATAAGGTAATTGAGTTATTTCCGTCGAGTGTTTAAGGCTATTACTTTAAGTGAACACAGGGCAGTTGGCTGTGTTTGCTGTAATCAGCTTTGGACTCATCGGGCATATTGATCTCTCCCAGCGCTGTTTGGTGTTCTTGAAACATCAGCGGAAGTCTTACCCCCGCCTCCCCCTCCTCTTTCCTCCTCTTCTTCCCAAGGCTTCTGAAAAGCACAAACACAGTTCTCTCTGCTGGCTGGGTTGCAAGTTTTCCACTTCACATCATCATCATTTGTTCTAAAAGCAAAATGCCATTTTCCGCGACTCTTTACACTTGTGTGTGTGTGTGCGTGCACACACACACACACACACACACACACACACAGCCTCTGTGCTCAACAATGTGCTTTTTAATATAAAGAAGGAGTGAAGACAACAGGTCCACTATTTCTGCAATATCCCGGGGCAGGGAAGCCATTCCCAGTCCAGCAAGAAACATTGTGCCCATTGAGGCTGCCCTCCAGCTCTGGGCGGCTGACAATCCCAACCTTTGTGACCACCAGAGAATCATGGCCTGTACCCGTCCCCTCGGACTCCACCCTACTGGCCCCCAAAGGTCACTGACAGTGATGTCACGGAAAAGCATGGGGTCACAGAGCCTATCCTCCAAAGAAGCTCTGGGAAGTGTTGGTGGGTCCCTGAAAGCTAGTGGACTTACCCACTCCCTTCCATCTAGCCCCCAGCCCTGAGCCCTGCAGAAGTTCTCCAGCTCAGAGGTAACGCACCAGGGCAAGGACTCCATCCTGGATCCTGGCCCGAGTGGGAGCGTGCGAGAAGCTGTGGGCAATCTGCCATGCCCACTCTCCATGGCACCTGCTTGCTGTCAGGACTGAGCAAGGGGGACCCTGGCCCCTCCCCTTAGACCTCCTGCTGCTCATCTACTTTAACCCCATTCTTGCTGGGCTTGGCTCCACCTCTGACATTCATTTGCCCTTTTGATGTCTCTCTCTCCCCAGCTTTACCCCCTGCGGAAGTGGGATACGCAGGTATACCTGTACACACACACACACACACACACACACACACACACAGTCACCATTAACCCACTCCGAGAGTGCCAGCCTCATCCAAGTCAGGCCAGAGAACCCAGGAAAACCCCTTGGTAACCTGGGGGTGCTGTTAGCTGGAGCTTGCACACACCTGCCTAAAGTTTGGGGACACAGAACTCCTGGACGCTCTCGGGGGAATATGGACGGAATCCCAGAGAAAGCAACACGATTTATGGTAAAATTGCACTGACTGAGCCCTGTCCATGTGTCCTAAGCCACATACATTATTTCCCATCCATTCCGGGAAGGAGCTGTTTGTGCTGTAATTTTGCGCTGAAGAAGGTGAATCTCGGTGGTGAGGGCAACCTCTTGGGTGGTAGATTTGAAACCAGGCTTTGACTCCAAATCCAAGACCCCCCCCCCCCCCGCCCCCCCGCCCCGGGCTATCCCGGGGCTTAGAAATGACAATAGGTAACTAGGATTATTTGCACTCCAGGAGGGAAGACTTGTGCAGATCCATGTGTGGGCGGTGGGGGCCGGGGTGGATGGTTTGAGGCATTTGGAGCCCTGGTAATGGGGTGAGATGGCACCACGTCTTGTGATCTCCTTAGTGCCATAATCCCTGGTACTTGTATCCTCCTCTCTCCTTGGGATCAAGCCCTTTCAACTTAACTCTGCCCAAGGCCTCCGCCATGACTCCTGCCACCCAGCAACCCACTGCTGTTGGGGGAAACGTCCTGGCTCCCAATCTGGTGGCCCCTCTCCACTCCCCCCCCCCCCGCCCCAACTCTGCCTTACTTGCTGTGCCTCCGACATCCATGCACTTCTGACTCCCAGACTCTGCAGTGGCCGTGCCCTTCTGCTGACACGTCTCCTTCTCCTTGCTCTTTTTGGTGACCTCCTATGATCTTCTGAGTCCCAGCTTGTGACACTCTCCCTAATCCCCATCCCCACTGTCTTCCCATAACACTGCATGTCTGGCCTAGCAATGCAAGTATGATCAGAGCTGTGGTTTAGAAAGATCACTGTATTGGTGGTGTAGGCATTGACTGGATGAAACACTAAGGGCTGGGAGAACATTTGGAGTCTTTTGCAACCCTTTCAGTGAGAGAGGAACCAGGGCAGGGGATAGAAAGAAGAGTTCTGGCTGGGGGTGGGTATAGGTTCTGGAGATTGAGACTCCCAGACATGGAGCTGAGTTTGAGCCCAGGGTCAGACTAAGGAGGCTAGCACCTGTCCCAAGATGGCTTTCAGGGAACTCTTGCCTCTCGGCAGGGGACTTCCCTAGAAGACCTTTGGAAGACCCTTTCAACCCTTTAACTGATTCTGTTATAACTGTGGCATTCTCTGGGTTGCTCAGAAGGCAGGAGCTCTAAAAATAGAAAGCCTTATTATTACCGATTAAATTTCTTTCCACCTACAGAATTTTCTGAAAGTAATAAGAAGAGGAAGCCTGAGTCTGTGCTGAAGTGTTCAGGGAGCAGAGATATGCTGAGAGGTGATGACAGAGATAAGGAGGGGTTGAGGGGAAAACCACTGATTGAACACGCCAGTGGGTAAAGGGACTTTCCAGAGGGTGTGGACCCTTCAAGGGGAGGTGTGCATGAATATTAAAACTATAGAGTGCCCGCCGAGGCCACTGTCTGAGCCATGGGAGGACAGTGGCCATGGGGTGCAGTGACTTCACCCCTGTCTCTGCCTCAGGGCAATGCACGAATGACCTCTGCAACCCTGCTCTGGGGTGCAGCTCATTCCCCAACTCTCCTGCCTCTTGATGCATTTCACGCTCATGAAGATCCACCCGCAAGGCTGACGGCAGCCTCACAGTTTCTGAGAAGGGCGCCCTTGATGACTAAGGATCTGTAAAGTCACACGAAGAGTCCAAAGAAGAGAGGGAATAGAAAATACTCTATTTGTGCATTTTATTATGTTTTTGAAGAATTTTAAAAATGTTTTTTTATTATTTTTTTGAAAGAGAGAGAGTGGGGGAAGGGCAGAGAGAGAGAGAGAGAGGGCGGGAGGGAGTGAGAGAGAGAATCCCAAGTAGGCTCCATGCTGTCAGCCCAGAGCCCGACGTGAAGCTTGAACTCACAAACCATGAGTTCATGACCTGAGCCAAGATCAAGAGTTGGACGCTTAACTGACTGAGCCACTCAGGTGCCCCACTTATTATTAAAAAAAAAAAAAAAAAGCTCCCTCCCCCGGGCAATCGAATCAGTGTCAGGTACTCCACACCTGGATCCACACTACAGCTCTGCCCTAGAATAATTTAGAATAATTTTAATGCCTCTTTCTAATGACGTGAAAAAGTCCAAGTCACTTTCTATGTGCTTCTTCCTGTAGGTTCTCTTTGCCCGCGTGGCTTAGTCCCTCATCCTGGGTGCCGTCCGTGGTCAGGCGTTCCCGCAGGGGTGGTCTCACCAGCCGGGTCTACGTCGGGGCTTTGCAGTCAGGCTTGAAACCTGACCCTTCTAGTAACTGGCTTGGGTTCTTAAATGGAATTATTCCAAACTGCCATTTGTTCATAAGTTAGAAATGATTGAATAACAGCATTTACACATGGTTTAACATTGAGTTTCCTTTTCCGCAAAATGGAGATCATAAAGGAGTGCTGTTTAATGGGTTTCAGTTTTGCAAGGTGAAGACAGTTCTGGAGAGTGGTTGCACAAAAGTGTGAATGTACAATGTGGACATATAACTGAGAACATTTTAAAGGTCTTATTGTTTCAGTGATTCGTGAATCAGGTGGCACCCAATCCAGCAGATAGAAAGGGGCTCCTGGGCGTCTGGGTGGCTCAGTCCGCTGAGAGCCTGACTCTTGATTTCTGCTCAGGCCGTAACCTCACGGTTTGTGAGATGGAGCCCTGCCCTTCTAGCTGCCAGTGATGAACCTGCTCAGGATTCTTTCTCTCCCTCTCTCTCTCAAAATACATGAATAAACTTAAAAAAAAAAAAAAAAGAAAGAAAAGGGCTACAAGGAGCTGTACAAATGAAAGACTTTTATAGGCAGAAAGGAGCAGGAACAAGCAACTTATACCAGGTTAGTAGATGGTTACTTTCCATTTAGGGGATGGTGGGGATTTTATAAGGCAGATCTCCTACCAAATGCTGCTTAGGAGGTTCCTGATTGGCTCATTTACAGTTCCATCTCTGATAGAGTGGAAACTGTAATTGAGTTGCCGGTGTTTGATGAGGTGGGGTTTAGCACAGGCGACTCCATTTTGGACCCGCCATCTTGTTTTCCACAGTACTCAACACTACTGGACTGCGTACTTAAAAATAATTAACGTGGTAAGTTTTGTTATGTGGGCTTTACCGCTATTCAAAAACCGGAGATAATAAAGTCGGTCTCACCTGACGGTGAAGGTGGGCTGAGATGACGTGTGTAAAGTACTAGGCACAGTTCCTGGCATCTGGCAAACACGCAGCTCGATAAATGTTAACTTTTATTAGTAGTATTAGTATTGATATTTCTTGTTCCCCAAACCGGCATTCTCTTTCCCCAGGCTAAAATCAAGGTGTCTCTACTAGGGAAGGGAAGAGCTAGAGAGGATCATCACCTAGGGGAATCTCCAAAACATTCGTTACTGACATTACGTTCTCCTTGAGGCCAGAGTTTATAATAACAACAGCTAACACTCATCTCCACACAAATGAGCCCACTTAAGCCCCACAAAACCCGAGGGAATGGGTATAATTATTTCCATCATTTGTCTGAAGTCACACAGCTAGTAAGTGACAGTCCAGATAAAGCTGTTTGTCCCAGAGCCTACAGTATTGACCACCAAGTCATGACCTACGCCCAGCCCACCACTGCGTTAGAATCTCTGGCTTATGGCCTCTTGAAGCGATGGGTCCCTCTTTAGCTGTGGCCAACAAAACTCTTTAGGCCTTGATCTCCTGTAATGCCAGCCATCAGCTCAGATTTGCAGGCCATTTGTATTTCAGACGTAAGAAGGGCACACCTGAGCGGTGCTCACCTTGGCTGAACTCTGGAACCAGTCCTGAGGTCACTCATTCTTCGTAAGACTACGCAGTTCAACCCCTCAGAGCTCTGTGGTTGACTCCTTTCTCCCAGAGGTTCTATTTATTTAGCTTTCCATGTTCTTCGCTCCCTAATTAATTAAAGTAATAGATGCACAGAATAAGAAATACTCAGGCAATCAAGGACAATAGAAAATGCAAAGTAGAAACGTTCCTTCCCCTTCCCTCGCCTGTGCCTCTGTTTAATTATTTCAGTTTCTAGTTCTTCTGGTGCCTATTTCCAACCTTTAACCATCTAAATGCTTTTATGCCTTTCTCTTGGTTTTTCGTTTTTAAACAGTGTTGATTGATTTCTTACCATGAAGGAAGAAAGATATAACTCATTTGCTGTAATCCTCCTTCTAATTTGGCTTGTTTTTGTTCTTCACCTGTGTAATTTTAAATAATATATTTAAATTTATATTTTTAAAAGGTTATGTTTCTCGATATCTCAACTCTAGACAGTACTTTTCTGATTTTTGCACTGCAAAATAAGGACTTTACCTCCCTCTGTGTTCTGATTTCTACCAGCTGCTCTCCTACTTTTCCATTGCTTGTGTAAAATATTCACACTCTGGGGGTGCCTGGGTGGCTCAGCTGGTTGAGCCAGTTGAGTTTGACTCCTGATTTTGGCTCAGGTCATGATCCCAGGGTCATGGGATTGAGCCCCAAGTTGGGCTCCATGCTAAGTATGAAGCCTGCTGACCATTCTCCCTCTTTCTCCCTCTGCCCCTCTCCCCGACTTGGGTGCTCTCTCTCTAAAATAAATTGAAAAAAATATTTACACTCTGTTCTGTAACTACCATTAGATCCTCTGTGTTTGGCTTATATGCTGATTTTTTTTTTTTTTTTAAAGTTTATTTATTTTTGGGACAGAGAGAGACAGAGCATGAACGGGGGAGGGGCAGAGAGAGGGAGACACAGAATCGGAAACAGGCTCCAGGCTCTGAGCCATCAGCCCAGAGCCTGACGCGGGGCTCGAACTCCCGGACCGCGAGATCGTGACCTGGCTGAAGTCGGACGCCTAACCGACTGCGCCACCCAGGCGCCCCAACAGATTAAAAATCAATGGGTATTTATGTTATGATTATTTATTTATTTTCCTCAGAACCAAGCAGTGTGATTAGACCCATAGAAAAGATGTAATTCTATTGTTGAAGTAATTAAACACGGAGGCCATTAGGCTGAGGTGACTCTAATGTTCTGGTAGCTTACCTAAGCCAGAGTCAATTCCTATAAATGTACTTGTATCCAAGAAAGCAAAATTTAATAGTAACCAATCACAACAGCCAACTAGGCTTTCCTAAATAAGGCAACAGCTTGAGATTTAGACAATGAAATAATTTCCTCGCTTTGCTTTTATGTCTGTTCTATAAAAGTCTCTCCCCAAACTCCTGTCCGCCAGGTACCCCTAACCACTTTTGGCTTGGTTCTGGTGGATTCCAACCAATGTTTGCTCAAATAAAGTCTTCAAAAATTGAATGTGCCTCGGTTTATCTTTTCTCATACTACGTTGTTAAGACTTTCCGCTCCAAGGAGAATGCTTCCAGAATCAATGTCAGATGGATTCTGTTTTCATACATTCTATTCATGTTCAGAATCATGATACATTTTTATTTTTGTGTATTTTGACTGTGACTTTTTAATACAACTCTTTGCTAATTTTATTTTTCCTGGTATTCCTAACTACCTTTCCTTTTCATTCACAGACAGTGCTATTCTTTTTAGATCATCCAGCTTCTCATCCTAATTACTTGTTACGGGAAATTGCCTTGATTTAAACAATTTTTAATTTAATTTTAATTCTTCTTCAGCACTGGACCTGAGCTGAGACATAACTGAACATGAAAGTTATGAACATCCCCAGCCTAGGTGAGGACATCCAGGAAGTCAGCCAATGTTGTTCTAGGTTTCCTGAGTCATAAAAGAACCATGAAATGCAATGTGGCCTCCTGGAGAAGGAACTGGATCTGAGTTCATGTTCTTGTTTGCACACACCACTTAGTTTCTCTGCACCTCAGGATTGGTCTCCATAGAACAATGGTGGCTATCATTTTATTGAGCCTGTATTAAGTGCTGAGCATAGCATTCTAAGCACCATATGTACATCACCGTGATCCAGCTCCAAAATAACCATAAGCAAAGGCCAATCATCATTGCAATTTTAGATACAAGGGGCTGAGATTCGGCAAGACTAAGCAATTTCTCAAGGTGGTGAGTAGCAGAGGCAAGGCTTGAACCCAGGTGGCCTGACTCCAAAATCCAGTATTGTTTCTGTAAAAGAATTTCTCAGCTCCCTTTCTGCATTAAATAAATGCCAATGATTCTGTGAGCACTTATTCTATTAAGTATCGATAGCAACTACCTTTGGAGCTGTGAATTTTGAGGGAGGGCCCTTGACTCTTAAAGATATCCTTCTCAGAGTGCTCTGTGTCCTTTCCTAATATGCTTGGTTATTTTCTAGGTCCCCTGGGGAACTGTCACTGACGGGGTTCAATTCACTTCATTGCTGGGTTACTTTTACTCTTCCCGGATCCCGTGCTCTCCTGTCGCTCAGATATCTGTTTCACTTGGCTGGAGTATGCTTTCAAACGATCATTATGAAAAGGTGCAGAGGCACTGGGTGGCTTAAGTATCTGACTCTTGGTTTCGGCTCAGGTCACGATCTCACAGTTGGTGAGTTCAAGCCCCACATTGGGCTCTGCCATGACATTGTGGAGCCTGCTTGGGATTCTCTCTCTCCCTCTCTCTGCCCCTCCCCCACTATCTAACTCTCTCTCAAATAAATAAACACTAAAAAAGGTGCAGTGGATGTCAAATTTCTGACACTTAGCATACAGTTTTAGTGATGGCAGTCTGATACATGTTGCTTTACAGATAACCACTTTTATTTTTTCCTAAATCTTCAAGTATTTATAGTTGGCATTTCTAAACTTTTACTTGGATATACTTGGGTAGTGGACCTAGTGTGTATTTTTTGTAAGCTCCAGGCACTTGTCCTTCTTTCTTTCTTTTATCATTTTCTCCCTTCCATCTTCTCTGTTCACATTTTCTGGAATGCATTAAATTGATGGTCCACTTATTGGGTTGACCCTCTAAGTCTCTTCACTTTTTGTCTGAAATTTTCTATGTCTTTGTCTTAATGGTCTGAAAGTCTTTTTGAATTTGCTCTTCACTTGCTCCATTGACCTTTTCCATTCAGCCACTATGTTTGTAATTTCCAGTATCTCTTTCCTGCTCTCTGAATGTTTTCTTTTTACAGCAACTCTTTTTGTTTTATGGATGTACTATCTCCCTGAATCTTTCTGAGCAATCAGAATCATTGTTTTAATTTATTTTTTAAGTTTATTTATTTTGTGTGTGTGAGAGAGAGTGCACAAGCAGGGGAGGGGCAGAGAGAGAGGGAGAGAGAATCCCAAGCAGGCTCTGCTTGGGTTCCACATTGGGCTCAAACCCATGAACTGTGAGATCATGACCTGAACCAAAACCAAGAGTCAGATGCTTAACTGACTGAGCCACCAGGTACCCCTAGAATCATTTAAAAAGTCTTTTCTGTTTTGTTTTCTCTGGAGTGAGTGTTTTATTTGTTCATCTAGATTCTTTAGTGATGTTGAATTTTCTCAAATGCTTGGTGTCCTTGGAAATCCCACGCATATTTTTTTGAATGAAAGAGAAAGTTTACTAACTTCTGAGGTCAGCATGAATTTCCTTTATGGATGTAGAGACCTATTTATTTACCAGGTCTCTTTCTTTTTTAAAAAAAAATTTTTTTTTCAACGTTTATTTATTTTTGGGACAGAGAGAGACAGAGCATGGACGGGAGAGGGGCAGAGAGAGAGAGGGAGACACAGAATCGGAAACAGGCTCCAGGCTCTGAGCCATCAGCCCAGAGCCCGACGCGGGGCTCGAACTCCCGGACCGCGAGATCGTGACCTGGCTGAAGTCGGACGCTTAACCGACTGCGCCACCCAGGCGCCCCTACCAGGTCTCTTTCTTAAATGAAAGACAAAGTAAAGGTGATACACAAAATGCCTGCACTCATGCTAGTTAAAGTCTTAGAGATGCAAACATCACATACATAATGGGATAAATAGAAAATTTTGGTGAGATTTGGTGAGAAATACCAGGGCTTTATAAGAGAATATAGCGGGAAGATCTAATTTAAATTGGAGTTTTAGGAAGGGCTTTTCTGAGGAGGTGACATTTATACTGGGTCCTGAAATATTGGTTGGAGTTGCCTGGTAGAGTTGGTAGAATACCAGA
This sequence comes from Prionailurus bengalensis, assembly GCF_016509475.1. Lineage (NCBI taxonomy): Eukaryota > Metazoa > Chordata > Mammalia > Carnivora > Felidae > Prionailurus > Prionailurus bengalensis. The sequence continues at coordinate 60,073,319 of NC_057360.1, forward strand.
GCATTCCAAGTAGCAGGGATAGCATGTCTAAAGGCCCTGGGGCAGGAAAGGGTGTGGCATGTTGTAGGCACTGAAAGGAGAGCTGTGCATCTATGACACAGTGATCGAGGGCAAGAGTACAGGAGTTTAGGTAAAGAAGTAGCCAGGGGCAGGTCATGGGGACCTTAAAGATCAAGTTACGGTAAAGGAGGTTACTTTTCAGTTCAATTATAAAACATTAAAGGCTTTTTTTTTTTTTTTGAGAGAGAGAGAGAGACAGAGAGAGAGAGAGTGCACATGAGCAGTGGTCAAAGGGAGAGGGAGAGAAAACCTTAAATGGGCTCCATGACCAACCCAGCACAGACGCTGACATGGGGCTTGATCTCACAACCAGGAGATCATGACCTGAGTGGAAATCAAGAGTCGGATACTTAACCTACTGAGCCACCCAGGTGCCCTACTCATGAAAGGACTTAAGCATAAGAGTCATATGATCAATTCTGCATTAGAAAAAATCTGGCTATTGTGTAACTAAGGGGATGGAGAGGGTAACAGTGGAAGCAAGGGGAAAAGGAGGTGTTTGCAGCAATCCAGGCAGAACAAGATGGAGACCAAGCTGGGTGCATTGAAGATGAGAAGAACTGACAGCATTGGGTGGCGGATGAAGTAAAAGAAACAAGGGGGAAAGTGGTTTCATATTGGCTGGAGCTGCCATCTAGGAGTGGAAGACTCTGGAAGAAAAGCAGATTTGGAGGCAACATCCTGAGTTTAGTTAGGCTATGTCAGGTGTGAGATGCTTGTGAGACATCCACGTCTAGATGTCTAGAGGGGCTGTGAATACTTGGATCTGTGATGATTGTGCCAAGGAGGCCAAAGGATCATGCTTCAAGAAGGGAAGAAAAGAAGTCAGTCGTGTTGAACGCTGTTCCATTGTTAGATAAACAGCTAAAACATGAATTCAAATCTGAAACAAAGAGGTTTCTGATGACCTTGGAGAGAGTGGTCATATCAGAGTGGGGGCTGTGGAGGCCAGATTTGCGGACTCAGAAGCAAGTGAAAGGTGAGCAAATGAGTAGGGGTGGGGCAGGGTGGGGAAGGGTGCTTAGCAGCTTCTGGAGGTATTGGCTGGGAAGGGGAAGAGACAGTCGCAGCTAAAGGGAAGTGTAGCATAATATAGGTTCCCACATCACAATTATTCATCAGATCGTGAGCTTGAGAAGGATAGGAAGCATTTCTGACACTTCTTTCTGTCCCCTAGGCCAGCACGGTGGCTAGGATATGGGAGTTGATCAAACCATGTTTATTGAATCTGCAGAAATATACGAAGGCTTGGGAAGAGAATGGCTCTACTGTTCCATGGCAGGTAGAGCTGGCTCAAAGCCTGGCCTGCAGGGCTGTTGCTGACGCTGCCCACAGGTCCAGACAACCACAGACTGTGGACAGTCACGACTTGTATAAATTGCCATTGTCAGCCTGGCCTCTTGGGGTCAAGCTGCTGAAGTTCCAGTAGGCCTGCTGGTAAACCCCAGGTACTGTCTGTAGAGTCGAATGGCCCTCTTAAGATAAGAACAGATGTTTTCTTTTCTTTATTTAAAAAAAAATGTTTAAATGTTTATAATTTATTTTTGAGAGAGGGAGAGAGAGAGAGAGAGACAGAGTGTGAGCAGGGAAGGGCAGAGAGAGAGGGAGACACAGAATCCGAAGCAGGCTCCAGGCTCTAAGCTGTCAGCACAGAGCCCGACGCGGGGCTCAAACTCACAAACTGAGACCATGACCTGAGCCGAAGTCGGACGCTTGACCGACTGAGCCACCCAGGCGCCCCAGAGGTTCTTGTCTTTAAAAAAAAAAAAAACAGCCCAAAGATCTCACAGCTGGCCAGTGAGAAGTTGGGCCCTGAACCCGAGATAGTAGACTCCTGGGCAGAAGTTGATGTGGATAAAGCACCCAGTCTAGCGTCTGGAACGTACAAGGACTCATTAGGTGTGGATCATCCTTCCTTGCCCCATCTCATGTGCTTTCCCTCTGCCTGGCAGCCTCCTGTGCTCTACGGCGTGTCCCCGGATGGACAGACAGTATTCTAATAGAGTAATGAAGCTTGATGGTATGGAAATCAGCATCGGCCTTGACCTTCTATTCATAGTGTATGAACTCTGACTCTCCCCTTTGGTAGGACTCACCCAGAATACCATCAACCAAGAGGCCACGCCAAACTGAGTTACAAGAGAACTTCTTAAAGTCATTCTTCGGTGAGTACAAATAAAACCCATGTTTCTGATTTTTGTTTTTGTTTTTTTCTTTTGTAAATTCACAACCTGGTTTTACCCAAGTATTTGTACCCGCTCATATCTTGAAACAGCACTGGGGGCTTCCAGGTCAAGGACACAGGGGGATCCTAATCTTCACTAGCAGCAGAAAAAAACTGGAGAGGCTCCAGACACACCCCAGCTAGCAGGGCTCAGACAGGAGAGGCTGCCCCGACTGGCAGGTACCACGGATCCTGCTTGTCCGTTCCCTTTGGTGCCTACTCTGTGTCTGCCCATGTTTGCCTTTCCTCCACCCCCATCCCATGTGCATCCCTACCCCCCTTCTCCCAGCTGCAGACTCCCTATTCTTATCAAAAGCTGCTCCTGTTCTCCAGATCATGTAATGCCCGTTACCATGGCACCCGGTACTTCACATTATTAAGACAATCTCTTTATTAGTAAGCCTGCTCCTCCCAGGAAGTCAGGCGCCTCGGAGCCCATTTGATGAGACTATGAACCCGAGTCTCTGGAGGTTTCGGGACTGTCAGGGGGTCAGGACAGACAGGCTCGGAGAGCTCGGGCCTCATGCCCCACTCCTGGATTGCACCTGACTGCTTAGAGAGTGACTGGGACTCTCACAGCCTCCTTCCCTTTCATTGCCTTCATTGCCTTTTCTTTTCATCATGCACTCATAATAATTATACACGTTATCACACTTCACGTTTTACAAAAGGCTTTCAAATACATCCCTACTTTCCATCTTCACAGTATCCCTGTTGACTAAGAATTTTGTGCTCATTTTAAAGGCTGAGGAAACTGGAAGCTGACATTCAGGGAATCTGACTGTTCAAGGTCATACAGACACTCAGGGGCAAAGCTAGGGCTCAAACCAGACCCTCTGCTGTCTCTACAACCCCTTTTCTTATCCTAGACAGACAGATAGGCACACAGATAGACAAAAAATTCTATGCCAATTGCGTGCTCAGTAATAATTTGTTGATTTATAGACTCAACGTGTCCACTTTGAATCCAATGTGATGTTACTGACTCACCATTACTGACTTTGGACTGCCTTCCCAGTAGAGGAATAGCTTCAACGACTTTTTTCTTCCTTTCCTTTCCTTTCCTTTCCTTTCCTTTCCTTTCCTTTCCTTTCCTTTCCTTTCCTTTCCTTTCCTTTCCTTTCCTCTTTTCTTTTCTTTCCTCTTTTCTTTTCTTTTTTCTTTTCTGCTTTTTTTTTCCTTTTGAGCATCTGCTATGAACAAGGCACCACGGGAAGTGGTGGGGTATACAAAGAATGTCCTACATCACCTGTATTCTTAGACACCTGTATTCTTTTTTTTTTTTTTAATTTTTTTTCAACGTTTATTTATTTTTTTTTTTGGGACAGAGAGAGACAGAGCATGAACGGGGGAGGGGCAGAGAGAGAGGGAGACACAGAATCGGAAACAGCCTCCAGGCTCTGAGCCATCAGCCCAGAGCCCGACGCGGGGCTCGAACTCACGGACCACGAGATGGTGACCTGGCTGAAGTCGGACGCTTAACCGACTGCGCCACCCAGGTGACCCTAGACACCTGTATTCTTAGACACACCCTATGCTCACAATGCTATAATCTAGCATGGAGTGTGATAAATGATAGTCATCCATTCGCCAGCTACTCATTGCCTACCAGCCACGTCCCAGGATTCAATGATGGGTAGAAGAGATATGCTCTCATGAAGCTTTCTGTCCATGGAGGGAGGCAGGTATTAAGCAAAGAGTTATACAATTGGTTGATTATAATTAGGATATGTGCTGGCGAGGAAGAGTGGATGTGTGGCGAGAGCAAAGAAGCAGAGGTCCGACATTTGCTAGGGTGGGGGGATGGGGGTGTGGCACGGGAAGCTTCCTAAGAAGAACACATTGATCCGCTGAGTGGGATGACACATCCCAATGTCCCTCTACCCCCCGCCCCAAGGAAACTGAGGTCCCTGCCTCATCACAATGAGGCCAAGCCCTCAGTAGACACTGAGGAAAGAGCGTGGATTAAAAAGGGCATGCGAGATGGGTTTTAATAACAGCAAGTTCAGTGACATTAGTCTGTGCATAGGCTTCATGTGAAGAAAACCCAAGGGTCACATGGCTGAGCTAGTGGTGGGTCACAACAGAGAGGTGTTCAAAGTTGGGCAGTGGGTGTAGAAGTGCCAAGAGCAGGGAGAGAGAAGGAGATACAGCCACGCGGAGAGGAGGGAGAGGGGGAGAGTGAGAGAGAGAAAGAGAGAGAGATACCTAACTGGGGGAACCAGGAGGAGGTGGCATTTAGGTGCCCAGAGAAGGGCCAGCTAGGATTCAGCCAATGGGGACGAACGGTGGGGAAGGCGGTGTTCCAGAAGGGATGGAGCAGCTCGAGTGAAAGCAGGGAGCAAGGGCGAAGGAGCGAGCAGGGTGGGTTTGGGGAAGAGAACACAGTGCCCTTTTCTGGAGACTAGAATGTGCTGAGTCAAGGCGAGGGCCAAAGGTTTGGAGAGATGGAAGGGGACCCAGTGCAGATACCTCTGTGGGTGGAGGGGGAGCCATTAAGAGTATTTGGCCTGAGGAATCACATCCGAGCCCTATGCATTAGGAGGATTAATCTGCCAGGAGTGCACAAGATGGATGGACGGGAGGGAGGAGGGATGGTAGCTGCTCCTTCTATGCCACTCCTGGTGTCTTCCTGGTCGACCCCTGGCAAACTGATCGATAAATGGAAGTTTTTTGGTTTAAAAAATTTTTTTTAATGTTTTATTTTATGTTTGAGAGAGAGAGAGAGAGAGAGAGAGAGAGAAAGAGAGAGAGAGAGAGAGAGAGACAGCACGAGCAGGGGAGGGACAGAGAGAGAGGGAGACACAGAATCTGAAGACAGGCTCCAGGCCCTGAGCTATAGCTGTGAGCACAGAGCCTGACGCGGGGCTCAGACCCACGAACCGCGAGATCATGACCTGAGCCGAAGTCGGATGTTTGACTGACTGAGCCACCCAGGTGCCCCTAAATGGAAGTTTGAACACAGTCCTCCGCCTACTTTCCAATGGAAAAAGGCTGATTAATTTTTGGCCCTAATCATGATTGCTTTCTTAAATTACCTGCCATGACTGATCCTTCACTGAAGTATTGAGAGGGTATATCCCTGCCCCTCAAACAGGTGATAGAATAATGGACGTTCGAGAACTACATACAGGATTAATTGAATTTCCTCTCTTCTTACTTTAGCTTTTGGGGGCCTGAAGTCCTTGGGAGCTGTTTTCATCTGCCAGGATGTCGAGGGGAAGTCCTCTCCTCTGCCCCTGCCTTCTCCACCTCTGATTATAGAGTCCTTCCAGTCTTGGCTGGCCAAGCCTTGGCATCCGTGCAGGGTCATGGCGGGGGGGGGGGGGGGCACCATCAGCCTCAGATGCAGGCTTTGATTAGGCGTCAGAAAGGCTCCAATCCTTAAATATCTGTGTCCAGCCTGCTGATGTGTCTGAAATTCCCCCTTAAGAGTCACTGATGTTTGGGCAATGCCAGAAATAACGCCGTACCCTTAACAGCTGCCCATGGGTGACGTCACAGGCAGCCAGAACAGCCTTCCTCTTCCCACATGCCACCGCACCAGGAAACTGCTTCTAGAGCTGCTCTCCCCCGCTGTCCATCAGACTTTGTAGCGGCATCTCTAACTGGACATATTCTGAGACTGCTTTTCGCCAGGCTTTTCCTCTTCACTCGGTCCTGTGCGCGCTGAATGCTTTCAACTATTTCTTGTCTCTTGGGCCTACTTTCTCCCAACTAAATCTTCCCAAAACCCGTAGCTGCAAGCAAGCACCACTTCACCCCTACCTCACCTTCGCACTCAACCCTTTTTCCAGAATCTTCGTCCGACCAGAGTCTGGGCCACCTGCTTGTCAGGGACAGAGGTTTGGATAGTTCAGGAAGTGCATCTTGCACATTAAAAACAAAGGTGGGGGGGCCCCTAGGTGGCTCGATCGGTTAAGCATCAGAGTCCTGATTTTGACCGGGTCATGATCTCGCGGTGCATGAGATCCAGACCCGCATCGGGCTCCATGCTGACAACTCAGAGCCTGCTTGGGATTCTCTCTCTCCCTCTGTCTCTGCCCCTCCCCAGATCGTGCTCTCTCAAAATAGACAAATACACACTTAAAAAAAGTAAATATTGTGTTCTCTCTACCACATTTTACCAGGAAGATGAACTTTTTAAAAATTTTTTAAATGTTTGTTTTATTTTTGAGAGATAGAGAGCACACACAAGCAGGGGATGGGCAGAGAGAGAGAGAGAGAGAGAGAGAGAGAGGGACAGAGGATCCAAAGCAGGCTCCGTGCTGACAGCAGAGGAGCCCAGCACAGGGCTCGTACCCACGAACTGTGAGATCGTGACCTGAGCCGAAGTCGGGTGCTTAACCGACTGAGCCACACAGGTGCCCGTTTTTTTTTTTTTCAATGTGTATTTATTTATTTTGAGAGAGAGTGAGAGAGTGAGGTGTGTGTGTGTGTGTGTGTGTGTGTGTGTGTGTGTGTGTGTATGTGTGTGTATATGAGGGAGGGTCAGAGAGAGAGGGAGAGAGAATCCCCAGCAGGATTCATGCTCTCAGCACGGAGCCAAACGCGGGGCTCGACCTCATGAACTGTGGGATTATGACCTGAGCCAAAATCAAGAGTTGGACGCTTAACCAGTTGAGCCACCCAGGTGCCCCGAGAGAACACAATATTTACAGTCAAAAGAATTTCCCAAGCTTGACCCCACTACTTACAATAACCGTGGCTTTAGGAACTCAGGCTGTAAAAAGAGATTAATGTTGGCCTTACAGCGTAACCGGGAGGCGCGGATGAGTAATCTCTAACACCATAACATGGTGCGAACACCCGGTTGAGATTTGGCCTTCTTTAGGTGCCATTCTGTAGGCTGCACATTTCACTGCTTATAGGAATCACCTGCCGAGCTTGTTAGAGATGCTCATGCCCAGGGCCTCTGTAGCTCCAGAGATTCTGATCCAGAAGGTCCAGGCAGGGCCTAGAGATCTCTGGGTTTAACAAGTCCCCCCCAGACGAGTCTCACGCAGATGGTGCCTCGACCCTCTGAGCTACCCCTGCTGCAGGGGGTAGACGCCTCAGATGCCGACTTCCTCCACTGGTTCTCTTCAGTGTCCCATGGTCGATTCTGGCGAAACTGGGTCCGGTATGTCCCCGGAGACTAGGATAATACACTAAATACAGAGCTTTCTCCAACTCTGTCTGCTACTGCTAAACATTGACTTTAAGACTTCCTTGTGCCACACTTTTGCCCTAATCGACTATTTCTCTGCCTTTAGCTAATTCTATTCATTTTTGCTGTCAGGCAGGGTTACCTGAATGCTGCCGGTTAGTGCAGCTCTCACTCCGTTCCTTCGGAAACTAAATGCTTTCCGGCCTTTTGGGATTAGCTGCCTGGAAATAGCATTGGTTATACAGCATTTGGCTTTTGGCAGTAAGAGAACTATGTCTTGGTGGGACACTAACTCAAAAGGCCTTCCCTGCTGCAGAGAAAATCATGACAGCAAGATAAATTCTCGTGTCCTGATATCCAACGTCCTTTCTGACTGCAGCCCCCTGTGGATTTGCTCTCCACGATACATCATACCTGCTTATAAATAAGCTATGAAAGCATGTCGTAGACTATCGGGTGTTACACATATGGGAGATTTCATTACCATTGCCTGTATAATTGCAAGACCTTCCTATGCTATAAATGCCTGAGAACAGAACGAGGTCCATTTTGCCTAAGTCCTCCTTTGTGGCATCGCCATGCTCAGTGGATCTTACGAGGGAACAAAATAGCGATTTTGTTGCCATACAGAGCCCACAGCTGGGGGCTCATAAATGAAAACCCCGTCAAATATAACAGACACTTGCCCTTATGTAAATATAGCTCTACAAGTGGTGGGGCCTTTGGGCTGTGCGAGGGTAATGGTGAGGTTCTGGAAGTCCCGGTCTGCCCCGCCCTGCTCAGCTGCCGGCAATGATAATCTGCCTCCTGCAGTCACTGGAGGGTATATTTAGAGCCTCTTCCCCAAGAGTGAGCGGGATCTGAAAATAGATCGCTTGGCCTGTGTGTGATTGGGTTGCAGCCTCTAAATCGACACCTGAATGTATGTAGCCAGTAACCGGGTCAATCCATGTCTGTTCAACGGAATGCAAGTGCCAGGGGCCCGGTCTTGGGGGCTGGGCTCTGTTCCAGTATTTCTTCTTCCCTCACGGGACTTGAGCAGGCCTTCCTGAGGTCTAGTGCTGACATCCACCTCTTTGGCTGTGACTCCTTGGATCCGGACCCAGTCTGGATTAGAGTGTCCCACATTTGAACTGCTGACCTCTCTCTAGAAGGGACCAGATGTTTCCCTCTGGTCTCCACTCTGTGTGATCACAGTTGTTCTATATCCTGAGAGCCCCCATGTGCTTTGCAGCTGTGGCCGAGTTGTTTATGTGACAAGGGGAGGGTTTTATGACCATAGTTTGACTGGGAACCATTGAAGGGATGGAAGCATCTATGTAACCCATTCTTTCTACCTTGAGAATTTTATGACGATGTTATTTAGTTTGGAGTTAGGGGCAATTAAAAGTTACCCTCAACTTCGTAGCTTATAGCTGCACGAGAGCGGGGACGGAGTCTGTCCGGGTCATAGTGGTAATCTTAGCATCCGTTCAACAAGCATTTATGAAGCACTCATTGTGTACAAAGCCAAATGCTAGATTCTTTGATATTATAAAGATGAAGGAGTTGTCGCTATCCTCAAGAAGAAGGTTCCAGTTTAATAAGTAATTATGATACAAAGGGAAATTAAACTAGTGCTGTAATAAATATTTAAGCAAGTGTTTTGGAGAATGGTCGAAGTATTGCCTATTTGTACGGGCAGATTGATGGAGGAGGCAGCCGTTATTTTATATTATTTTTTAAAGTTTATTTATTTATTTTGAGAGAGAGAGAGAGATGGGAGGTGGGAGAGGAGAGAGAATCCCAAGCAGGCTCCATGCTCAGTGTGGAGCTGGATGCGGGGCTCGATCCCATGACCCCGGGATCATGACCTGAGCCGAAACCAAGAATCAGATGCTCAACTGAGTGAGCCACCCAGGCGCCCCAGGTAGTGCCTTTAATGAATAAGATTTTGATGACAGAGGAGGTAGGGTGCGAGCACAATACCAGTAAGCCTCAAGGCAGTATATGCTAAGTCTACACAGCAGACATCCTCAGCCACCACAAATCCTGCTAAGCAAGAGCTTGTGTTCATAAGTTCCAACTGTGTGTACCAGCGAATGGGCAAAGTGGATCTTCCTGGTTTCTCGGAATTTTCCTGGGAAGGGCTTTCTCATTTTTTTTTGCTGGTGGGTCCTTCTTAGCTTCCGGTTAAAGGAAAGGTCTCTTTCTTTAAGTAAGTACTTCCCAAACTCATCTAGCTGCACATCAGAATCACTTGGGCTTCTTTAAGCAGTTCGGAAAACTAGACCACAGCCCCAAGCCAATGAAGTAATCTCTGGAGGTGGATAAAAGCTTCTGTAATCTTTTTAAGCCTCCTGGGTAATTCTAATGCCAAGTTTGGGAACAACTCCCTTAGGGCAAATTTTACTCCCCTTGTCTCACTAGTGATTGGAACAATTAGCTACGATACAAACGTGACTGGTTGCAAAGCTATGTATGGATGACACCTTATAGATCCAGCATGGGCCTTTGGACACATTTTAGACCTTATGGAAATGGCTCACTTTTGGGTGATAGCTGAGACAGTTTTCAAGCTGATCAGGCCTCCTTCTGAATCAGGCACCTCATTTCTGTCCTCCGAGACTCTCAGTCACCAAGACAGATGTACGAATGCCACTATCAAGCCTGTCCACACACGGTGTATGGCTCTAGGAGAAGGAGCCCATGCAAATGAAATTTGGGTTGTAAAAACTGTTGGAGCCTAGGAACACTTACCTCCTCATGCCTGGTACCCTGGGAGAGGTCAGCCTAATCAATAAATATTTATTCATTCATCAGTAGTGCAGTTACTGGACTTCTATTATGTGTGAGACTGTGTTGTAAAGGCTGTTGGTGCTACAAAAATGACTCGTGCTCTGATGCCAGTTATAGGGTTTCCTGTCTAGTACGTGGGGTTTTCAGATGCATTCACGATAATCACACAAGAAGGAACATGCTGAGTGACCCAAGAATGGTTCCGACCAAGGGCTGTGGGACTCTAGGAGACGTGGTTCAAATGGAGGGCCACCTAAAATTGCCCGTGAGAATGGCCTTGGGGAATGGTGGTATTCAGACAGAGGACGGAAAGAGGGGAGGCTATTCTGAGCAGAGGGACAGAATGAGCACATCCACAAAGATGGATTACTGGGGTGGCACCACTGGAAAACAGCGAGTTATCTGAATTCGAACAGCATGTGAAGGAGAGACAAAGCCAGGAAGGGAGGTTTCCCGCAGTACACGGTTGGCATGGCATGTTGAACACAGAATCAGGGGCGAGACTCTGCCCCCATGGAACCCTGGAGGCCAGATCCTCTAAAGGCGAGCCCTGAACATTGTGCTCCCTGGCTGCTTGAATACACTAAGCTCATCCCCTCCTCAAGGCTATTAGGTCTACTGGTATACCCTCCCTCTACCTTTTCCTTTTCCTCCAACTGAACCTTACTCATTCTTTAGATCTGAGTATAACTGTCATTTCCTCAAAGAAGTCTCCCTGACCTTTCAATTTAAATTAGATTTCCCTGCTATAGTCCCTCTTCTCATTTGGTTATTTTCCTTCAAAGCACTTATCATGGCTTATAATGATATATTTGTGTCTGTGACTATTTGATGTCCGTATTCTCCATCAGCCTACATAAGCTCCATGAGGTCAGGGACTTGATATATCTTGTCTCGGAGTGTATCCCCGATGATTGACAGGTACAAAGCTCTCATTAAGTATTGACTAGATGATAATTGAGTGAATGAGTGACAGCGAAGAGAAAAAAACCAATATGTAAGTAAGAAACTCCCACCCCACAACACATAACACAATACAAGAAACACATTGTTATTATTTTTTAATGTTTTTATTTTATTTTTGAGAGAGAGAGAGAGGCAGAGTGTGAGTGGAGGAGGGGCAGAGAGAGAGGGAGACACAGAATTGGAAGCAGGCTACAGACTCTGAGCTGTCAGCACAGAGCCCGACACGGGGCTCAAATTCAAGAACTTTGAGGTCATGACCTGAGCCGAAGTCGCTGCTCAACTGCCTGAGCCACCCAGGCACCCCTAGAAACACCTTGTTAATAAGGGAAGGATCAAGGTCAAGTGAAAGACACGTTGGCTGGGCGTCAGAATTGGGGGCCTGGTTTTTTATACCCATTTCTGTCACTTCCTGGTTGTGAGACCACATCTGAAATCTGACTTGTGGGAGTAGCTACCTTTCCTTCTCTGACTTCACAACCTTGGACTCCAACGCCTCCTTTATGTAATAGGGTAGCACACTATGCCCTGTTTAACTCTAATATTTGGGGAAACACGTTGAAAGTTTATATGCTATTATGCAGGTGAAGTGCTACATAAATGTAAAAATATTAATCCATATCATCAGCGTCGAGCTATTTGCATCTAAATTTTATATCTAATCAACGACTTTGGTTTTTTTATGTGTGTTTACTGCAAAATATTATTTTCCATTGCCATTGGTCAACAGTGTGTGCACGCATGTGGGTACACACACACACACACACACACACACACACACACACAAAGAGACCAGTGGAAAAGCTATATCCTTTTATTACAAGGGTGAATATAAGATGTGCTGAGTCTATGTCAAACATACTAGTGAAAACACATGCCCTTTTCATTTACTCAAAGGCACTAATGGCTTTAATAAACGCAGAACATATCACTTAAGAGGAATAGATAATTAGCCTTGACAAGAAGTGAGCTCAGAATTCTTATGAATGAATTAGCTAATTCCCACTATGGACATCGAGCATTTGCGTTTTCATTTGACATCCTAATGAGAATCCAGTAACAGCTGGAGGCAGTGGAGAGGCTGAAGTCAGTGGCGTTGTCTGGGAAGGGCTTAGGTTAGGCTAATGCTGTTATGTCAGTAATGGTCTTGGACAAGACACAGCGGTGCCAGCAAAAAATGCGGATTAGAAAGAAAAGCCACATTCATATTTCTTGTACTTTAGACAAAGTTTATGGCTTGTTACGGAATGTTAAATCACATGGAAGGCGTCACAAGGAAAACATGCCGGGATATTTTGGTATAAGCAGATCTCGCATTTTTTAATGCAAAAGGACATATTGAGCACCTCCTGTGTTCTAGCAGTTATGTGGGAAAACCATTGTTGTGGCAAGCGGGTGGGGGAAGGGAAGTGGGTCTGGGCAATGGGGCCGTAGTTGGGAGGAACACGCTCTGCTCCCAGGGTGAGCAAACCAGCCAGACCAGAAGGGACCCCTGGAGGAAGGCGAGAAAAAAAACAAACAAACAAGCAAGCAAACAAAATATTACCTCCTCGTATTTGTACAGAACTCTAGAGTGTGAAACAAACACACAAAAATCCCAAACCAAACCAAAGCAGAACACATGTACTCCACTTGCCACATTTGGTCACGAGACACAAACCCCAGACACCTCAGTGAGGTGAGTGGTGTGGCCGTTTCCCTGGAGAGGACATGAGCTTGCCCAAAGTCACACCGCTGGAGGCTGGTGGGGCTGGCGGGCCCTGGGCCTTGTGACCACTCTCCCAGGGCACTTTCCTCCAGGTGGAGCTTAAAAGGTAAGGCTTTCGGTCTCTGTTCTGTGAGGAAAAGTGGACAGGAACCTGGCTTAGCAAAAGGGGAAGAAAAGAGTCTACCTCAAACTGCTGACCGATCATCTTGACGCTGACCTTGAACGAGGCTCTGAGAGCTTTTTAAAGGATGGTTTTTGAGTACTTGGAAGAGCCCTTGCCAGTGCGTCTTCACCAAAAAGCCGATTGGGGCCAGAAAAACGCATTCCTTTCTCGGGCAGGCGCACCTATTTGTAGTTTGTACTTTTGTAAGATGTTTGCTTCAGACACCTCTGCGGAGAAAATGGACCATTATGGGATGCGTGGTGGAATCGTTTGCCTTTAATTTGAAAGTTGAAGGGGATGTTGGAACGCATCTGGCCCTGTTCCATCATTTTGCAAATGATGTAAAAAGAAACAAGGGGTAAAGGGATCTGCTTAACTTGCGGGCACACGAGCGGATACATGAGCGTTAATTGTGTGCCCGGCATATTGGCATATTCTAAGTGATTAACACGTGTGGAGTCAGCAATCCTCATAACAAACCTAGGTGGTCACCGAGGTGCAGGGAGGGCCAGTAACTTGCCAATATTGTGAGGCTGGGAATGACAGAACCGAGATTTGTACCCAGCAAGGCTGGCTTCTGACTTGCTGTTTTCTCTGCAGACACAGCCTCTTCAGGTCACACAACGAGTGCCGCATGAGCAAAGTGTCGTGGTACTAACAGACGGACTTTCTGGTGATATGCTGTAAGGCGCCCTTGCTATATCCTTTTCATTTCTTGCCCATGAGTTAGACAAAATACGGAAACAGTTCATCAGATCTTCAGAAGTCATGAAACGGGGCGGGGGTGGGGGAGGAATGACAAACACACAGGACGAAAGAAGCAGGACGCCGGAAGATCTGGGGTGATGAATGAACCCAAATGTTTTCGTTTCAGGGGAATATGTGGGATGATATTACAGGTGGGTCCCCAAACCAATCGCCCAAGAATAGGCTGGGGAATGTGTACGAGAGAGAATACAACTGGGTGGATGGGTAACTTGTGAAGTTAGTTCTACGTCGATTAACATGTAGGGCGGCCCAGAAGCTCATACGGGTATAGGCAGAGTCCTCCTGTATTCTGCACTGCCCGTGTCTATGCTGGTTCTCAACCCATGCTCTGAGTCCGGCACCCACCCGAGGGAGCCCCAGGCGCACCGGCCTTCGGTGACGGCCTTCACCTCTCTTCTTCCTTCCCCACCAACTTTTGCTCTGATCCCCATCTTGGCCCTTCTCGTCCCTCGTCATCTGGATGCTCTTCTCATCTCTGGGCCTTTACTCTTAAGTTTTTGTTCTGGGTTCTCTTAGCATTTGAATCTTGATTTTTTTCCTGTGGGGGCTTGAGTTGGCTCGCATCTCTATGTGCCATGTGGTGCCAGGGGCAAACCTCTCATCGCGTCTCAGCCCCTCAGAGCCCAGCCCATGCCCCTGGCGGTGTGCCGATAGCCCCTCCGCTACCTTGCCGACAGACCCCGAGAGGAGAAGATCTGGATCCTATCTGAGGTATTGTATTCAAGTCTGGCCAACCCCTTCCCCTCCATGAGGGCCTCCATAAATTGGAGTACGTTCCTAGAAAAAGAATAGGTTGTGAATAGGCTGGAATGCGTGGTGATACACGGAGGGGTTGAAAGAGGCAAGAGTGTCTAGAGAAGTCGATTATGGGCACGGGAGATTTATCTGTGAATTTGCAGAAGATGCCGCTGCGAAAGACCCCATGGGCTCCTCTGCTGTGGCTCAGGGATCACCCTTTTCACTGCAGAGAAAAGGCAGATTTCAGCTCAATAAAAAACTTTCTTACGGTAAGAGCTGTCCAGGAATGGAATGGGATGGTAGTGAGCTCCCCGTTACCAGAGGTGTTCAAGCAGTGGCTTGTCAGGAAAGCTGCGTAACAGATCCAAACAGCAAAGGGATACTTAGGCTCTTTGATTTGTGGCCGCGTCCCTCCCAAGAGTCTCTGGTTCGGTGAGGACTCCGTGGTGCTTTTTGAACAGGTGGCTCGATGACAGTGGTATATAAGGTGATTGCGTCGCTTCAGCGAATGACCGCCACGTCCAGCCAAGGCGCCCTCCCTACTTGCACATTTTCCGTGGGAAACAACTCAGGCTCCCAACTGCACCTGTCACGCTGCCCCCGCTGCAGCCCAGACAAATGTTTCTGGCCACCCCGAAGGGATGCTTTAGCTGACTTTTCCACAGCTGGGGATGCAGTCTGGCCCTTTTCCGATCTCGTGCTTTTGGAAGGGGCTCCGTTCTCTCTTGGCCCCCACCCCTCCCCCCCTCCCCGGATCAAATACCAAGTGCGCCAGACGGACGGGACAGAAGCCGGAGTGAGAAAAGGCATTTGAATAAAACCCCATTGATTTTTTTTTTCTTGTGGGTGCGAGTGAGGGAGGAGGCCCCTGAAGAGTTCCCCCCGCCCCGGCCCCTGCCGCCTCCCTCCCCTGACCCCCTGGGGGCGGTCGCACATCGATCTGCTTCCCTGCTTCCCAGGGATAATAGGAGGCTCCGCGGCCCAGCCCCGTGTGAATCCAAGCAGCAACAGGAGCCCGTGCGCGGCGGGGCGCGGCGGCGGCGCGTTGTGCGTGGTTACTGACAGGCACCAGCTGCCGCGCTATGTGGCCGCTCGGAGCGACAGGCGGATTCCAGACTAATCCCGGAGGGCTGGCCCAGCCCGAGCTGCCCGGGCTGCGAGGAAGCGATGACCACTCCTGTTAGCCCAAGTTGAAGGCAGCCCGGCTGCGCTCGGGAGCCCCGGAGGCCGTGCTCTCCAGAAGAGGCGGGAGAGAGAGAGAGAGCGAGAGCGAGAGAGCGAGCGAGCGAGCGAGTGAGAGAGCGAGGAACATGAACTGAAGAGTAACCATGTATGGGAATTATTCTCACTTCATGAAGTTTCCCGCAGGCTTTGGCGGTGAGTACTGCGCTTGGGCTGCCCCCCGGGGCGGGCGGGGGGGGGGGGGGACCTGGCCGGACAGACCCCAGGGGATCGGGCCCTGCGGACGAGCGCAGGGTCGCGCATCAGGAGGAGGGCACGTATGTTGATGTGCATTCGTGGTGTGTTTCCCCTGTGAGTGTGTCTGGGCGTGCAGGAGGGAGGGAGGGAGAGGGGATGGTCGGAGGTGAGGAGCTGGGCAGAGCAGTATGAGTGAGCCGAAGGGAGGGTGTGCGGATATTCTAAGCCACCTGCTTGAGAATCTGTCTGAGACCCAGACGGCATAAGAGCATTGTTCGAAGCCGGTGTGTTTGTGTCAGTGTGAAAAGTGCAAGAGGCAAAGGGAATTACTATGATGGACCTATTATCCAACTTGTGAGAAAAGCGTGAGCCAAAAGGCTTCACCCATCTAGTAAGGGTCCCTGGGATACTTCGTAACAAGGGCGTGATTGAACAGCAGATCTCCCTGTAATTGGATTTTTGCAAAGAAAACGTAGCACTTTAATTTGCCGCTGTGTTTTCCTTCCTCTGTGGTCTTCCCTTTTGATTTGCTACTAGCCTCGTGCCCCCTCCATGCTGCTGCCCCCAATGCCATTTCCAGGGTCTCCGCTGTGACTTGTACTCTGAGGGTGGGATCTGGGGGTGTGTGTGGGGTGGGGGGAGCTGAAGATCCGAGTTGCCAGCCAGGCAGGGCAGCTTGGTCACACTTCACAGGGGCTGCCTTCACGGGAGTCCCGAGGCTCCCTTGATTCAGTGTCAGAAACTGCCCAGCCGCCCCAGCTTTGAATAAATGGAACCACCAGCTGACCAGCTGGCCTGTCACTTGTCAGCTGGTGGCATGTAGCTTGTGTTCTCCGGAGCCGAAGAGAAGCGTTTGCCCTGCGGATGCTGGCAGACAGGACAAAGCAGAAATTCTTGTTAGGTCTTGAGAACTGAAGAGTCCCTGCTCTCCCGACCCCCTGTGTGGACAGACGGGCAAGTCATCTGAGGGCTAGGGAGTAAAGCTTGCCTACACTGCTGAGCAGAACCCTCTGTGAGGCGTGGAGGGGCATTGCAAGGTGGACGGGGTCCCTGCCCGGGCGGTGCCTGGGCCAGGGGGCTTGCTCCTTCATTCAGGGTGTCTGGGGGTAGTTTCTGTGATCCAAGCATGGTATTAGGCTCTAGGAAGACAGATGCGAAGGAGACACGGTAGGCTTATCACACAGGCACGTTATAGTATTTCGTGCTGTGTGCTCTTTTGGAGGCAGGAGGAAGCTGTTGCTGGGACGCACAGGGTGGGGGGCCACAGAGATGTTCCTGGAAGAGGTGATGTTTAACTTATTGGGGCCAATCTTGTGATATGACCCAGTCAGAGTGGTGGCCAAGGCTGCGGCCAGGACATCTGATCTCCAGTTTATAGTTGGGTCCTGGGTGTGAAGAGCCTTCTCGGCTCCCATCTTGGTCCCCTTCACGGCTGAGAAACACTTTTTCCTTTTCCCTCTGAATTCAGTGCTTGTCTGTGAGATTCTCGGGCGCCCCGAGGTCTGTGGGGTCATGGCTTCACGACAGCCACTGAGACGGTGGGCGCGAATGACAGCGTGGAAGGTGGAAAGGTCTAGGGAGTGAGCTTAGAGAAAGGCTGCAGAAAGAAGGTCTATCCCCAACTTCAACAGGGGCTGCCCGCTGGAATCTTGGAATGGTAGCCTTCCTAAGGAACCTGGAGAAAGCCTCTGAGACCTCTCAGTTTACAAGGTGGAAACTGAGGTCTCCAAAAGGCAGGGAACAGTCTAAGGTTATGTGGGATTGAATGGGAGATAAAAGCCCTGACTCAGACTTACACTAATACTCCTTCAATCTGATATAGTAAAAAAAAAAAAAAAAGGCAAGAGAGAGAGAGAGAGAGAGAGAGAGAGAGAGAGCGAGAGAGAACTGAACTTGGTTCACTTACTCGCTGTGTGATATTACACAAGATATTGAACCTCTCTGAGCCTCAGTGCCTTCATCACTAGAATGGAGTTGATCAGCCCAGCCTCCGAGTATTGTCTGGAGAATTAAATGTGCTCACGCTTGACAAAGCAGTCATAAAGTGTTGTCTATGTATTTGGTACTTAATAAAAATTATTATTTTCATCCCCTGCATTTTGCTCAAGGTAGTCACATACAAACTCACTTAAAGATCAAACATTCCTGTCGAATAATGAATTAGGAACCTGGGCAAATAAAATTAAAACCGCAAGGACCCACACACTTTGCGGGTTCAGATTCTCACCGTGGTGGGAGCTCATTGAGCGTAAGTAGGTTTCAGATAAAAGGAAACACAAGAGTGCAGCCGTGGAGGTTGATAGGATGCGGTAATGGGGGGCGTGGGAGGGAAGAGGGCAATCGGGTTGCGGAACCGTCTCCCTCTGATGCGACTTTTCCTCGTTCCTGAGGGAGGAGAAGAGTTATTTTGTTTAGGTCTGTTGATGTTTTCCATTTTGTTTGCACGCGCCCGTGGAGAGGCTGCTGAAACGCTGAGCGGAAGCTCAGCCCCCGCTCCGGGGAGGTCTGTCTGAGAACTTGCCCGTGGTGAGGGAGACCCCCCCCCCCACCCCCAGGAAAGGGGGAAACTGAGGACTGCGGTGGCTGTCACCTGCACCCTCAACGCGGAGAGCCACCCTGTACACATGCAGTGATTTGGCACACCCCCTGCCTTTTCATGTGTGAGCAAATGGGACCACAGGGGGCTCCTGCGATTTGCGTGAGGCTCTCTGGGGACCCAAAGTCACCCTTGGGAAACAGCACGAGGGTTGACATCTGGGGCCATGCTCACCAGATGTGAGATCATCAGCCCCTCAGCGAACAAGGGACTGGTCAAGCCGGCCTAAGGGTGGCGACTACCTGGGCTGCTGTGACCTCACAGAGGTACCAGCGTCCCTGCTCCCCGCCCTGCCCCGTGATGAGGGCCAGCTGTTCAGTAAGAGATCCGTTTGCCTGGATGGGACGGTCGCTGCCTCTAAGAAGATGGCAAAACAAAGCCTGTAATTCCCCCATCCAAGTGTGCGGTAATCCTCGGGGTGACAAGGAGATGGGGGGCGGGGGGGAGGCTCGCATTTCAGTTACCAAGCACGCTGGCTGTGGCTCTTACTGAGGGCCAGCTACCCTTGTAAGCTTTTGCACTCTGCTTGTTCAGTCCTCACGACAACCTTCTGAGCAGCCCCCATGATTATCATACTCCCATTACAGACGAGGAAACTGAGGCATTGCACGGCGCAGTAAGATTGCTGAAGGTCTTGTAGCTAGAAAATAGCCCTGCTAGGGATTTAATGTTTATTTATTTTTGAGAGCTAGAGACAGCGAGTGGGGGAAGGGAGGAGGGGCTGCTGGGGAGGGAGACACAGAATCCGAAGCAGGCTCCAGGCTCCGAGCTGTCAGCACAGAGTCCGACGCGGGGCTCGAACTCGGGAACGGCGAGATCATGACCTGAGCCGGAGTCGGACGCTTCACCGACTGAGCCACGCAGGCGCCCCCCCTGCCAAGGGATTTGAACCCAGGTGGTCTGGCTCCAGAATCCTTGCTCTGCTGAGCTGCCCCTCACGGGCCACGGACTCGCTCCGGGAAGTTATGGGGCACAGCACCCCCTTGCTGGGGTGAGGAGCCCAGTCCAGCCTCGGCACTGCCCAGTGGTTGCAGACACAGGCCCTGGCCGTTGAGGAATAAGAACCCGGGATAGCTCAGCAGTCACTCAGGAGCGGGGGACCTCTGGAGTATTAACTGGTGCTTCTCCTGGAGGCCGGCTGATTTGCAAGAGTCCCGCCCCGCTGGCCCTGACCCTTTGTGTAGAACACTGGCTTCTTACCCAAGAGTAGCCATAGAGGAGGGGGGTGAGTTGGGCGGACGGGTGTGCACACGCCTATGTGTATGTTTGGGGGGGGGGGGCAATAAGAGGATGTGTGTGTGTGTGTGTGTGTGTGTGTGTGTGTGTGTGTGTGTATGTGAGTGTGCGTGCACGGATGCGTGCGCCAGAACATATTTTTCCCTTCCACAAATGCGTGGGTGGTTAATTGGGACCTTACCGTGGACGTAAGTGGTTAGGGTTTATGTAGGAAGGAGTAACTGTTTATGAGATTTAGGAAGGAACATATTTAGTGTAAACTATTTTCTGAAACATTTACAGTCTTACCAGGAGATAGAGAGCTGAATAGCAACCGGGGAAAGAAATTGTGCAAAGAGTTATCTAAATTCTCCACCTCTTCCTTCCCCTCATTATGTAGCTTCTGTATCTGCGGAGAACTTTGCCACCACGACTGGGTGGCTGGGTTGCCGGAGGCTCCCAGAGGAAGCTCTCTTTTCCCTTCTTGTCTGAAAGGAGAAGACCCACAGACCCAGGGAGGGCAGTCGCTTATTTTCTAGGGCGCCTGGCTTTGGGTGGCTCTCAGGAGACTGATCCGGGTCCTGGCTCGGTGAGCTTCAGAAACGAGTGAGAGTAATAGCTCATGTTTGTTAGGCACCTACTATGTGCCGGACCCTCCTAACCCGGGCATTACAAGCACCATCTCATTTACTATTGTCAAGCATCCCTGGAGGTAGGGCACTATTATCGCCATCCCCATTTCACGGATGGGAATGTAGAGCCTCGGGGAGGTTTAGTAAACTGCTCAAGATCAGCTGGCTGATACGGGGCGGACCCAGGATCCAAATCCAGGCAGGTGCCAGGGCTGCTGGGGTCAAGCCCCGTGTTGCGCTTGCTGGGGTGGGGGAGGGGTAGAGTGGAGGGAGGGTGGGGTGGGGAGATGGGAGTCCCAGATCTGCCACCAATGGATGAATTCTATATGAGAACAACAACTACCATATTCAGATCTTACTCTTTGCCCTTGACAACTTTCTTAGGGATCACAATGTATCTCTTGGACCGTGCATAATTGCAGCAATGAATAAATGATGGGGTGGGGGCAGGGGGACCGGGCACGTGAAGAGACGAAGAAAACAAAAATCCAAAAAATGTTCCAGGTGAGGGGCGCCTGGGTGGCTCAGTCGGTTAAGCGTCCGACTTCGGCTCAGGTCATGATCTCGAGGTTCATGGGTTCAAGCCCCGCGTCGGGCTCTGTGCTGACAGCTTGGAGCCTGGAGACTGCTTCAGATTCTGTGTCTCCCTCTCTCTCTCTCTCTCTCCTCCTCCCCTGCTTGCGCTCGTGCATGCTCTCTCTCTCTCTCAGTCTTTCAAAAATAAATAAACCTTGAAAGAAAAAAAGAAAAAAGAAAGTTCTAGGTGGACCCCACTTTATTCTAACATGTAGAACCCAGTTTTACATTCTAGGGTGCGATTCAGCAAACTTGTTCTCTGAAGAGCCAGATTCTAAACCTTTGGGTCTTTGCTGCTCCTGTGGGGGGGTGTGTGGGAGAGCAGCCATAATTAAAGTCGCATAAACGAAGGCACAGGGATGTGCTGTGTCTCAGAATGTTTGCTGACCCCTAGGGGATCCTTCTGGAGAAGTGTTATTATTTCTGAATGTTCTCCGGTTTGCAGTGGTTGCGATCGTCAGCTCTGAACAGCCCTTCCCCCAGCCTCCCTGCCACAGAGTGCCATCCTCAGAGCTAGACAGAGGGGCCTGTGGGTCATGAGGGCGGCCCCTTAGTCACAGGTGAGGACGCTTGGGGAAGCAGGTGTGGCTTCCCCAGGAAGCTTCTTGTGGTCTTCAGACTGGGTTCCGCTGAGCCCCCTGGGGGCCATCTGGGTGGCAGGAAAGGGTGGGGGACGGGGAAGCCACAGAGAGCCCTCCCGCCCCTTGGTAAAATAGTACTACTCACCACGTAGGGTCAGTGTTAACTGTCTGCAGTGCAAGGGTTAATAAAAGAAAGCCTGGACAAGTCGTGGACACCTGGTGAAAGGTCCCCTTTTCCATTTCAGAAAATTTGGACACTGTACTTCTAAAGTACGTTGCTTTTTCTTCGGGGAGGTGTGCCTGCTCTGAAAGCATCAGACGGCACAACCACGAGGTGCTGACAAAGCAAAGTACGTGGATGCTGTGCCTGTTACCGAAAGTTCTGTTTTAGCAAATCGTTCTAGGGCAAGCGCTCTGAGATCTGGCAGGAAGAGAGCCCTGACGGGGGACCTCCAGCCCCTCCAGTCTTCAGGAGACCCTGGCCCCAGGCCAGTGACTCTGATGAGTCATCAGACAACCTGGCCTGCCCTGCTGCCTTTATCAGACGCTGTGACTGAGAGAGGGGAAGGGAGACAGGAAGTTTCTAGGTTCGAAATCAAGCTCAAATTCTTGATGGCATTTCAGAATTCAGCATCTGAACTTAAAAAAAAAATGGAAAAGCTTGTGATCTTTAATTCAGAAAGTGTTTAGAAGAAGTCAGAGGAGTGGCCACGAAAGTGCTTAACACGTATGTCGGGATGTTTCTTCCGGGCTGGTTTGCCTGAGTTTCATTTCTGTGACTCAGCATTCCTTTGTCCCTCCTTTGCTGGTCATTAGTGTCATGGAGAAGCAGTCTCTTGGAGAGTTTGGGGCTCAAGGTACCTGTGTTTGCTCAGTCCCAGCGATGAGGGGAGCAGAGCAAAGGTTAGAGATCGTCATCAGGGAGAGAATATTCTAGACTGTTCTGGGAATTCCAGTCCCTTGTTCAGTGCACACTGGCTGAGTATCTGGCTTGTGCAAGGGTTTGCCGGATGAGGAGAGCTAGAATTCATCTCCTGTCCTGAAGGAACGATAAACTAGTTACAAGCTCTGAAATCTGCATACGTTTGGAGATGAATTATTTCTCGACATGTTTCTTGGGACTGGGGTTCAGTGGATGGGTCCAAGGAATTTAGGGTTTTAGTACCTGAGAACAAATGATGCTATGATAACATTGATATGAATGACCACATTGCACCAGGGATGTTATTCACTATATTTTAAGATGACTGCAGTCTTTTAAAAGAATTTTTTTAATGTTTATTTATTTTTGAGAGAGAGAGAGAGAGAGAGATGTTTATTTATTTTTGAGTGAGAGAGAGAGGGAGAGAGCATGAGTGGGGGAGAGGCAGAGAGAGAGGGAGACACAGAATCCGAAGGAGGCTCCAGGCTCTGAGCTGTCAGCACAGAGCCTGACGCGGGGCTTAAACCCACAAACCGTGAGATCATGACCTGAGCTGAAGTCGGATCTTAACCGACTGAGCCACCCAGGTGCCCCAAGAAGACTGCAGTCTTTAGAAGTCCATCCATATTTAGAGATCAGGGAGAGCATATCTGAAAAAGAAGTCCAGAGAGACAGAAACAGGGAGTGGGTTCGAGAGCTGGAGGTGGAGTAAATTGATGTTCAAGGATTCTAGGAACAAGGGGCGAGGAGGGAGCGCCCTCAGCAAATGCCTGAACCACTCATGGCAGTGTCCTGGTGGACCAAAGTAGTGCGCTGTGAACCAGTATGTGGGACTGGTTTAAAGGGACAGGCCGTGTTCCTTGTTAGCGGAGCGCCTGCTCCCAGGATCCCCAGGTCCCTCTTAGGAGTTAGAGACAGCATGATCTCCACCTGCACCATCAAGGTTCATAACTTGGTCCTGAGTGGGAAAGGTGGGATGCAAGCAAAATGCCATTAATTACATGCAGAAAAGTTGGCAGCAATTGTGCTAGACCAAACTCACATTCTAGGTCTTTAATGATTCACAACACGCGCTTGAAAAGGCCACTTTATCGTTCTGAACGTGTTTTTCTAAATCTGTAGAATGGGGATGATTTCTGCCTTAGCGACTACTCTGAGTCCGTTTGAAGCTTACACGAAATAAGCAGGGGGGCCCAGGAGGGACCACTCTGTCCGTAGCGCCTCGCCTGGGGTCTGGCACCTAGTAGGCACTCAACGAATGTATTTTTGACTGCCCGAGCCAATGACTGACGTGGAAATAAGTAGTGCACAGTTAATGAGTGCAAGATGCTACCTGGTACAGGGAATGACCTTGAACCTGGCAGTCAGAAGACCCAGTGTTTCGGCCTTGAGCGAGTTGGGCAACCTCTCAGCGATCATTGTCTCTTCTCTCTAAAATGCGGTGGTTCTATGGGGCGCCTGGGTGGCGCAGTCGGTTAAGCGTCCGACTTCAGCCAGGTCACGATCTCGCGGTCCGGGAGTTCGAGCCCCGCGTCGGGCTCTGGGCTGATGGCTCATGAGCCTGGAGCCTGTTTCCGATTCTGTGTCTCCCTCTCTCTCTGCCCCTCCCCCGTTCATGCTCTGTCTCTCTCTGTCCCAAAAATAAATAAACGTTGAAAAAAAAAAAATTTAAAATGCGGTGGTTCTTTGAGTCCTGAAAGTCTGGTTTCTGAGCCCAAACAATATTGCCTTATTAATTTATGACCCAATTAATTTGGAAAGGTGATTAAATTGGTCCTGGTATGAACTAGTTTCTATTGGCTCATTCACCAAAAAAAAAAAAAAAAAAAAAAATAATAATAATAAGTAAATAAATAAAAAACAAAGAAGGGTTTGTGGGGCAAATAAGATGCTAGCAATGTTGCCCCATTTAAGTTACATCTGTTTTCAAGCAACTTAAAAAGGCTAAAGGAGCGTCATTAGCATATTAACGGGGTGTTAATTACAAAAGCCTTTTTAAAGCAGATTTTATAAAATCTCCACTTCATAACCGTCAGCTTGTGGGACTCGAAATACAAACTCTTCCCGTGTGTTACTTGGAAGTAAGACAATTGTAATTTAAAAGTAATCTGCCAACTTGTCACGAACTGAGACTGATTTTTTTTCTCTCAATTGATCAAAATGAGTAAGGTTTTGCTATAATGATATATAATGCTGGTAATAATGAGGCTGATGATCGGTCTTTGCCTGCTTTTCACTACCTCCATCTCTGCGGATTTTAGGGGAGGTGGGGCAGAAGGCGGGGGGGGGGGGGGGGGCGGGCACGGGAAGGGAGCGGAGGGGAGGAAGAGGGAGGAAGGGATATCACAGGGCCCTCCCCCTCCTCCAAGCACCAGAGGAAGCAACCCCTCCCCACCCCCCAACAGCCAGGAGCCCCCCTTCAGGGACAGCAGGAAGCGTGAGGAGCTGTCCTAGGAGGCTCTGAAAGATGGGAGGGCGGAGGGCAGGCGAGGGATCAGCCCCTGGTCTTTGGGTCCTCACATTGCGGCCAGGGCGCTGAGCCCCTTCTCACACACACTCTCCACTTCTATCACGTTCCCTTGTTCTCCCCGTTGAGAAACCCAGAAAATGCTTCGGTAGCAGAGAAGGCTTCTCCTTGAAAGATGTGCCTTCTGCTTCTGCTCCTCATTCCCTAGGAGTTCAGTGTCCCCCACCTTGGGGTTGGCACCTGCTAAAATGTAGAGCTCTGTGCCTGTAAAACACCTTTCTGCCCAGTGTCAGGGTGGCTGTGAAGGGCTGAGGTTTACGTGCCGGTGCTTTTGAACACACTGATCATGACTCAAATGTCAGAAATGTGTACCAGCTTGGTGGCACTGAGCACCCCTTCTACTGAAGAAGGGAGGGGAAAAGGTCAGGCTGAGCTGGGACCCTGCTGAAGGGAGCCCTGGCCAGCTTGGAGCCGTGAGGGGCCAGAGTCAGGATGGTGAGTATCTTAGAATGTGCCAGTGTCAGGGGGCTCCTGGCTGGCTCGATTGGTGGAGCACGTGATTCTTGATCCCGGGGTTGTGAGTTCGAGCCTCACGTTGGGTGTTGAGGTTACTTAAAAAAAAATAAAATCTTTAATTAAAAAAAAAAAAGTGCCAGGATCAAAGTCAAAGTCTAGAGTGAGGCCTCAAGTCGGGGTGGGGAGGGCGGGGAGAGCTGTCTGTACAGCTGGTCGGGGGACTTGCGGAGCAGGGGACGCGTGGTGGGGCTGCGGATCCCCTGCTTTCCCTTCGCCGTTCATCCGTTCAGGTGCCACTTGTCTAACTTCCTAGTCCCATTCCCTCGGGGGCTGTATTTAATCTGTCTCCTAGCTTTTGCCTTTGTCCGGTAGGAAGAAGCATCCCAACCTTAACAGGGCTTGTAGGGATGCAATGCGTCCATATACCTAACGTGTTGAGAATCATGTCTGGCTTGTGGCACGTGCTCAATGAATATGATCTGTTGTTGTTGTTTGTCTGTTAGTCATCGAAGGAGGTGGTGATTAAAGTGTCAGTTAAAGTGGCCTCGGTAGCAGGCCTCTGCCCACCTCGTTCAGCAGCCTGCCTGTGTGTTAGGAGCCAAGAGGGGAAAGGATGTGTGAGTAAGTTTCCCTTAGGCTGGGAAGAATGAGCCGGCTGTCTGA
Organism: Prionailurus bengalensis; assembly: GCF_016509475.1. Lineage (NCBI taxonomy): Eukaryota > Metazoa > Chordata > Mammalia > Carnivora > Felidae > Prionailurus > Prionailurus bengalensis. The sequence continues at coordinate 60,099,457 of NC_057360.1, forward strand.
CCGGTCTGCGATCCTGGGGCTCGTGCACCGTGTCCCTCCGCTAGAGACAAGGCACCGGGCTTGGGTGTGCGTGGTCGCTTGCGACCCAGTGGGAGGGAGTTACACGGGCCTGGGCCCTGCCATGCTCCTTTGATTTCAAATGGAGAGTCCTGACTCTCAGAAATAGCACATCTTCACCTCCGTCCCCTTCCCTGTGGGTGTGTATTAACCAGTGCCAGTGATTCATTACAACTTTTCATTCCATCCGGCAGAGGCTTGTTAGTGGGCCGGCAGCAAAGGGGTGGAAACACCAAGCCATTCGCTCCCTTGTCTGGCCAATCAGAAAGACGCATGCTTGACATTTTCCTTCCATTGGCTGAGGATGAGTTGCTAAGCAACTTCCTCACCTTGCTAAGAATTCCGTCCTTCTGGGTCCCCGGGACTTCTCTTTCTCAAAGACCCCCCTGTTCCCCCCAACACACACGTGCAATTCCTTACTCAGAGATTTTACTTTTGGTAAACACCAGGGATGTAGATTTCTTATGCAAGTAATTTCTCTTCTTTTTTTAATTTTATGTATTTATTTATTTAGAGAGAGAGAGAGAGAGTGGGAGGTGGGGAGGGTTGGAGAAGGAGGAGAGAGAGAATCCCAAGCGGGCTCTGTGCTGTCAGCGCAGAACCCTACACAGGGCTCGATCTCAGGAATCGTGAGAGCATAACCTGAACCAAAGTCAAGAGTCAGTCGCTTAGCCAACTGAGCCATCCAGGCGCCCCTATGCAAGGAATTTCTATTGATGGACTCTATATAGTTCTACTCACTAACAAAAAATTATCCCAATGCCAACCCCATCCCGTTGTCTAGTATGTTTTGAGCGTCTGCTGTGTTCCAGGCACAGTGCTGGGCACCACAATGGCAGTCGTTAGCAGCAAGGGATAGAAATGAAAAGTGTGTAACATCCAGTAGGGCAGCAGACAGTCAGATTGGAGGTCGTGTGGAGGACCTGTTTGTGCCAGGCTCGATTACGGGGTGATCTGGGGGATGCTGGGGGAAGGGTGGAGTGGCCGGGGGGACAGGGGTGCTCCGGGCTCCGAGCAGTGGCTATTTACTAGCCAATCCAGAAAATTCGATATTGTAAACAACTGGTATGTCCTTACCAGCGTATGGCAAGGACCATCCTTAATAGAGCATTAACTGTTGGGCTGGCTTGGGCTAAGCCCTCCACGTACATAATCTTCTATAATGGCCCTCGAGCCAGACACAGCCCTCCCTCACAGCATCTACTGGATGGTGAATTATTGCACCTGCTACCCCAGGGGCCGTACTCCCAGGTGCTGCCCGCAGTCCGATGAGGTAGGCATGTGTGCCTCCGTTTCGGGTGAGAAAACTGTGGTTCAGAGAGGTCAGCTTCCTTGCTCAAGTTTATGGGACCGGACAGAGGTGCAGCCTTCAATCCGGCCTGGGACTTTTTGGCTTCGGAGTCTTATATCGTGCACGGGCTGCATTCCGGACGCCGTCGTGCCGCGAGGCACACACCGACCTCAGCAATCATTGCAATCATCACAGCGTATGTGCCCCGAACAGCTTTGATTGCTGGTGACACTCAGCATCTCAGACTGAAGGTCTAACGCTGTCCAGTTGCCGAAAGCAGGGGCCCCTCGGAAAGTGGTCCAGACCCAGACCATGTCAGATCACTGGGACCCACCCTTCGTCTTTGAGATGCCCGTGGGCCATCTCCTACCGCCCATGTGTGTGGAGCAGGGCTGGGAGGGGTCTTGGAGACCCCTGGGCAGAATGAGGCCCAGAAATATGAAAGATTTTTCTTAAGTGTCTGGCCAACAGAGAACGGAAATTCCTGGGAAAACGCACTAGCCCTTTCCCGTCAGATGAGTGAGGTTTTATTTTAAAAAGTCATTGCCAGAGCAAAGAGAATCAGCTCTGCGGAGTAGAGGGTTTGTGCATTTCCCTGGCATCGGGCATTGGGCACAATCTGGCTATGGCTAAAGAAGATTAGGAGGGTGTAGGGTCAGGGAGCAAGCAGGGCTGTGGGGGGGCGGGGCGGGGGCCAGGGCGGACGGGGCTGAAGGGGCAAGAGGGAGACACTAGAGGAAACCGTGACTTTGGATCTGGACGAGAAACCAGGTTTCTGGAAGCCGTCTAGTACCTTTTGGCTGTGGCTCCCCTGTGGCTATGAGGAAATGGAAAGAGAGGGAGGGAAGCCGGTAAAAGTGCCATCAACAGCTGTGCTCTGGTGTCTGTCTGTGAGAACGGGTTAATTTTCCATTGGGAAACACTTCGTCATCAGAGGCTTTCTCTCTACTTCTTTTTCTTTTTCAAAAAAAAAAAATTAATGTTCATTTTTGAGAGGGAGAGACAGAGCATCAACAGGCGAGGGGCAGAGAGAGAGGGAGACACAGAATCCCAAGCAGGCTCCAGGCTTGGAGCTGTCACCACAGAACCCGACAAGGGCTCAAACCCGTGAACCGCAAGATCATGACCTGAGCTGAAGTCAGATGCTTAACTGACTGAGCCACCCAGGCGCCCCTCTTTCCACCTCTTCTAAAAACAAAGCTATTCATGTCTAAGAGCCACTGGGTCATGGGAGAGGCAAAGAGCCAAAATGGGATCGCGTAAGATGTATCTGTCTTTGTGAATTTTATTGAAAAAAATTTTTTTAAGTTTATTTGTTTTATTTTGAGAGAGAGAGAGAGAGAGAGAGAGAGAGGGAGAGAGAGAGAGAGAATCCCAAACAGGCTCTGTGCCGTCAGGCTGGCAGCCTGGGGCCCAATGCTGGGCGAATTTCTTTTTGTTAAATGTAGCTTTAAAATAGCCCACCTCTTCTGGGTCACTGACTCAGCAGAAACACGCCATATTTAAGGCCGTTGCAAACCAAGCTTTAACTCTATTTCATTCTGTCTCAGCCATGCACCATTCTTTTTTTTTTTTTAATTTTTTTCAATGATTATTTATTTTTGAGAGACAGAGACAGAGCATGAGTGGGGGAGGAGCAGAGAGAGAGGGAGACACAGAATCCGAAACAGGCTCCGGGCTCCGAGCTGTCGGCATGGAGCCCGACGCGGGGCTCGAACCCACAAACCATGAGATCGTGACCTGAGCCGAAGCTGGACGCTTACCCGACTGAGCCCCCCAGGTGTCCCAGCCACACACCATTCAGAGCATCATGGTATATTCCGATTGTCCTAATAATATTATTATTATTATTAACAATAAAAGCAATATACTTAAAAAAAATTTTTTTTAACTTTTTATTTATTTTGAGACAGGGAGAGACAGAGCATGAACAGGGGAGGGTCAGAGAGAGGGAGACACAGAATCTGACACAGGCTCCAGGCTCTGAGCTGTCTGCATAGAGCCCGACGCAGGGCTTGAACTCACGGACCGCGAGATCATGACCTGAGCCAAAGTTGGCTGCTTAACCGACTGAACCACCCAGGCACCCCAAAAGCAATATACTTTTAATTTCAATCGCTCTCAGCTCATCTCCTTTTATTCCTGGAACAACTTGTGAGTTCCCCAAAGTCCACGTTTTCTGTATTTTTTGTGCAGGTCTGTGTTTCCCTTACCCGTCATTCCCTCTGCACACACTTCCGGTGATCTTCTCCGGACCGAGTATCCTTTGTCCTAGGTCAGTTCACTCTCTTTTTGAAAACTTAAATAGCTATTTTTAGAAAGGCAATCTTGTACAAAAATAGAAGCCCAGTCACCTGCTATAAATAGAAGGAAACAGTAAAAGTAATTCTTAAACTCTTAATATTTTGACACCCACACCCACTTAAAATACCCCCGAAGGTGTCCCTCACCACTGCGTTACAGGCGGCACACCTCGGGAGCTCTTGGGTTGATGCGGGTGTGAAGCTAAGTAGTGTTCCTGTCTGTCCCACGGCTCTGGGCCTGCTGTCGGGGTGCAGAAGTGACAAGGCACAGACTCTCTGGGACCCACGCAAGCAGAGTAAAAAGGAGAGTTGCGGGGTCCTTTGGTCTGAAGCCGAAGCCGGAAGGGAACGGCCAGGGGGTCGGACGGCCGCTGTCCCAGCGGAGAGCAGGGCTCCTGGCCCGTCAAGACAGGCTGGCTTCCAACTCACCTGTCACATGTTATCTTAGTAACAGGCTCAAGATATACGTTGGCCTCTGTGAATGTCACAGCCTTCCTGGGCCTCAGAAGAGTCTAAAATTGTTCTTTCCAATCAGTGGCCATCTGGGAAGATTTTTGGTTTTTCCGGCTTGAGTTCTTGGAAGCTGCCCTTTTCTCCCTCTCCTTCAGATAAACTTGCAGCTTGAGATCACTTCGTAATTGAGTCATCTTGCACTTTGCGATATGGTGGCTCTCCCAGTCATCCTTGCTGTCCTTGCCAACACAGACCGGGGGCAGCGTGGGTTTCAAACTGACAGTTCGAATCTAGGCTCTATCACTTATCCCCTGGGCAGCGCCGGGTACCACGCTAGGGGTGGGGACGCGAAAATGGACACTTCTCCCCTTCTCTCGGTTAAGTGGAAAAGCCAGGGCAATAAACAAATATGGCGACACAGTGGAATCAGTGCTAGGATAGGAGTAAACACAGGCTATTATTAGAAAACAGAAAAGGGCATCAGACGAGTCCGGGAACACCAGGGAAGTCTTCCTGGAGGAGGGGACACTTGACTTAGACCTTGAAGGAGGAATAAGAACGTCATGGAAATGGAGAGGAGAGCACATCATCCTGGAACAGAGAGCAGCTTGGGGGCGGGGGGAGGCTGAGCCCCTGAAATGGTCCCCACAGGCTTATCGTCAGGAGGAAGTGAGTTAACGCATGGAATTTGCCTAATGCTATTCAGGATAGGTGGTAAGTGTCCAACCTGTTCATTTGAACCCCTTTGCCACTCCTCTGTGGACCCCTGGAAAGTGATTCATCCTCAGCCGTGCTACTTAATTTTTTTAATGTTTATTTATTTTTGAGAGAGAGAGAGAGAGACAGAGTGGGAGCAGAAGAGGGGCAGAGAGAGAGGGAGACCCAGAATCCGAAGCGGGCTCCAGGCTCCGAGCTGTCAGCGCAGAGCCCGACGCGGGGCTCGAACTCACGAACGGTGAGATCATGACCTGAGCGGAAGCTGGATGCTTAACCGACTGGGCTGCCCAGGCACCCCCTGCCCCCATCAACTGTGCTGCTTAGAACAGGGTGATTGGGATTTATTTGTTAATGAGACATTTGTCCCTGATGGAGACTCCCCGGGTAGGATGACAGGAGGGTCAGAGCTTCCTTGGACGTGGGACTGGCTGTTCTCCCCCCAGAGAGACCTTAGGCGTGTTCGCAGAAGCTCAAGAGAAAACTCTAGGCTGACATTTTTTCCAGTGGAATATTTATGTTTAAGAGTCTTTGCACAGGGAAAACATGAGCTCAAGGAAGTGTATCGACCCCCGTGTTCACTGCAGCATTATTTACAATCCCCAAGATGTGGAAATAACCTAGGTGTCATCAATGAGCGGATAAAAGTTGTGTATGTGATGGAGTATTATTCTGCCATCAGAAAGAGTGAACTCTTGTCGTCTGTGACAACACGGACGGACCTTGGGGGACTACGCCCAAGTGAGGTAAGTCGGACAGAGGAAGCCAGATCCTGTATGATCTCACTTATGTGGAATCTAATAATAATAATGAAAACACACTGAGCTCATACGCCAGAGATCGGATTGGTGGTTGCCAGAGGTAGGGATAGGGGCGGGAGAAATGGGTGAAGGGAGTGAAAAGGTACAAACTTCTAGTCATAAAATAAGTAAGTTCTTGGGATGTGATGTCCAGCACGGCAACTATAGTTAATAGTACTGTACCCTATATTTGAAAGTTGCTGGGAGTAGATCTTAAAAGTTCTCATCACAAGAAAAAAAAAAAAAACCATCAGGGCGGCTCAGTCGGTTGAGTGTCTGACTTCGGCTCAGATCGTGATCTCGTGGTTCATGGGTTCGAGCCCCGTGTCGGGGTCGGCGCGGAGCCTGGAGCCCGGAGCCTGTTTCCTCTTCTGCGTCTCCCTCTGCTCACGCTCGTCTCTGTCTCTCAAAAACAAATAAAACATTAAAAAAAAAAAACCAACAAGAAAAACCATTTCCAACTGTGTGTGGTGACGGATGTTAACTGGTCTTCTTAAGGGTGATCATTTTGCAGTATAAACAAATACCGAATCATTCGGTTTTGCCCCCGAAACGAATACAATGTTGCGTGTCAATGATATCTCGATAATAAAAAAAGAATAGTTCTCCAGGTGCACTTCTGACATGCTTTGCTGCCCCCAGCATTCAAAGGGGGCATGTCCCCCCCCCCCGCCCCCGCCCCACGTATCTTGCTCCTAACACTACCCTTAGTGGCCCCTGATATCTCCCAAGACTTAGAGCACCCTGCACGTAGTAGGTACTCAAGAGACCACACAAGGAAGTAGCTCTGTGACACGGGTGGGCTGCCCTATCATTTTTCCAGTCTCTTCTTTGCTGCTCAGATCCTGAGGTGTAGAGCTCCTCTCTTAGGGAGAGCGTGTTCCGTGCTGGGTGCCTCAGATGACAGTGGGGCACCCTCCTTCTCTGTCATCTTGAGCTGGGACTGACCCTCAGGGAGCTTGGAGTCAGCTCAGCCTGGGAAAAATGGTACCAGACAACCACGTGCCCAGGGGCTGTTCCGTGGACACCTGGAACCACAGCTCCCTGGGCCTCGAGGTAGAAAGGGTCTGGGCAGGCCTGTGCGCCCTTGCCTTCCTGGGCTCCTGTGGCCATCAAGCCACGCACGGCCATCCTGCGTCTTCTTCCCTGAGGGCTGACAAAGCCCCGTGCGGTAGAGACAGGCAGGGCAAGGACTCTATAGGCACAAAGCTGCGAAAGATACGGGCAGTCGAGGGCGTGACAACAGCGTCTGCTGCCCCGTTGTCATGGCGGAACATGACCCCTGATGGCAGGGACGGGGTTCTCCCGGGCTCTGAAACCCCAGCACCTGGCATAGTACCTGTACCTCAGTCAACGTTCACCGCACATGAGTGAGTGATGTTCTGTCCTAGAGAAGGCCCTCTCCCTCTCTCTTCTTCATTTGCCTTTATTCTATGCGCTTAGTGGGGGTGTGAATGCCTGGGGTTCACGGATATGCAGTGGGGCTGGAAGGCGGGGAAGGGCACGGGAAACAAGCTGGGGGTGGTCTCTGTCCTCACAGGGGCCACCTCTGTGCCCCCCAGTCTCCCACCACCTTTGCTCTTCTCTTTCCAGGCTCCCCCGGCCACTCCAGCTCCACGTCTATGAGCCCATTGACAGCCTTGTCCACAGGGAAGCCAATGGACAGCCACCCCAACTACACGGACACCCCCGTGAGTGCCCCACGGACTCTGAGCGCGGTGGGGACGCCCCTCAATGCCCTGGGCTCTCCATATAGAGTCATCGCCTCTGCCATGGGCCCACCCTCAGGAGCACTGGCTGCGCCTGCGGGAATCAATCTGGTTGCCCCGCCCAGCTCTCAGGTAGGTGCCCGTCCTCCCGTGGGTCTTTCCAGCCACCCTGTATGGTGTCACCCGTGCCGCTCCTGGAGCCGGGCCAGCACTTGGTGGGTGCCTCCTGTGTACTTTCTGGGTCGTCTCTGCAGACGTGTCTCCTGCCGGACCTTCTTTAAGGGTGTCCTCAGGCGGGGGAGCCCCCGAGAACTGATGACGCCTCGTGATGGAGGAGACGGTGGCTCAGAGGTCACCCTGTGGCTTAATGGTTCAGCTCTGGCACTGATCTCACCATTTCTGAGCGATGTTTGTCATCCTTGGGACGGACCCCATCTGTTCTTCTCAATCTAATGAGCACTTATCAAGTCACTGAAGTGCCTGGTGCTCTCTTACATGCCGTGGTGGACGTGAAACGCTCAGGACATGGTCTTTGCTCTCTAGGAGCTTATAGTTGAGAGACGAATAGGTGGGGATGGCACACGGATAAATCCAGAACATGGCAGACTGTGTTATCTACCTGTTGTCTCTGAGATAGAGGAAAAGACTGGAAACTCAGGAAGGAAGGAAGCCTCACCCAATTCCTAGTGCTTCTGCTACAACAGAGGAGAGGGGGTGTGTGCATAGTAGACGCTGCTGTAGCATGGCCAGTTGCCTCTCCTTCCTTCTAGTAGTGTCGCAGTGAGGTCAGCAACCTTCCCTTCTTGTAGTGGTCAGCTGTTGCTGCAGTGATGCTGTGTAACAAACAGTCCTCAAGTTGTCATGGTGCACAAACGCACACATTGTGTGTGTGTGTGTGTGTGTGTGTGTGTGTGTGTGTGTTCCTCACTCACAAATTTATGTTGGCTGGGATGGCTCTGTTTCAGGTGGTAGGCGAGCTGGGTTGGGCTGCAGGCTGGGTGCAAGTCTGCTCCTCATGTCCCAGGCTGAAGGAGCTACTTGGGGCGTGCTTTTCTCGTGGTGTCTCACGGGAGCACAAAGCCAAAACCAAACCAGAAAGGTACAGTGGAGTCTCTGCTCGCATCATGCCCTCTGGTATCCCCTCGGCCTAAGAAAACTACATGGCTGACTCCAACATTGTGGGGCAGGGAAATAGGCTGTGACTATTTTAGCAGGAGGTACACAGTGCAAAGGATGTGAAGAATTAGGAGCAATAATCCCATCCACCATGTGCTCCACTTATGGGTATCTCAGTTTGGGGCTGGTGCCATCTTGCCCCAAACGCCAGCACATCTAGAGGCAGAATTAGTAGGTCCTGAAGCTTCCTTGGGATAAATAGTTTGGGAGAAGAGGCAGGACTCCCGTTGTGTCAGTCTTTCTACCGCAGGGAGAACTTCAGAGACTATCCCCAGACCATCCCTTTCAAGAGGCTTCGTGTGCTCAGGGTCTGAAAGCAAAGCCGTGTGGAGTCACAGAACTCTAGAGCCAGTAACGGCTCCAGAAGGCTCTCGATTCAGGGATTTGAGAATCTGTAGAATACCTTGGGGGTCTTTGAGTGCGGGAGCCAGGGCCAGGTGCACATAGATCAGCGGGGCTGGTGGGGTCTGCAGGGAGCTGCCCCCTTCCCTTGAAGCCGTTGCAATTCAAAGACGTGAAGCTTGCACAGGCCAAGCAAAGTACTCCTGTGGGTCACATCTGGCTGGCCCTTTTCACCCCGACTTGTCATCTGATGGTTTCACCTATAGGATCTTCTTCAGAGTGTACATTTCTCCCCTATCCCAGATCTTGGCCCTTGTAGAGCTGGTAAAAGCCCAGCTGAGAACCACGAATTCTGTCTAAGCCCTCATCCCACAAATGAAGTAACAGGACTCAGTGAGCTCAAGCGACACATCCAGCATCTCCCAGCCAGTCAGCAGCAGAGCGTGGGTTCAAGCCCAGGTGTCCTGACCCCCGCTGTGTGTTCATGACGCTGCATTCACCTGCTGCTGTGGTCTGTGCTGACTCAATCCGTGACCCCAAGATCTTCCGTTGGCCACCAAGGATTAAAAGATGAGTAATCCGGGCACCTGGGTGGCCCAGTTGGTCAAGTGTCCGACTCTTGATTTCAGCTCAGGTCACCATCTCGCGGTTCTTTTTTTTTTTTTCTTTTGAAATTTTTAAAAACGTTTTATTTATTTTGAGACAGAGAGTGACAGAGCATGAGCAGGGGAGGGTCAGAGAGAGAGGGAGACACAGAATCCGCAGCAGGCTCCAGGCTCTGAGCTGTCAGCACAGAGCTTGACGCGGGGCTCGAACTCACGAACCGCGAGAGCATGACCCGAGCCGAGCCGAGGTCGGACGCTTCACCGACTGAGCCACCCAGGCGCCCCAACCGTCTCGCGGTTCTTGAGCGCGAGCCCCACATGGGGGCTGCCCCTCCTCTGCTCACTCACTCACTCTCTGTCTCAAAATAAATAAATCAAACTTGAAAAAAATGAAAGATGACTAATCAGTGCTCCTAAGGTGTCTCTTGCGGACGTGGCACGTCATGTGGGCAAATTGCAAGGCAGTGTCTTGTGGGCTATGGTGGGCTAAGAGCAGAACCGAAGGAGCAGAAGCCAAGGACTCCGGATCTTTCCAGGCGTGTGTTCCACGAGAGGAGCGGGGTCCAGACGGCCGGGGGATGGGCAGGTATTTATGCCAGCAGCGCTGGTGACACGTAGCCTTCAGAAGGTGAGACCCTGATGAGGTAGGTTTATTCACGCTCTTCCTTGTGAACGGACCCCAGGAAGGCAGGTCATAGCCAGCAGGCAAGAGACAGAAGGACACGTTGAGGCTCCGGGCTGCAAGGAAACTCTTGCTGGGGCGTTCGTGGTCCTTCACGTAACTACTCACGGGGACCGACTTTGCGTCTGGCGGTACCTGATGCTCTTGTCGGTTTGGGGAAAAGCGCGGAGCAAGGTGGCTAATGTCTTCACGTTCACGGCAGTTAGACCGCAGCAGGTGAGACGGAGACGAAACAAGCGAGCGAGGTGGTTTCACATAGCAATCGTTCTATCTGCGAAGAAGTGAGGCAGGGTGAGGTGACAGACAGTGACAGGGCCTGTGGGTGGGGAGTGGGCAAGGCCCCATCCTTCAAGGCTGCTTTTAGCAACCAGGCTCCGGTCTGATGGAGCCAAACCTAGCCGACACGTTCGGCTTCACAGCCGTGTGAGTGGCAGGGACGCTCGCTATTCCTGGACCGTATGTCTGTACAGAGGGATTGGGGTTGAAAGGTCAGCTGAAAGCTTCGGTCCTGGCCAACTGGGCTGTGTGCAGAGGCCGAGGCCAAGTTTCACTCCGGGAGCTATATTAAGCTTGCCAAGCTCTGGGGGAGCTCAGCGGCCCCGGGACACTGAACGGCGTCGTGGCCTCGGGCTCCAGACACGTTTCGCCTAATTAACCAGATGACACAGGACATCTAGGACCCTCGGTGTTAGCTGCGGTGAGTTGGACTCTGAACCACCTGGATAGACTGTCTATGCATCCTGCCTTCCTCGCCCAGGATGGGTCTGAGCGGGACCCGCACGGGAAGCGTGCTCCTCCTGTGACCTGGGTCTAGGGTAAGTGCAGTTTGCGGGGGGAGGGGAGGGGTGCTCTGGTGTGGGAGCAGCAGGGCCGTGTCTCCTGTTCCCTGCCCTGTCGTTCCGGTGCTTGACCAAGTCTTTCTGCTCTTGTGGGACTTTCATTCGTGAGGAGTAAAGAGAACTGAGCAGATACTCCGGACACGGGGACCGTGTAACCTTTCGCAAACCACTTAAGCTTATGTCTGTCCTCAGTTTCCTTTTCTCTTTCAGGGTAACATGCTTTATGAACATTAAAGGAGCTATGATTTATAAAGTCACTTCTTACGTGCTCTCTGGTGGCAGTAAGGTGGCATTATTATTATTATCATTATAATTATTATTATTATACCTAGGTGATACGCACCTCAGTGATTTACATTCTACCCCTATGGGATCTTTGCTCCCAGGGTATTCTCTTGCTGAGAGGTTCTAGAAAAGTTCATTTCAATAAGCATTCATTGAACCAGGCCCTGGAAGTGAAAAAAAAAAAAATTATAAGGATCTGTCTCTGCTGTGGGGCGCCTGGCTGGCTCAGTCAGCAGAGCGTGTGACTCTTGATCTCTGGGTTGTGAGTTTGAGCCCCACGTGGAGTGTAAAGATTACTTAAATAAATAAAACTTAACAAAAGAAAAAGAAAAAGAAAAAGAGTCAGTCTCTGCTCTGGGGAGTATTTAAGTTGAGGGAGCAATTTCCAGAAACACCAAATATGTGGTTGGGAAGATACTTATGCAGCTTTCAGACAAAATGATCAAGGCCACATTTTCCTGACTCTGTGTGTGTATGTGTGTGTGTGTGTGTGTGTGTGTGTGTGTGTGAGAGAGAGAGAGAGAGAGAGAGAGAGAGAGAGATCTGTTGCCTGCACTTGGAAACAAGCCCTGAAAGTTCTTGGAAGGCCCCTACCTCTTTCTCCCCTCCTGAACCCTGCTGCTGGACCTGGGTTCTGTCCCTGATAATTCCTGCTCGGGTAGTACTTTCCTTTCAGATTTTTATAGAGAATACTCAAATAATAAAAATTACAAATGTTGGAGTTGAAACAGACCTTAAAGGCCGTCTTGTTTAATGATTAAAAAAAATTAAGCCATGAAGTCTTGTCTCCAAGAGAAAGCATGTTTGGAAGGTTAATGTGTACATTTTCTTTCTTTTTAAAAAAAATTTTTTTTTAAGTTTATTTATTTATTTTGAGAGAGAGAAAGCATGAATGGGGGAGGAGCAGAGAGAGGAGAGAGAAAGAGAGAGAGAATCCCAAGCAGGCTCCTCACTGTCAGTGCAAAGCCTGATGAGGGGCTCAAACTCACAAACTGTGAGATCATGACCTGAGCCGATCGTTACTGAACCGACTGAGCCCCCCAGGTGCCCCCTAATGTGCATGTTACAAACAGGTGTGGGTGAACTAGGAGCAGATCTGAAGCCTTCTTGTTCACCTTCCCCGCTGCCCTGCCGCGCACACTCTGAGTTGGAAAACCCACCGATCTAATCTGTAGATGAGGCAAAGTGTCTCTGACGCAGTGACCTGGTCAAGATCACACAGTGAGGAGGAGGCTGGTCCCCACCAAACCCAGGGCTCCTCTCCCCCATGTAGAAGGCGCAGGCTCCTTACTCCTCATGACAAGGCCCTCTTCTAGATTAAAGCAGCGCCCCGTATACAGTCCGCTCCCTGGAAAAAGAGTGCCTGCCTGTGGCCTGGCAGGCCAGCCACGTCTCTGCGTTTAGTGGGATAATTTTGGCTGAAAGCAGCTCAGAAATGTGGGAGCTGATGTTCCGTGATGGCTCCGGGGCATCCAGGAAGCATTTGGTCCCTGGCCGAGTCTGCAAATGGAAGCCAGGCCAGTCAAGTGTGTTTCCACCCTGTTCTCGGGGAGCAGCCAGCCGCCTGGTGAACCCCCGCTCTGAAAAGTGCTCACTTCCGCGGGGCTGCTTCTAATGGAACCAGACAGCCAGGCGGGGGACTCGGGGGGCCAGGCAGCTAATGGGTTTGCGCTCTGGCGGGTTCCTCCTAGCCCGTCTGCCCTCGCTCGGAGCCCACACAAACCCTGAGCCAGTGAAGAGGCCAGTGGGTATCAGCCCTTCTGTCCCAACCCCTCCTTTCTGCCACCTGCCCACCCCCCTGCCCCCATGACCCAGGAAGAGAAGGGTGGAGGGGGGGCGGCCAGCTCCCAGCTGGGAGAGAGAGGGCTCCCCACCAAGGAGGTGGGCCAGGAGGCTCAGAGACTCGGAGTCTCCTGCCACAGCAAGACAGAGCTTGTGGTAAAGGACTGGTCTGGGAGCCCAGCGCTGGAGCTCTGGCCTGTTAGCCTGGGGAGGCTCCGCGTCTCCCCGGGCGGCTCTGACAGCCCCCGTGTCTCTCTCCTCCAGGCTTTCCTCGAGCTGCCCCCCCATTTATCTCCCCGAGTCGGAGTTTCGAGAGCAGGATTCCTCAGCCCAGAACCTCCAGTGGCTGCTCTTAATTGCTTCTCAAGATTAGATCCACTCTCCTTAGCTGGGCGGTCAGGCCTCAGGCCTCTGTCACAGCCCAGCCCCCGGCCTTGCCTCCCACCCACAGGAACCCCTGGGCTTCCCCCGGGGCCTTTGCTCTCAGAGCCTTTAGCCCGTGAGGGGCCCGTCCAAACCTGACCCACTTTTAAAGGCGGCCAAGGACTAGCTCCAATGCCACCACCTTCAGGAAGCCTTCCCAAATCTCCGTTGTTTGGGGTCTTTCCTTCCTAAACCATCCCAACTGACTTTTAATCTTGTCAATGGCCTTGAGGCGGTACTACATCCTCCTCCTTTCGGTATCCCCACGGTATTTCTGAACAAACACATGAATAAACCGCTCTAAGGCCTACTTCCCTCATCTGGAAAATAGAACGACCTCATAGGGCTGTTGCAAGGATTAGGAGAGCAGGGAGCAGCGTGGGGAGCTTTCTGTGGTGGGTGGGGCTAGCGGTGGGCGGGGCTCATGGTGGGCGGGGCTAACAGCAGCAGTAACGGTACCTACCGCTGTGTGACCGCTTTGGGCTGGAGACAGTGAGGCTGGTTCCACCGGTCCTGGCTGTGGAAGGAGGAGGCGAGTGAGCGTCTCTTGAGCCTCAGGGGATGGCGGCCTCCTCCTCATTCCTCCGTCTGAGGATTTGGGGACAGAGCCTCCTCAGTCAGCTAGCGGGTTCTTTCTCTAGGGTCGTCTGACCTGAAATGCTTCCATTTCATGGGTGGATCTAAGTGGTTAGTATCTGTGTCACTGAGGCACTCAAGGAAAGTTGTTGCCTAGAATTTACATCGACGGAAACCCCCCTCACCTGATTTCTGAAAAATAGACACGTCTAAATATGTCCCTTATCTGAAGTGATGATAATGTATTATGACAAGTTAAATAATTTTCTGACCACCCCCTGCTCACCCAAGAAATGGAATCATTTAACCCCTTTGGTGAATGTGGCCTCATTTACTACAGGATTCCCAGCACCTAATAGACTGTTGGCTTATAATAAACACTAGAATTCTTGTCTTGATCAACCAGATTTTATGGGAATGATAAAGGTCACAATTTATGGGACCCCTAATGTGTGCCAGGCACTGTGATGGGGATTTTACATCATTATCTCATTGAATCCTCCCAGTGACTACGTAAACTAGGTCTTACTAGGCTCATTTTCCAGATAAAGAAACTGAGGGTCGAATAAGATTAGTAACTTCTTTGAAGTCACGCAGCCAATAAGGGCAGCCTGGGAGTTGGTCCCAGTTCCCTGGGACTCCCAAGCCATGTTTTCCCACCATACCGGTGATTCCGAGCCCTGATGCACATAGCATTACCCAGGAAACCTGAAGAAAGGTCAGTACCAATGGCCATCTGACCCATTGGCTCAAAATTTCTGGGTGTGGATCCCTGGCATCAGTTTTTGTTCCAAGCTCCCAGGTATACATCCAGGGTTGAGAACCACAGTATGAGACCAAAACAAAGCCAAATACTGGCTACAAGTTCTAGATGTCCTGTCTTAGCCTTGTAAAGAGAGGTGGGAGGGGAGAGGAAGAGAGAGAGAATTCTCCCATCCCATGTGTGTTTTCACCCTTCACACAAATTAATTTTAAAAATTCCCGGTGACTTTGACTTTGAAGCAAGGAGCTGAAGGCTGTCTTGTGTTTTCCGCATCCCATAGAGCACTTGACCCAAGCCTCTGCCCATCTCCTGTGCTCAATAAATATTTGCTTAGTGAACTGAAAAGCTGGTAAATTTAAAAGGAACCTAACTCAGGCTGTGTTGTGTTTTATGTTTTATTGATCACTCCTTCTGTCCCAAAGGCCTTGAATAGAGAAACAAATCCTACCTTTGGTTTAGTTTAGGAATTACAGTCACTTTGGTGAGGCAGTATGATTTGAAATTCACACGGACCATACAGAAGTCTGTAGTCTGTGGAATCTCTCTGAAACTCCCAGATCCTTACCAGGTGCCTCTGCTGGACATTTAAACATACTCCCTAACCACCTTTGTTTGCGTTTACTTAACTAAGCGTTTTTCCTTTTGGCACATGTTGTGACTCTTCAGTGCAAGTGTGCAGTTTTGAGGAAGGAGAGATCTTCTAGGTTAAAAAATTTTTTTTTAATGTTTATTTATATTTGAGAGTGAGAAACAGAGCATGAACGGGGGAGGGGCAGAGAGAGAGACACACACACAGAAACCAAAGCAGGCTCCAGGCTCCGAGCTGTCAGCACAGAGTCCGACGTGGGGCTTGAACCCACAACCGTGAGATCATGACCTGAGCTGAAGTCAGACGCTTCACCGACTGAGCCACCCAGATGCCCCGAGATCTTCTAGGTTTTATATCTCCTTTCACAGTGCTTAGAATGTTGAGCTGTGTACATGGGCACTCAGAATTTCTGCTAATCGGATGACCTAGTCATGATCACTTAAGATTTCTTTGATGAATATGGAACACTTAGCGGCTTCTCGGTGATCTCCCCAGACACTGGGAGACTTGGAGGTGGTGGTGGTGAGGAGCTAATGTGAACGTGTGGTAAAAGACGAGGGATAGGAGGCACATAAAATTCATTTCTTCAGCCATCCAATCCAAACACACTGACTCCCCACCCTGGGTGCTGGGACCACGTCAGACACAGGGAGGACAAAGCACCCAGTCTCTGGCTGTACGGATTTTCCAGTTTCACAGGAAGATGGTCTGTTTCTTACATTCAAGTTCAAAACCACGAGCTGGGGCTTTCTGCCCAACTTTCTGGGTGCTACTGGAATAATTTGGGCATTTGGTTTGGCATCCTCTGTGGGTTCGTTACGGTGACGACTACACGTATCTTCTCTTCCATTTTACTGTGAACTCTTTAAGAATGTGCATTTTTTTTTAATTTTTCATTTTTTTAAAAGTGTGCGTTTTTAGACCTTCCCTTTGTACCCCAGCGCCTCGCACGGTGTCTCCATGGCGAGTACTCAGTGAGTGTCTATAGACTGACTGAATGGATTTGCATTTTTTGCTTGGTTTTCTTGGAGTCTAAATCTTTTGCCTAAGAGCTGTAGCTCCTCTTGGAGCACTGCTGAATAGACACACAGTAGTTTTACAGAATCTAAAAACACACAGCTGGCTTGTCCTAAGTGTGTCTGAAGCGTGTCCTGGGTGGATTTCTAGCTCTGACGAAACAGACGAGTGAAATGAGTGAAGGCAGAGCACTCCGATGATGTGTTGTGATTTTCGATTTAGGTTTTGGTGTCTAGGAATGATTTGGTTCCTCTCTGTCCCCCTTTCTCCCTCCCTCCCTTAAATTCATATCCCCCACGGACAGTTTTGGATACTCTGTACTTGGAAACCTCTTCTTGAAATAGAACTTGTTTTTTTTTTTTTCTCCCCGCAAGGATACCCCTGTTGCTTTTGGTCTCAGGCGTTGGGTCTGCCCTGGCTCTGTGTTTTATTGTGTGTTTTCTCTCGCAGCTAAATGTGGTCAACAGTGTCAGCATTTCAGAGGACATCAAGCCCTTACCAGGGCTTCCTGGGATTGGAAACATGAACTACCCATCAACCAGCCCCGGATCCCTGGTTAAACACATCTGTGCCATCTGCGGGGACAGATCCTCAGGTACATGTAGAAGCAGATGTCACTCTGGGGTGTCCCACACAGTGAGGGTCTCAGAGATGGCACCTGGTCCACTAACCACTTGGCTACATTGTACCCAGTGGAAGGAAAAGGGCCTTTTCGGATGGTCCAGCTTGGGGCCCAGGCTGTAAGTTTCTGCCGCTGCGCTCGTAGCCGGAAATCCGGATGAATTTAAAGTATGGTTTCGGTTTTAAGGATTGGCTTTGCAGGAAGCCCCTCCGTGGAGTTACTGTGTTGCATGTGTATCTGGAAGAGAGAAGCTGTTCTGATCAGTAGGTGTCTCTTTAATTGTTTTTATTGTATTTTATTTTTTATTTTTGTAATGTTTATGTTTATTGTTGAGAGAGAGAGAACAACAGAGCATGAGCAGGGGAGGGGCAGAGAGAGAGGGAGACACAGCATCCGAAGCAGGCTCCAGGCTCCGAGCTGTCAGCACAGAGCCCGACGCGGGGCTTGAACTCATGAACTGTGAGATCCCGACCTCGGCTGAAGTCGGACACTTAACTGACTGAGCCACCCAGGCGCCCCTCTTTAATTGTTTTTAAATGTTTATTTATTTATTTTTAGAGAAAGGAGGGGTAGGGGCAGAGAGAGATGAGAGAGAAAATCCTCAGCAGTCTCCTCCCTATCAACACAGAGCCAGACTTGGGGCTTGAACTCACGAACCATGAAATATGACCTGAGCCAACATCAAGAGTCAGACACTTAACCACCTGAGCCACCCAGTCACCCCCCAAGATCTTTATGTCATAAGCCTGCATGTCATATTATGCTGTAGAGATCATACACTAATTTATTCCTCCAACAAGCAGTAGCATCTAGAAAATCCATAACTCAGGTTCCTCGTCTGCTTTTCGGTGGGGCCCCCATGTCCTTGGGCCTCAATTATGGGGAAATATTAGGAAGGCTGAGGTTTTTTTCCCCCATTAGATAATACATCACAAGCATAAATATTTTTATTTATTATGTATACTAATGTCTTGAATGGAGACAGAACATTTAGCTTAACTAAACACAGGAGTTGCCTTAATAAAATAAATGTAAACAAAGCCTCGGGTCAAGACTTTTCTTTTTTTTCTTTTTTCTTTTTTTTAATATGAAATTTATTGTCAGATTGGTTTCCATACAACACCCAGTGCTCATCCCAAAAGGTGCCCTCCTCAATGCCCGTCACCCCCCCCTCCCCCCCCCATCAACCCTCAGTTTGTTCTCAGTTTTTAAGAGTCTCTTAAGACTTTTCTAATAATGCTCTCCGGAATTAGCCATTCCAGAGAGTGCCTTCCAGAGGGAAGACACAAGGAAGGGCACATTCATCCTGCTTAGTCTCCTTCCTGGGATCAAGCCTGCCTTCTCTGCCGGTTACCCTTTGCGGTCCCCTCCCCGGGCCCAGGTGACGTGCCAGTGTCCCTGGGGGGAGAGCCCCGGGGGCTCTTTTGAATGAAAGATCCAGACAAACACAAGGACGGTCTCCGCAGTGTTCATTTTCTTTTCTTTTCTCTTGCCTTTTCCTGGGAGCAGGAAAGCACTATGGTGTGTATAGCTGTGAAGGCTGCAAAGGCTTCTTCAAGAGAACCATACGCAAGGACCTCATGTACACGTGCCGGGATAACAAGGACTGCCTCATTGACAAGCGTCAGCGGAATCGCTGTCAGTACTGCCGCTACCAGAAGTGCCTGGTGATGGGCATGAAGAGAGAAGGTGAGGCCCCCGTCCCCTCGGGGGAGACCGCTTTGCGATTTCTCCGGGACCGCAGCCGGGCGCCCCCTGCCCAGGCAGCGAGCGCCCCAGAGCACAGAGAGCAGTGTCGCCTTCCTCCTCCCCCACTCACGCATCCTTGCCCTGGAGCTCGGGGACGGTCCCCCGGTCCCCCAGCCGGACCCTCTCCCTGGCTCTTCCGAGCCCTGGGAAGCCAGTCCTCGAGTCGGTTTCAGGGTCCCGGAGCGCAGCCCCACAAACGGAGCCTCTCTGGGAGGAGGTGGCCTCCCGCCTCTAATCCTCACCGGGGAAGCCCGCTGGGTTGAGTCGTCTCTCTGGGCTTTTATAACCCGGGGCTGCCACAGGTCCTCTGAGACTGGTGTATTCTGTGGTGTTGCGGGCAATCAGACTCGGCCTCCTCATTCAGAGAGACCCGCATGTGTAACTTCCACGTCTTTCCAGTTTACAGTGTGGCTTAGCTGGGCTGTATGGAATGAAAAAAAAAAAAAAAATCTGAAAGTGCTTTCTGTTCATTTAGAAAATCGAAAAGGCTTTCTGTTAAGTAACACAACTAAATCGAATTGGGCAGTTAATTAACGCACGAACTCAGGCAAGTACAAGTGTACGTGGTGAGCCTTCCTAGATTCAGAGTGAGGAAGTCTTGTCTCTGTCTGGGAACTAGGAACAAGGCATTTAGTCAGTCCCGGGAGACTCCTCATGCTTGAAGAACTTCTTTTCTCTGAGGAGAGGGGAGGCTGACTGGAAGGATCCACAAAGAGAAGGTCGTTGAGCCCCTTCTAGGAGAGAATGCTACCGAGAAGGAAAGAATGGCAGGCCTAGCATGTCTGAGGTAGACGGAGGGGGCCCTTTAGAGTAATTAATAGCCCTCATCATTCTGCAGCGGAGGAAACCAGTATGGACCGAGGAGGTGAGTTTTCCAAGGTCCCAGAGGTAGGTGACGAGCCCAGAGTGGGTCTTTGTGCTCCCAGATCAGAGCCCATCTGGAGTCTCCCCTCCTCCCGGGGTGCAGAGGGGTTCTGGTACGAAGATGGCCCTCACTCTGTTGTCTGACAGCAATCTCAAGGGGGCAGACCCAAACCCGGGCTCCTGATAATCTGCCCTCTTAGCCTGTTTGTTGCACAGTCCTCTCCATTTTAGGAAATAGCCGGTTTTTCAGTTGCTCAGATGAAAAACCGTTGGACTCCTCTTCCATGTGGGTGAAGAAACCTTGTCTCTCCCCCAAAATATGTCCAGAACCTCACCACATCTCACGACTTTAACGTAGCCAGCATAACCCAAGCCATTGTTACCTTCTGTATTAATCCACCCGGACTCCTAAGAACTCCCCCCTGTGTCCCTCTTTGTCTTCCTACACTCTTCAGAGCAACCAGTGAGGCTTTGAACAAGTGGGTCAGGTCAAGCCCTTTCTGCACTAGAACCCTCCAATGCCTTCCCTTCTTACTCAGAAAAAAAAAAAAAAAAGCAAAACCTTGGTTATGACTTCAAGGTTGTACATGATCTGACTGCCCCATGTCTCTCTGGTCCAGCCTTGCTGGTCTCTGCTGGGCCACCAGGGAAGCTCCTTCTCAAGGAGTGTGGCACTTGCAGTCTCTCTGCTTAGAGTGCCCTCTTCCCAGGTACCTGCATGGCTCCCTTCTTCTCCACCTTCAGACCTTTACTCCACTGTCAACTGTCTAGAATTGCATCAGCCACCCAGGACACTTCCTAGTCTGTTTCCTGCAGTGGTATCACTGTCTAACATGCTTACTTATTTAGTCTACTATCTGTTTCCACCAAGGCAAGATTTTTTTTTTCTGTTCCCCCCCCATCACTGCTATATCACCAGTGATTAGCACAAAGGAGGCACTTCATAAATAATTACTGAATGAGTGGATGAGTAGTTTAAACTGAATATTGGAACCAAAAGTTTTAGTAATGCAGGAGCTTCTAAAAGGACTCATCCCTCCCTCCCTCCCTCCCTTCCTCCCTCCCTCCTTCTCTCTATCCATCCCTCCCTCCCTCCAGCCATCCATCCCTCCCTCCCTCCACCCATCCATCCCTCCTTCCCTCCCTCCCTCCATCCACCCATCCATCCATCCATCCATCCATCCCTCCCTCCCTCCACCCATCCATCCCTCCATCCATCCCTCCATCCACCCATCCATCCCTCTATCCATCTATCCATCCATCCATCCATCCATCCATCCATCCATCCATTGACCCATCCCGCCATCTATCCATCCATCCCTCCATCCACCCATCCATCCCTCCATTCATCTATCCATCATTCCATCCATCCACCCATCCCTCCCTCCCTCCCTCCCTCCCTCCCTCCCTCCCTCCCTCCATCCATCCACTCATCCCTCCATCCTTCCATCCCTCCCTCCATCTATCCCTCCACCCATCCATCCCTCCATCCATGCCAACATCCACCCATCCATCCCTCCATCCATCTATCCATCCTACCATCCATCCAGTATTAACCGAATGCCTGCCTCATGCTCATGTCATCCTTGCCTTCAAGGAATCAATGATTTATAGAGCAGAACACATGAGGAAAAAAATCAGCTGGTGGAGGCTGTCTTCTCTTCACCAAGATAGACTTGATACTCCTTAAGCTTCTGCCACCATGATGGTCAAACATAAGATTAATGACCCCCAAAGAAAGTCTCACATCAGCAAGAGCTTGTTTGCTGCCAGGGTCACATTTGCCTCCCAGGACAGATAAGTTTCAGGTTGACTTGGAAAAATAATGGTTTTCCTGATGCAGATGAGATTGAGTTAAAGGAAGGTGAAAGCCTTCAGTCAGAGAAGTGGCCATTTCTATTGCTTCACCATCTGTCTCTCAAAACTCAGCCTCAGCGGCCCTCAGCTCCATTACAGTCAGAGTGGTTGGTGCACAGGTCACATGGTGGGAAGTGTGGCTCTTTCGTTAAAGTAAGGCAGACAGGGACTTGTGAATTCTAAGGGCCTGGGAAGTCCTTCCTGTAAACTTGGCACTGTTCTGATTCTTTCATGGACAGGTGTCTAGTTTTGGCTTCTGCATTTTTGAGAAGAATGTGGAGAAATGAGGAGTAATGAAGAGCTGAGTAGTGAAATGTAGGAGGGGAAAGAGGCTCCTAGAGAAATTTCTAAAGGAATTGGTACTATTTACCCTGATGAAGAGAAGACAAAGGAGCGAATCAATTCCTCATCTGGCTGCATGAAGGGCCATTTCCAGAAGGCTGCCTGACAGCCTTTCCTTCACCCCTATCGTTTCTGACCTCAATGTACAGAACTGGGGGCTCAGGTTGGACACTGCCTTGAAGACAAGAATAACAAAATTCTGGAACAGTTAGCTGAGAGAAACGATCAAAAACAGGTAGAAAAAGATGGAAGTGGAATGGGCTCGGAATGTGTCTGCCAGGAGCCAGGGGCCAGGACCCATTGCCTTTTTAGGGTGCCTAATGGGGAAGCGGGAGTGGCCATTGATATTCTCGGATGTGACACCTTTGTTTCCTGAAAGAAGAAACAGATTCTAAGAGTCTGGGGAACTGCCTAAGATTCCATGGTGAGCTAGTAGCAGAACTGATACAGGACTGGGGCCCTCTGACTTCCAGGCGACCACACAGTCCTCAGGGGTCTTAGGGGAAGTCCGTTTCCATGATATCTGGTCATTTAATACAGTTTGGGTAGATAATGGACTACTTTTGTGGCAATTAGTGGGTAGTATTCGATATCCCCATGAGCCCTGTGTGGTCTTTATTAGTACCACTAGCCCAGAGCCTCAGAGGTGGTACAGGGGGGTGAGAGGTGGGCTCAGAAGGCCATCAGCCTGGGTCTACATGTTGGCGCCATTTTTTCTTAGCTCTGTGACCTCTGGCAGGTTACATAACTACTCTGTGGCTCATAGTCCTTGAGAGGGTGATTATGGGGATTAAATGAAATATCATCTGTATAAAGTGTTGAGCATAATTCCTGACAGAGAAAAGAATTCAATAAATTTTGGTTATTATAGAGCATGTCCAATAAATACATGTTGGGCTAATGGATAAAGTTCTGTCCCAAGGCAGGAATTTGGTACCATGTTAGATCACCCAGTGTCCCCTGGATATATCCTGAAGTATGTTGTAGGGCAGGCTCAGAATGTCGGCCACATCGAAGGTTTCTTCCAGCAACAGATATATGACTCCTCTTCTGTGACAGTAAGATTTACGGCACAGAGTGGAGAGGGGAAGAGCAAAGGATCCCTCACTTAATGGCAAGATTGGAATTAGAATCTAATTCCCAGAAGCCAAGGTTATTTCCTTTGAAGCTTGAAGGTTATTCTCCTTCCGTGTTACAAATCCACAGAAGAAATCAGTTGAGGACCGCGGAAGGAACTTCACTGAGTTTGCTTTTTCCCCATCTTTTAAAATCGAGGCAAATAGAAGCCTATTAAAGAAATTAATCTTAAAGAAATTAATACCAGAGGCATTCAACTTTAACCAGCAAATCCAGCTGATAATATAAATACATATGTGTCTGTATGCTGTCCGAGAATGAAGACTGACAGAGTGGAGAGGAAGGAAGGATAAGGGAGAAAGAGAAACTAGGAGTTGGAGCAGACATCTAAAGGCTCCTTGGACTCCAAGGTGCATGACTTTTGCTCTCTTCTTTCCTAATTTCTCTTCATTCTCTCTCTCTTCTGTTTCTTCTTTTTGCCACTGCCCTCCTTTATTCTCTCTTCTATTTCTCCCTCCACTCCTTCCTTCCTGCCCTCCCTCCCTCCCTCCGTCCCAACCACTGAATATCATTCTCATCTTGAGGCATTTTGATGTGTCTCTACTGGAGACTTTGGAGTGTGAGTTGTGTTTTTGTAGGCATAGCCTTCTCTGACCTACCTTGGAAGGTCACTGATATCACTTGCATGACAAACTGGATGTCCAACGTCTGATTCCGGCTCATTCTACAGCCTTTGTGCCATCGGGGGTGGGCCCCAGGGGAGGAAAGGACAGAAGCTGAAGGGTAGAAGTTGCTAGTGAAGTAGCTATCACTGAATTCCAGATTAGCCACCGGCTTCGAATATAATTTTATTGATTCTTGGGATTAAAAAAAAAAGCGTACCAATATTGAATTTTGCTCCTTAATGCTGGGGAAAGGAAGATGGAAACCACAGCTTTGTAGATTATGGAAACTAACCCAACAGAGAGTGTTTGTCAGTGAAGAGGACAGAATTGGCAAGGGGGTCTGCCTGGCATCCTAATGCATGGACGCTTAGGGTTCTGGGGGTTAGAACGAACTTCGATAAAAAAAAAACCCTAAGTTTGGGGAGGCTGAGATGATTCCAGTCCGCACCTCTGCCTGCCTACCCTTCCCCACCCCCCAAACCAGCCGCTGATTCTGAAATGTCATCTAGGTGACATTCCTCCACCTCCTCACTTACTAAATACCCTCATGGCTCCCTGAAGATCTTCCCTGACAAGTCGGATCAGGTGATGTTGTGTTCAGGCTGGTGCATTAGGGGCAGACCTAATGGGACGTGAATGCCAAGGCTGATGCATAGGACCTGACAGAGGGATTTTCCAAGTAATGTCCTTGCCACTTAACTATCGCATGCCCGCAGCTTATTAGAGGTAGCAGCTAGAGGTAAAGTCCAGGAGACTGAAGAGAGATCATGGAGAACGTGGCTCATTAAAAGAGAGGGCAGAATCAGAGGTTATTAAAATTTTAAATGCAGACTTTTTAGACTGGTCACCATAACGAACGGGAAAGGATGCGAACTAAAAAACCCACAGTTCTGCCCACGCATAAGCCAATCGCTTTCCTTTCTTTGTTTTGTCTGTCAACATCGCAACCCCTCTGGTCAGGGACCACAAGGACACCCACATGACAGATGAGGAAACTGAGGCTCGGCTCCGGTAGGTAACTCGCTTTCCCACAGTTGTCCTGGGCACGTGGTAACATCTGCCTGTCCTCTCGTGTGCCAGCTGTGCAAGAAGAAAGGCAGAGGAGCCGGGAGCGGGCCGAGAGTGAGGCCGAATGTGCCAGTAGTGGCCATGAAGATATGCCTGTGGAGAGGATTCTAGAAGCCGAGCTTGCTGTTGAACCAAAGACGGAATCCTATGGTGACATGAATATGGAGAACTCGGTCAGTGGTCTTAGACCTCCACCCGCCTCCCACTTCTTTCTTGGGCTGGAGATGGGTGAGGGGTGGACAAGAGTCCTGGAATCTGCCCCTCACAGGGCTTTGGGTTTTTTCTTAGACGAACGACCCTGTCACGAACATATGCCATGCTGCTGATAAGCAGCTTTTCACTCTTGTCGAATGGGCCAAGCGCATCCCCCACTTCTCTGACCTCACCTTGGAGGACCAGGTCATCCTGCTCCGGGCAGGTAAAGGACATCGGGGCTTGGGTTTCCTTGGGCCAATCGCTTGGGCTGCCATTTTGAAATTACCCTTGGGATCCTAAAGCAAGTCACCCAATGAGGCTGTAACCGATCCAAGCCGTGTGCCGTGTTGAGGACAGGATAACCCCATCCAGGGTTAGTCTTTATATATTA
This sequence comes from Prionailurus bengalensis, assembly GCF_016509475.1. NCBI lineage: Eukaryota > Metazoa > Chordata > Mammalia > Carnivora > Felidae > Prionailurus > Prionailurus bengalensis. The sequence goes on from NC_057360.1 coordinate 60,124,693, forward strand.
ATTATAGGCTCTTAAGTTTGGGTGGCCCTCCCCCAAACCCTTTATTCCCAAATGAAACATTGTTAATGGAGGGTGAGACTCTTCTTCCGTGTAAATTTTACCGTGGTTTTATAATTGGCATTTAATTTTCAAATACAGTTAAGTCAGTTTTATTGATGACAGTCCAAAGCAGTGTTGTAAAATTGGAAAATAGAGGTTTTCCCATTTCACAGGTGGGATGAGAGAAGCCAAGGATTTTTTTTTTTCTCAAGCTTATTTATCCAGGGTTCCTTCCTTTTTTTTTTTTTTTAAGTTTATTTATTTATTTTGAGAGAGAGAGACAGAGTGTGAGCAGGGGAGGGGCAGAGAGAGTGAGAGGGAGACACAGAATCCGAAGCAGGCTCCAGGCTCTGAGCTTTCAGCACAGAGCCCTACTCAAGGCTCGAACTTCCGAACCGTGAGATCCTGACCTGAGCCGAGGTGGGACGCTTAACTGAGCCACCCCGGCGCCCCCAGGGTCCCTTCCTATTTTCAGATTCTGTGTGCTATATTCTCTCTCGGCTTCCATTTCTGGAACATTGTGCAGCTGACATGTGCCACCGCTCTCCTCTGTCACCGCGCCAGCAGGGAAATTTCATAAAGATTGGCTAAGCATTGGAAGCCAGTCCCCTCACTTCATCCCTGTTAGATAATGAAGAGTCTCTGAGTGTTGACTGAAAGCTACACGCTGTGCTGAGTCCTGCCAGACAGCGAACACCAAAGAAATAAAACTGAGTTGTCAGGTGCTGGGGGCAGAGGTATCCTCACTTTATCCACCGTGGCAGCTAACATGTTGACGATTACCTGTGAAATGTTCAACCCGTATTTGTCGATTGACTGGGATGGGGGAGGAGCAGTGTGCTGATCCTCAAGCTGCCATTCTGAGCTGTCCTGGGGGAGACTGGGGGGGAGAGGGGGGAAGTGCAGAGCCATGAGTCAGGGGACCCCCGTCTTATCCTGTTTCTTCACTCATGAGCTGTATCGTCTGGAGCTGGTTTTTAACCTCCTTGGATTTCTGTTTCTGCTTTTGTTATACGGGGGCGACAATTCGTGCCTCGGATGATGATTGGTGAAGCGAGAATGCGGTCAGTTTTCCCTCAAGGCCTCCTCCTTCTCCTTGCAGGGTGGAACGAACTGCTAATTGCCTCCTTCTCCCACCGCTCCGTCTCCGTGCAGGACGGCATCCTTCTGGCCACCGGCTTACATGTCCACCGCAGCAGCGCCCACAGCGCTGGGGTCGGCTCCATCTTTGACAGGTGGCTCTCGTCTGCTTCCAGTGCGTGCGTGTGCGCGAGCGTGCCTGTGTGTGCGCGTGCCTGTGCGTGCGCGTGCCTGTGCGTGCGTGTGCGCATGCGCGCCTGTGCGTGTGTGTGTGTGCGCGCGCCTGTGCATGTGCGCGCGCGTGCCTGTGCGTGTGCACGTGCGTCAGGTGCCGTGGGCGTGTGGGTGTGTGGACCTGCGGGCAGCGCTTGGATGTAGGATGGTCCACCCACACATCTGCACGGGGCAAGAAGCGGAGACCATGGAACACATCGGAACATAGACCAAGGAAGGAATGACAGGTGGCTCTCGTTTGCTTCCAGGGCGTGTGTGTGTGTGTGTGTGTGTGCCCGCGCGTGTGTGGATTACAAGAAAGGTTGAAATGACGAGATGGAGGTGGAGCCAGGCAGGGGCCAGCACGGTTGCTGGAGCAGGAGGGTGAACCTGTTACCTCTGCGGGTTTCCAAAGGAGAGACTGGATCGTTGACATGACCCGGGGGCGGGGTGGGGAGGTTGAACTGCCAGGGGGCCGGGATGGAGGTAAGCAGCCAGGACCTGACTTAGGGAGTCGGGGAAGATGAGCTGAGGTTTTTGCTGGACTCGGTCGCAGGGTCTCTGGGGAAGGGCCGCAGCAGGAGCGGACCCACTTGGGTCAGGCAGCAGGAGCCCCAGCCTGGCGTTCTGCGCCTTAAGTGGTGCTGACGGAAATTTAAGGCATGTGATTCAGAGAGATGAACGGAATGAGTAGGGATGAATGATGTGGGGCAGGGGGACGGGCAGCTGGTAACGACGAGGATAGGGTTGAAAATAGCCTCAGGGCCGGGGCCCTGTGGCCCCTTCCCACCCTCCGTTGTAAATGGATTTCCAGGCCACGTGAATGTCCACCCAAGGCGTCTCTACTCCCTCCCTGCCCTTTCCCACAACACGCAGAGGCCATGCAGGGACCAACACGGTCTTTGATGGACTCCGCCGTCGTCATGGAGATTTCCACCCTCTCCCTGGAGGCTGCCCTCTGCTGTGTCCCTCTAGACGGGCCACCCCTCACCCTGCTTAGCCTGTTACCTTTCTACTGATTTCCAGTCCTCCAGGCTGCCTTTCCAGCACCGCCCTCCCCTGCAACCCCCAGAGTTCACTGCTTCCCCCTCGGTGCTCCCTTGGACTTTGCTCACGGCTTTGTGTTGCTGCGCGTTGTTTCCCTGTTTCCTCAGTGAGACTGGGAGCTCCTGGAGCTCGGGGACGGCACCCTCTTCGTCTCTGCGCCCCTAGCACCTGCCGCGTCATCTGGGACACGGGATGGGGACATAAGGAGCGTGGGGTGCGTGCGTCTCATCCGCCCCTGGCCTGGTGTTCACGGTTTTCTCATCGCCTGTCATTGTGTCCTGTGAACAGAGTCCTGACTGAGCTGGTCTCCAAAATGAAAGACATGCAGATGGACAAGGCGGAGCTGGGGTGCCTGCGGGCCATCGTGCTGTTTAACCCAGGTGACTGGGCAGTGGTTCGCCCTCCTCCGAGCTCGGCCGCGGCGCTCCCGCGTTCTGACGTCCCCCAGCTCAGCTGAGGCAGAGCAGGCAGGGCCGGGAGTCGATCCTTCGTGGTTCCGACTCCTAGAGCCTGTCTTGCGGGCGTCTTGAAGGAGCACGGAGTGTGCATATTTGGGGACGAGTGGGGAAGGCGACAGTGGCCCGGGGTCACGGTGAAGGAGGTGGTCGGAAGGATCAGATTTGGCGGACAGTTTTAGGCAAAGCCGGTGGGGTTTGCGGAGGGATTAGAGATAGAGTGTGAAAAGAGAGGTGTTAAATATAATTCTCAGGGGTTTTGGGTTCATTTTCCCGAGTTATCGTGAAAATGGAGTTTTATTTGCTGACGTGGGGGATCCTAAGGGTAGGGGGGGTAGGAATTAGGACCTTGTCTCTGGACATGAAAACCTCAGGTGGACATGTAACAATGTGGATGGAAGGAGAGTGTATTGTGCTGAGCAAAATGAGTCAGTTAGAGAAAGACAGATACCGTATGATTTCACTCGTATGTGGAACTTGAGAAACAAAACAGATGAACACAGAGGAAGGGGAGCAAAAATAAGTAAACACAGAGAGGGACGTGAACCAGAAGAGACTCATAAACACAGAGACCAAACTGAGGGTTGCTGGAGGGGTGGTGGGTGGGGGGGATGGGCTAAATGGGTGATGGGCATTAAGGAGGGCACTTGTTGGGATGAGCACTGGGTGTTTTTAAATTAAAAAGTCAATCTCTGGGGCGCCTGGGTGGCTCCGTCGGTTAAGCTTCCGACTTCGACTCAGGTCATGATCTCACGGTTCGTGGGTTCCAGCCTCGTGTCAGGCTCTGTGCGGACAGCTGGGAGCCTGAAGCCTGCTTCAGATTCCATTTCCCTCTCTCTCTGCCCCTCCCATGCTGGTTCTCTCTGTCTCAAAAATAAATAAACATTGAAAAAAAAAAACCCATTACTTAAAAAAAGTTTTTCAGATGGATAGTAGACATCCAAGAGTAGCTGTCCAGGAAGCTAGTGTTCGTGAGTCTGGGACTCAGAGGAGAAGTCAGGACCGGAGATGTGCCTTCGAGAGCTGTCAGCCTCTACCGGGCACACGAGACTCTGAGACAGGTGTGAGCTCACGTAGGGGGTCAGTGCAGTGGGGCAGAGAAGGGGGCTGGGCAGAGGTGGGCCCAGGGGTGCACCCTCACGTAGGGGCTGGGGAGAAAAGGAAGAACCAGCCAAGGAGCCCGAGACAGGCCAGTGAGGGGCAGGGAGAGAAGTGGAGGAGTGATGTCCTGGTGGCCCAGGAAAAGAAGCGATTCAAGGAGGAGGAAGGGATGGGCTTCCTCACATGCCGCTGGGGGTCAGGAAGGATGACCATTCAGAATTTCATGGTGACTTCTGCACAGGCTTCAGCCCAGGAATCAGGCGGTTCGTTAGCTGATACGGCACGTGAGTGGATCTGGCTTTTGTACCATCTCGTCATTCAGTCCGGGCTTAGCACATGGGAGGCACTCGGTAAATGTGGGGATGCAATCGTTCTAGAATGAGCGGATAGAGTAAAACTCTCCTCCTTGGAGTCGGTAGTGGCTGCCTTTGGCCATCAACGGCGTTTTCAGCCTTTGCTCCAGGAGTCTATTGGGTGGACTGGGCACAGAGAGGGAGAGCTGGGGGGCCCAGGGGACCAGCTTGGTGTCTTTCACTGTTGTTCCCCACCCAGGGCGTCTCTATCTAGTAACTCTTGGGGCAGAGGCCAGAGTGAACGGGGACAGCCTCTCTGGAAGGGTGTCCACCTGAGATGTGTCCCCACAGGCTAAATCAGTCGTCTTTTTCAGATGCCAAGGGTCTGTCCAACCCCTCGGAGGTAGAGACTCTGCGAGAGAAGGTTTATGCCACCCTCGAGGCCTACACGAAGCAGAAGTATCCGGAACAACCTGGCAGGTGAGAGAGAGAGTGCGGGAAGAATCTAATGGCCAAGGTGAGGCCTCTTCCTGCCCTGCATACCTGGTAACGTGCAGCAGGTGCCGTCTAGGGTTTTCAAGTATTCTTTAATCTTTCTAACGAGCTGAAAGCTGCCGAAACATTGGCTCCGTGACACCAGAGATCCTGTCCTGTTCGCCGTTCCCCGCTCTAATGTTAGAGCCTAAAGCAGTGCCGGGCACATAGTATAGGGCTGTAAATGTTGCCCAGACGAGCAAATGCAGAAATGAAGGAGGGTCTCAGTGTCTCCAGTTTCTAGCGAGGCACCAGGGCCCGGAAAGGGTAAGGCACTTGCACCGGCATCGTGGAGCTGGTGTGCAGTGGGGCTGGGAGGTGAACTCAGGTCTGTCTGGCTTCAGAGAGCTTGTGCTTTCCAGGGCCGCTGCCTGGCTTTCTGCTCTGCCCCCGCGGGACAAGACGAATCCTACATTTTGGGGGTATATATTTTTCCAGTATTTTTGTGTGTCAGTGCATGTGTGCACAGAAACGTGCATTTACAGACATGAAATCGTACAGTTTGGTGTATTATTTTCCTTCTCTTAGCCGTTTTTAGCTACTTTATCAGATGCCGAAAGGTACAAAATTATCATTTTCAGTGATTCTGTAACGTTTCATGGGGTGGACGGATCTTAATGTATTTAGCCATTGGCCCGTGGAACATTTAGGTTGTTTCCGCTGAATGTTACTTTCAAAACTTTGGAATTTACCCGTTTTCCTAGGAACGGGCCTGCCAGGGGGTCCCGGCTGCCTCCTTGTTGGCCGGACTGGGGTGGGACCTGGAAGGGCAGGGAAGGGGGTGTAGAGGTGGGGCCCCCTCGTGTCCCCGGGGTGTGTCCGGCACAGCCTGGACAGAGGGGGACCACCCTGAGGATGAGCAGGTGCATCGGGGATGTCACTTGGTTCAGGCAGGTAGGTAAGCGTGCCGAAGGCTGGTCACCTCGGCTGGGCAGGAACAGGTGGAAGGAGGGCCGGGCACGGCCGGGTGCTCTCCGTGGTACTGGGCTGCCACTCCCTGGAAACACTTCGGAAGTGCGCTTTGCTCCAGCGAAGCAGAGATCAGAACTCAGGAGGACGCAGGCACATTGTCTCTCTCTCGCGGCAGGCACCTCAAAGGCTGTGGCTGCCGAGCACGTGAGGGAGGCACGCGGCGTCTGTCCCCAGGGCTGTGGCCCTTCACGGGTGTGTTGGTTTCCAGTCCCGATCTCAGCCCCTAAGTCAGGGCCAGTCAGCTGAGACAGCAGTCCCCTAGTGTATTTAGCATTTTGTGGATTGTAAAACGCGGGCATCTTTAGAGCGAACGATACATTTTCAGAGTTCTGTCTCAGCCTCTCTTTGTACTTTGCAGAGAAGCCATTCCCTTCATCTAATTCCATAAAAGTCTTTCGTGGTAGAGTCAGGACCAGGAGCTCAGCCTTTACCTAAATGGCTCTTCCTGCTTGGGGACGCCCTGCAGAACTTTCTGAAGGGTTGTGTGGCCTTGGGTTAGACTGATTTTTCTTAAAAGAATTTTTTTAACATTTATTTTTGAAAGAGAGAGACAGAGCGTGAGCAGGGGAAGGGCAGAGGGAGAGAGAGAGAGGGAGACACAGAACCCGAAGCAGGCTCCAGGCTCTGAGCTGTCAGCACAGAGCCCGACTTGGGTCTCGAACCCACAAACTGCGAGATCATGGCCTGAGCCAAAGTCAGATGCTTAACCGATTAAGACCTTTAATGTTTCTAGGTAAAGAAGTAATCCCGATTTTTTGTAGATGGTGCCATTTTATTTTTCTTATATTGCCCCATTTCTTTGAAACTTCATGTGGCCTGAATATAGAAACATACACGTTTTCCAGGAGCATTAAAATTCCAACTTGAAACTCCCCCCGTGAACTCATGTTGTGACGCTCCGTGAAGAGCCAGCCTGACCAGAGTCTCTGATTTCAGGCCGGGGTGACCGATAGGATTTCGGTCCTTGTCCCTTCGTTGGAAGTTATGAGTGACTGGATTGCCAGTTATTATTAATAACATTAAAAATCAGCTTTATTGGCAAAAAAAGGATTTTGAGAGATGGAGAAAGGCCACCGAGGCAGGTTGGAAAACAGCAAATCGAGGGGACCCAGGAGGATGTGCAGATGTGAGGCTAGTTCACACACAGGCCTCTCTCCCTGCGGTGAACCTCACAGCCAAGGTCCTTGGTTGTACAGGAATGTGCAGCACACGCACGTGAGTGCATGCGTGTGAGAGAGCGTGCACGTGTGCGGGCACGTGAGTGTAGGAGAATGTGTGTGTGCGTAGGTGGGCGTGTGCACAAGCTCATGTCTGTGAGGGTGGGTAAGAGGGTGAGTGTGTGTGCACACACGTGTATGTGTGTGACACGTGTGAGGCAGGTGTGGGTGAGTGTGTATAAGGGTGCGTGAGACTGTGTGAGTGGGTCTACCTAACGTGTGTCAGGCGCGAGGGTGTGGGTGTGCACGTGTGTGTGCATGCGTGCCAGTGGTGGGGTTGTGTGGTGTGAGAATGAGAATGTGTGTGTTTGCACACGTGTGTGTCGTGTCCCTACACTGCCCTCGGGGGCGAGACTAGTATATTCCACCCCACTCTCCTCCTGCTTAAAGGAAGCACCTCCTTCGCGTTGGTAACAACTGCTTGCGAGCTGGTAACAAACCTTGGTGACTCCCCCCCCCGCCCCGCCCCCCCCCCGCCCCCTCCCCCCCCCCCCCCCCCCCCCCCCCCCCCCCCCCCCCCCCCCCCCCCCCCCCCCCCCCCGCCATGGTCTGTTGGGGGAGGGGTGGTGAGAGGAAAGGCGGACTCAGCCGCCGGCCCCGCCCTCGCTCACCTCGTGTTCCAGAACCTCCCGGGAGGCCTGGCAGTGCCCCAGCAGGTGCCCCCACATGCACGTGAGTGGCGACGGCCACCGCAGGTCAGCACAGCCGTGTCTCCTGCTCCGTTCCCGGCATCCCCGCAGGCCTTCGCAGGCAGCCCCGGGTGGGGTGGGGACGTAGGGAGCCCCAGCTGGTTGGTGGGAGATGAGCCAGAGCCTGGCTCTTGCTCCTGCCCGGGATCCCGGGACGTGGGCGCAGGTTTCAGAACACTCTCAAGAGGCCACAGGGTTCGGCTTCCCCTTTAAAAAACTCCATTGCGGGGGCGCCTGGGTGGCTCAGTCGGATAAGCCTCCGACCTGGGCTCTAGGTCGTGATACCACAGTTGGTGAGTTCAGGCCCCGCGTCAGGCTCTGTGCTGACAGCTCGGAGCCTGGAGCCTGCTTCGGATTCCGCGTCCCCCCCTCTCTCTGACCCTCCCCTGCTCACACTCTGTCTCTCCCTCTCTCTCTCTCTCTCTCTCAAACATAAATAAACATTAAAAATTAAAAGTCCATTGCTGAAGCTTCCTAGGAGTAGAGCTTGTCTAGCCACCCCAGTGTCCCCTTCCAGACTCTCTCTCCCACGGGGAGACCAGACGAACTGGAGCGGCCACCGGGCTCCTGACGCCCTTTCGCCCCCCACCCTCCGCCCCTGCAGGTTTGCCAAGCTGCTGCTGCGCCTCCCGGCCCTGCGCTCCATTGGCCTGAAGTGCCTGGAGCACCTGTTTTTCTTCAAGCTCATCGGGGACACGCCCATTGACACCTTCCTCATGGAGATGTTGGAGACCCCGCTGCAAATCACCTGAACGCCCCCAGCCGCAGCCCCCCCAGCCTGGGACTACCCCTGGGCGGGTGTGTGTGGACCCCCCACCCTGCACACGTCCCGCCGCCTCCCGCCCTGACCCTTTCCCGTTCCAATAATGTGATGCTTACAATAAAGAAACCTTTCTACACGTGCGACTTTTATAGGTGGTTTTGTACAGATGTTAAAGGAAACCCTTCTTTGCAATCTGAGGGGCTGGGGATCTTTCTGGAAGTTCTTGGAAAAACTCACCAAGCCTCTGTACATATAATTGGTTTAAATTATTTTTTCACTTGCCATGGAAAGCAAACGAGCGAATAATAAAATAATATATATGATGTTGACATTGCCTGGAGCACGGGGTGTGTTATTGTTATGGGGGGAAGTTTTCTCAGCTGTGGGAAGAAAGTTGTTCGGGGCTGGGGAATGGGGGTGTGGCCCTGAAACGGTAAATCAGTCCCACCGTTCGTTCGGCAGCCTGAGTCTAAGCTGTCCCCAGCTAGCTTAGCCCCTGGCGAGAGTGGTAAGACACATTGTCTTTCAGAATGAGCTTGCTTTGTTTTTTCTTCCCTCCTTCCTCCTAAGAATAACGAGTACAAACAGCCTTGTCCTGTTTGAGAGCAGTTGAGCATAAGGCCACGAGAAGATGCTATCTGGATGGAGGAAGATTCTGGGATCAGGACAGTTGATAGGGGGTAGTAACAAAGGAAAGGAATTTTCTGTTGTTAACTGGCAACATTAGCAAAACGACCAGAGAACATCTAGTTTGTTTTCCATCATTATCTGGCCCTACATAGCCTATTCTTAAAAGGGAAAGAGGAAACCTCTCCCAGCATTTAGCCTCTGAGTGATTTCCTTGTGGTCCTAGAGTCCTACTGTCTGCTGGACAGTGAGCTCCTTGAGGGCCATGTCTGATACCACAGCTAGACTACACACACACACACACACACACACACACACACACACGTATATATATATCCCATCTTCCTTGAGTCACCTTCCTGCCATCTACAGGAACAGGACTTAATGGATACACAAATCTGTGCTGTGCTTTACATGACACCTGCTAGGGCTGTGCAGTGTACAACATGAACAACTGCACATGTCAGGCCGACTTACCTTCTCTGTACACCAGAACCTGACCCAGGGTCTTGCACACAGCAGACACATAGCAAATGTGTGTTGTTGAATTGGGGTCCATGTAACTGGAAAGAATTTCCTAAAGGGCATTGTGGATGACAGTTGCTTTATTCCCCACCAACACCTTGTCCTCTCAGAACACCCTAGGGCTAACTCTCCAGTCCAAACACATCCGTCAGTGGGCACACAATTTTGAGAAATTAAAATTGTTTTATTCCTGGGGAAAGTGTAGGGATCCTTTATCCTTGGACATTAAGCAATGGAATTAAAATCTTAATTATGCTGTCTCTCTTTTTTTTCCTTTTCTTTTTTATCTACATTTTCTGTGAACCGTGATGAAAGCGACTGGGGTTGTGACTGGGGTGACTAAGATTTAATTGCAGATTTAATTGACCTCCCCCTTCGGCCAGCATAGCTCACTGGAAACGTTCAGCTGCACGTGGCTTCCAGGGGAACCCAACATGGCCCGCCATTCATGGTAACATTCGTGGTAAGCCGAGTCCCGTCCTCACCTTTGACCCCTCCCGCAAAGAACCGTGGCTGTTGCCTGGAGCAGAGTTCAGCCTGATGGGGGCCCAGAGGGGGGGTGTCTGTGCACCCGCCAGGCGGTGTCCCCTGAGCTGCCACCACAGACACGGAGCTTGGCCAGAGACGGGCAGGTGTCTCTTCCCAGGCTGGCTCCGTGACATCCGGGGCCCCAAAGGCCACCTCCTTCCTGACCCTTTCCCCCTCACACTCCAAGACGAGCGACTGAGTGGATGTTCGATCTTCTTTAAGGCTCAACTCCGCAGCAGCCATGAGAAGCCTCCCCAGAGAGAAACCCCTCCTCCTTCCACTTGCCTGGTCACCGGAGGAGTCGGCCGTGGAGACAGCACGTTGTCCCATCGGTGCCGACTAGTGTTTCCTGAGCGCCACAACCCAGGCTGCTGACACAGGTAACAAAATCGAGGGACTCAGCCTTGTGTTGCTCGGGGTTTTCGTAGAGACAGGGCCAAGGTGGGCAGAGGTTGGATGCTGGACGCAGCCAGCTAGAGTCTGCTCCCGGAACTACGGGCTGGTCCTCCTGTGTTTGCGGGCAAGTTGCTCAACCTCTCTGGCGCCTGTTGCCTTTATTTGTAAACGTCAGTAATAATACGCACCTTATAAGGGCAAAAAGATAAAAGGATGCACAGAGTCCAGCGTGAGGGCACGTGATTTGGCACAAGACACGGTCGGGGTCTTTGCCTTTCGTGATGGACTTAAATCTCACTAAGCCTCGATGAGCTGATCCGTAAAATGGGACAATTCTATTTGCTCTGGGGTTTTTGTGAGGATCATGTGTAAGATAACGCGTGTGAAGCTTTTATCACATTACCTGGCATAGAAGGGTAAAGCAAAGCTTTCAATTAATTTCCTTCTGGAGGGTGAGACCGTAGTCAAAACTGGCATCCCGGGTTTCGGGGATGACTAGAACGTCCTCTTCCACAACCTGGTCAGGATCGCCCAACGTGTTTGTACACAAGGAACCAGAAAGTTCTGGTTTCTAGTCTGGGTTAACACTTTTCTTCTCGTTTGTACCTTCCTGAGTGCAGTGGCAGTAAGTCCCCCTCCCCGCCCCCGTCCCCCAGCACGGCTGACAGTGTAGACTGCAGGGCGAGCCTTGTGGGAGCCGGGAGGACCGGGTTCCAAGGAAGCTGCCGGGGCTCCCCGCGAGGGCTCCCCGCGAGGGTGTGGGTGTCCCGCCAGCCGCCATCAGAATTTCACCTCTGGTCTCAGCGACTCGGGCAAGTGGCTTAACCTTAGTTTCTGACTTTGGGAACTGAGACAGATAATGGCACCAGGCTCGTGGAGAGAATCAAACGGGGTGATGTGGTGAGCTCTCAATTAGCTTCACTTACACGATTATTGACCCAAATATTTCTACGAGATTCCTGCTCTGAAAAGAAGGTCCTAGACTCCAGGGACAAGCCTCCCCCTCACGCCTGACCCCTCTCCCCCACGCCTCCACGCCTCAGCCCGATAGCCACTCCCCATGGCAGCCCCCCCCCCCAACCCTGCATCCGTGGCACCGTCGCCCCCTGCCCCCGCCTTCCTCGGATGGTCCGTGTCACATCAGCGACAGCATCTCGTGACATTCCTGCATACACGCGCAGGGAGGACTGAAAAGCTGTCCTCTGCACAGCTAACGCTTCTTGGCCTTGACCACGCCTGTTCATACCATTCAGCGAAACCAGCCAAATGGCATGTGATTATTGGTTTATGTTACTTCTTTGCACAAAAACTTGCAGTGACTTCTTGTCTATTAAGCAGCGGTGGTCACCAGGGGGCAGTTCTGCCCCCGAGGAAGGTTTAGCGATGTCTGAAGAGATTGTCACAACTCGGGAGACCTCGTGGGTCTCCGGCCGGGCCCCTGCAACAAAGAGGCGTCTGGCCCCAAAGGTCAACAGGGCCGAGACTAAGAAACTGCTCTAAGGCATCACTAACGGAACAGGAAGTCAAATGGCTCTTTCCTGGGTTTCAGAATTTTGGCTAAAGCCCCAAGGTGAGGCCAGGAGGCGCCCACATGTTCTAGAGGAATTACTAGATGCACCCACATGAACTTATTAAGCTAGAAGAACTGATTCTGTAACTTTTACCTTAGATTTCTTCTTGAGCCTGTATTCAGAGAAGATTGAAATTTAAGAAGGAAGATCCTAAGAAGGAGGGGTGCTTGGGGGGCAGTGCTGTGGCTTTGCCCCACTCCTCCAGGCGGAAGGAGCCACCCCCCCCCCATACCCAAGCCGAACGAGGAGCACAAAAGACCCCTCCCTGGGACTGGACCTAATAGAAGGGGGTACTGATAGGAAGGGAGGCTGTCCCCTCCTCCTGGCTGGCTGCTTGCTCAGCGGCAGAAACCCCGCGTTGCCCTGGTGGGAGTGAGGGACTCGGGGATCCTCGTGAACACAGAGACCGAAGCCTTCCTCTTGACTAGAGAGCTCTGAAGACAGGAATCCATCTCGAGGGTGACGCAGGACAAGGGAGAGGGCGGCGGTGCGCGTTCCCCCGTCCTCTGTGCTCAGTCTGGTCGGGATGTGGCATTTTCTATGAGCCAAGTTAATACTCCGCAAGGTAGCTGCGCTTAGAATATCCGGAAGGTACCAAGCTCAAGAGAACGCCTGTCAAGCAAGGCTGGGGGGGGGGGGGGGAGCAGTAAGAGGTTGAGCTATCGGGGGCAGTGACTTAGGGGTCAAACGGGGGAAGCTATCGCATCAGACGGGAGTCAGCAGAGCAAGTGCTGCCCATAGCTGGTTACTGGGCAGGGTAGCGTCCCCCACGGGCCTCCTGAGGAACTCCCGTGTGGCCCTGGAGAGCGCCCTCTGCTGGGTGCTTGCCACGTGGAGGCCACTGACAACACTCCATCCTTAAGAGCTTCCCCTCTTGCCATCCTTCCTCCCAGGCCCAGTTCCCCGGTTACAGAGGGGAGGACCCCAGGGAGGGGGAGGGAGGGGAAGGAGCCGTCAGAGAATTGCCCTCCTCTCCCCCCCCCCCCCATGCAGGTCCCCAGGCAGCGGTCAGGCCCGACAGGACGAGGCTTTGGATGCGATGTGCGGTTGGTATCTGGAAAGGTCTCTGCACACAGGCAAGCAGTGGAGGCCTCACCGAGCAGGCGTGGAGGCCGTGGCTGGAAGGAAAGACAGGCTTTCCCTGCACGCATCCCAGCGACTTCCGTTGCTTCCCAGGACCGGCTGGGCTGCGTTACCCAGAAGTGGCGCTGGGGGGCAGGCACCACCTTGGCTTTGCCTTCCTGGGTCACTCGGCCCTCAGCCTTGGCTGTCCCCTCGGACGGAGCCCAGGAGTCGGAGCTCCGCGGCCCAGTGCATCAGCCACAAAGTTTTCGTTTCACCTCTGAGACCGGCCGAGGCTCTTTAGCAGGGCCGTCAAGGCTCTCCAGGGCGAGGCCCCAAAGAAAAACCTGCCAGCCTTCCCTTTCTCGCACATCCCACGGTGCACCCAGCTCCGGCCGGTTCAGCTCTTCCTCCGGCCCCTGCTGACTGTCTTCGCTGAGCCCGTCCCCCTCCTGCACCACGGATGCACCTGCCCTTCCTGCTCGAGTCCAGTGCAGGTGCTATATGCCTCTGGCCCGTTTCCCAATCTCTCCATCCTTCTAATTTCATCATTATTTGTGCCCGGATTCTGCACACGTCTACACCGTGCTTTACATTCTTGACTGGCGGTATAAACAATCAATTTTACTTGTAAACGCCTCGAGAACAGAGATCATGCCGGATTCAACTGCGTATCCACGACAGCTCTGAGCAGAGCGCCCAGCCGGGGCTTGGCACTCAATAAATGTTCAGTGGAAGCCTGTTGCGTGTAGCACGGTCCAGCAGCGAGCCCAGGAGCCTCCCCGCTGGAGCCGTCAGCCGGGAAACCAGCTTCCGGTGGATTGTTACCAGCAGGCGTAAGGTCTCCACCTTCACGGGCACAGTGGGCGGGGCCCAAGACGTTGAGGCATGTTCTTGGCCTTCGGGGCACTTACGGCCGAGAAATGTACAAGGCACAAGGATCAAGGGCTACAATGATACGTTATGTAGCACTTTAGAGTTTACACAGCACAAAAAGATCTGTGACTGTAATTTGGCCTGGGAGAAGTGGGCAAGAGAACTTTTGTTATCTTCATTTGTTTTAAAAGTTTATTTTGTGTGACAGAGAGGGAGAGTGGAGCAGAGGGCGGGGGGGGGGGGGGGGGCAAGAATCAGAAGCGGGCTCTGCACTGACAGCAGAGAGCCCGATATGGGGCTTGAATTCATGAGCCACGAGATCATGACCTGAGCCGAAGACCAACCGAGCCACCCAGGCGCCCCTGTTATCTTCATTTTAAGGAGGAAGAAAGCAAGGCACTAGAAATTCAGAGACCTGAGCCGGGAAACACATGGTGGGCAGTCCGTGGAACTCGGCCCCTGTCACTGCCCATACGTATCAAGCACGACCCCGCCTCCAACATCTTTGCACCTGTCTCCTCGGCTAACTGTATATTCCGTGCCCAAGAAATATCTGTACATCGGGGGACTGGCATAAACAATGAACAAACAGAAAAATAATACGAAGGGTGTTTTTAAGTAAATACGGAACCTGGGCAAAGGAATCGCATTTAGCTTTGAAACCTTCTTTAAGACTTTTGCTACAATGATATGTATATATATATATATATTTTTTTTTTTTTGAAAGTCCTCTTTTACATTTATCTCCAGAGCTGCTTTAGAGGCCCCCTAAGAACAATGATCTCATGGTTCTACCTTAAAAGCTCCTCCAATAACAAGGACAAGAACTCCCGCGTGACCCAGATAAACCCCACCCTACATCAGGCCCCGGGCGGGCTCGGAACTTTCATACCCACCTCATCTATTTAATTGGTCAGGCTCTGAATGAGTCTTGGCTGTTTCCAAACATCAAATCTACGCTCCCAGAGTGAGAATTTGCCACCGCTGATGTAATCCAAAATACTGGGGTTCGGGCTCTGAAGGATCCTTCCCCCCAATGATCTCAAGGCTTCAGGCCATAAAGCAGTAACGTCTTTCCCTCTAGGAGGGTGACTGGGGGCCCCCCGATGTGGGATGAGTTTACCGGGAGGGGCTGAGTGGGCGGTGCCCTGGAAAGCTCGCCCCCCACCCTTGCCGCTGAGGCCGGCCTGCGCCGTGGGTCTCCCTGGCTTGAAGCAGACGACTGGGGAAGCAAACTCCTTCCCAGCCAGGGAAGAGCAGCCCTCACCCCGTTCCATGGAAGACTCCACGGAAATGTCTCCCGTGACAGCGTTGGCGCCCACAGCCATAACTGGCCCGGGGCCAGCCCCTCCCCGCCCCCCCCCCCCCGCCAGGGGCAGCCCCTCGAGGTCCCTGCGGCTGCAGGCAAACGTGCGACCCACCCAGCCCCAGCGGGACGCTTGGTGCCAAGATTGTGGGGCACGGGCGCCCTCTGCTGCCAGCTCGGGGCATCACGCTCACCTTCCTGGGAACGCGGCGGCCAGGGAGTCTGGGAGGGCTGGAATTTCCAAAATGGGAAAAGAAGAAAAAAAAAAAAGGAAGAAGAGTTCGAAGAATGAGACTCAAATATGCGCCCCCCCCCCCCCCGCCAGCCGGATACTCAGTGGCGTCTTCGTTTCTGGAGACACGGGCTCACAAGAGGAATCTCAACGAGGAAACAGGGGAGAGTCTCCAGGGGGGATGCTGAGCGCAGGAGCAGGTCTAAGCTGGGAAGGACCACCTCCCTCGGAGCTGCTAAACACTAACGACACACAGAGCTGCGACTGCCACGTCACTGACATCACACAGGAGGCCGGAGGGTCACGCCGCAGCAGGGCTGGCTCCAAGCGGTCCCCGCTAGCTGTGACAGCAGATTCTCCCTTGGTGATGCTTCCCGTTAGACTCGTTTCTCAGGCCGGGTGGCAACGTGGCGACCCGGTGGAAAGAGCAGAGGGCGAGGAGTCAGGGGCCTGGGGTCCTCTGCTGGTTACACAGAGGCTCCTCCTCTGACCCTGGGCAGGTCACTGGACCCCGCAGGGCTCCGCATCCCTGTCAGCAAAGTCAAAGGCGCTGACTGCGTGATCTCTGAGTTCCCCTCCACCTCCCTGAGTCAGTCGTGTCTCTTAGAAATTGACCGACCCCATTCCGTGACTTTCCAGGCACAGGAGCACCCTGACCTCACAGTGCCGATTCCAGAGAAAACCCGGAAAGATCCTAGTCCTCAGGAAGCTCAGAATCTGAAGGATGAAACAGGTTAAACATTGTCAGAGTTTCAAGGGAGCCCCTGCTTTGGGTTTAGCGTTCTGTTAAATGACAGAGGCGAGAGGGTGCTTTCCAGTGCGGGGGAGACCCCGTTAGCTTCTCTTGTGAAGCCGACCCCCCAAGGTGCCTCTTTGGCTTATTTTTTCCCCTTTATCTTCTCTCTCAGGTCAAAATCTCCCCCAGAGTACCCACTTCTCAGGTACTTCTAGTAGGTCCTTGAGAATCCACCTTCCGTTTGTTGATTCCCACAGATGACAGCCGTGAGAATTACATGGTACTCTTCTCTGTGTTTTAAAAACGTACGTAATTTTTTTTCGCCATCAATGCCCCCTTGACTCACTCTTCTTTGGTCTACTCTGTGCTCTGCTTTGAGGTCCATCGGTGATGCTCTCGGTGACTCTAGCTAACTCCTCCTGACTGCCGCCTAGCATTTCTGCACCCTCCTCGGCGGCCTCCGGTTCTTTACCAGGATAGGCACTCGTGCCCGAGTCTCCTTGCTTACATGTGCAGGAGTTTTCCTGGGGCATCTCCAGGGTAGAGGGTTTGCCTAGACTGTAGTCACATGCCCATGTCACTAACGTGTCCTCGCTGCTCCATGAGAGGTTTGCAGTGATATGTCCCAGCCATATGCTCGAGGGGCCCACTTCTGCCTGCCCTTCCCGGCGTTCGGTATATTCAAGTGATTAACTCTGTGTGCTGCACATGCAGTGAGACCTTTCTCTGATCGGGAGAAACACTGGGCTCCTCCCACTGTCCTTAGTAACCTTCCAGATTTCCTATTCTGTGAGTTACCTATTTATAGCTTTTTAAGGGACTCGGCCAAATTCCTCAGTGACCCCAAGTCCCCCAACGTTCCCCAAATTGATTTTTTTTTCTTTTTTTATAGGAAACCAATGGGCTCAGCACATTGTTCGTGTTCTCTCTTCACTCAAATAAATCACGACACTATTTGTATGCAACTTCCTCAGAAAGATACATTTCACATCTTGGCAACCATTGGAATACGGAATGAGTCATGCGTGCAGAGGTCGTATGAGTCGTTTTGGGTCAAAACTTGGACTGGCTTGCCGTTTAGCACAGCTGCCGGAAAACACAGCGGAGTCTGCTGGGTTGACGAGCCTCCAATGACCGGTAGGATTCTGATTGTTGTCACTCTCAGTCACATCTACGCCAAGAGGGGTGTTGGAATAACCATCTCTCACATTCTGAAGCAGACGCACAGACACAGGCAAAGCCCCCTGAAAACTGGGGACAAGGTCCAGTTTTGCTTGGATATAGGAAAACAGAAATCTCAAGAAGACAACACTGAAACGCACGTAGATCTGAATGTTGTGCGTTCGCGTGTTGAGTAGAGAATAACAATGTACTCCAGGGCACCGGATTACAGTTGGGAAGTATGCTGAAGTTTCCATTGTGTTGCTTATCTTAATTAAAAATTAGGCTTGGCCTAGAGGGGGTTGTTGCCTCCTTTTTTTTTAAAATGTTTATTTATTTGAGAGAGAGGGAGAGAGAGAGCACAAATAGGGGAGGGCCAGAGAGAGAGAGGGAGACACAGAATCCGAAGCAGGCTCCAAGCTCTGAGCTGTCAGTGCAGAGCCTGATGCAGGGCTTGAACCCACGAACCGCGAGATCACGACCTGAGCGGAAGTCGGCCTCTTAACCTACTGAGCCACCCAGGTGCCCTGGTTTGTGGCCCTTTTTTTAGGCAAATGCCTAATACATATGTCCTTTTTTGTCTTTCTTTCTATTGGATCGCTTGGCTTCCTGTTTCCTTTTGGCAGGAGTTTCTTACGTATTCTATATAGTACACCTTTGAAAGCTAGAGATGTTACAAGTAGCTTCTCCCAAGCTAAAACTGTTTATTCACCTGAACAGAATTTTACTTTTGAAGAAGTTGTCAAACCCCTACACTAAGGTTTGCAATTCTGGAGGCTTGTTGGAGAAACCCCCTTCATCCCAGGGTTTCAGAGACACTTTCTCGTTCTCAAGCATGCACAGAATCAACCTAACAAGAGACTCGAGGCGCAAAGTACTTGCTCTGTAAGGGATAGATCTGGACTGGAGAAGGCGGCCGGCCTCTCTTCCCAAATGAAAGGTGTCCAGAGCCACTATGCAGGGGGAGAAGCTGGAGAATGAGCACCTTCTACGACCAGAGTGGCCTTGCTCACGGGTCCGTCCTGTGGGTCCCCGGAGAACATGGCTCCCTGTACTTGAACTCACTCAGGCCCAGGCAGCCATTCAGGACTTCACCGATCCACCTTTTGGACTCCCCCCTCCTCTCGAGGGGGAAACGTGGCTCAGTGTCTCTTCTCCCCATTCTCCCCAGTCAGGCCAATCACTTCCTTTCCAGGAGGAGCCAGCGGCAAGGGAAGCCGAGTGGTCTCTTCCAGTATGGATGTTTCTGGCAAAGTAGAAGTCTTTCATCTTTGGATTGAGCTGGAAATGTGAGATTAGGCAGAGAGTGAAAATTCCGTTCACGAGGCAATCTGAACAGCTTCATAGTATAGTTGACGAGAACGAGGCTCAGAAAGGTTGAGTGACTCACCCACGGTCACCCAGCAAGCACTGCGGCCAGAATTCAAAACCACTCCCTCGAGTCTGCCTGACTCTAGAGATAAGCTCTTAGTTTCTCCTCTTTTACCCCAAACTGCAGGATGGACTCTGACCTCTTTCGTGCTCTGTCTCCCTCAAATCGTAGATGCCCAGGGTATCGGAACTCCAGCGGCCGCCTGTCAGAGTGACCTGGTCGTATTGCTGAGAACCCCGCGAGCAAAAGGGCTTGTCCAGAGCTGCCAGTGAAATTGGGGCAGAACGTGGGCGTCTTCCAAGCACCTCGTGAAGACAACTGTCTCATTCCTGGATGCTTTTAGCCCTGAGCTCCTGCTCCAAAGAGGATCGATGCACGTAGCAGAGATCCAACACAACGAACTTAAGCACAGAGGGGAATGTATTGTCTCACAAAATGGAGAAATCTGAAGGCAGGACCCAGGCACCCGGACAGTGCCCTCTGGATTCCCCAGGGCGTCTCTGGGGCCTGCTTTTCTCCTCGTTGGAACATTCCTGGCCAGCTTGACCGAAGATGACTACGGGGGCGGGGGCGGGGGCAGGGGGACTCTCCATTGGGCATCCTCGCCCGCCAGTGCCCGCAGCTGAAAGAGAAGAGTTTCTCTCCCCGCTGTGTCCCAGCAGAAACCCTGGTGTTCACGGGCTCTAATCTGTTGGAACCGAGTTCCCGATACATCTGTGGGGACGATGGCAGGGACAGCAACACCGGAATCACACGGGCTGAGCATGTGAGGTGACGATCTCCTAGAACGAAATGAAAAACGAGGCGTGGTTCCCCCGAAGAGGTGGAGATGTATGCGGGGGCAAAACAAGCCAAGTGTCCACACAACTAGCAGATTCAACATGCAGCCGCTCGTGTGCACTTGTCCGTCACTAGCTGCCTCCACTCTGCTCCCCCCCGCCCCGGGGGGGGACCAGTCCTGCACACAAGTGGGGTGCCAGACACGGGGCCAAGTATACCTCACCTCCCTTCGTTCCCAGGGCGCTTTTGTGGCGGGATCCCAGTTTTAATGATGGGGATATCAGAGCTCGGGGAAGTTCTGTAGCTAATTCAAGGTCACACCGATAGTAAGGGACAGAACCCAAAGGCAAACTCAGGAACGCCTTGACTTAATTGACGTGAAATTCACCACTGCATTTCCTGCAAATCCCACAGCTCTTCCCAGGGAAAAAGGACTTCCCGCAGTCTGCAGATAATAGAACATAAATCTCCCGTCCTCCCCGCTTCCCCACCTCCTCTCCCCCCGGTTGTAGAACAGAAGGCACAAACCCATATTTCCACAGCCTATGATTTCGTTACAGAAACTCTGGATTTCCGCTCCCCTTGGAGACACTTCCGGCCTTGGCAAAAGCTGACCACCCACACGAGAGGGCTGGTGCTGTACGGGGACAGCTGTTTCGGGACTGTCCACAGCCAGAGAGATACTTGACTTGTTTCCAGCCCAAGGAGGATCTATGCTCCCCCAAGTCGCCCGGTTCCAAACCGACTAAACCACTTGTGTTCAGACTTCCCCTGAACAATTTCATCCCTGGGGTGGCAACGAGCGTGGACTGATTTGGAGCAAAAGGACAATTTTTGGACAATTACGAGTGAGTGAAAACAGGAGGTTGTAATGGATGTTGTCTCTCACCCCTGAACGCCGGCATTTGTAACCGGGAATTCTGTCGCTCCGATTTTGGTGGTAGAAACGTAATGCCGAGCGGTTGTCTGAAACTACTTCTCGATGTTCAGTAATTAGAAACAGTGACGCTGACTCGGGAGCCTATCAGTCGGGGGGGGGGGGGCGAGCACCAGTGCACACGAGAAAAAGAGGCGCGTTTGCTGGAAACGTGTAAAGATAAAAATCGAACAAAAATGAACAAATATTTCATATAATTTTAAGTGTGACTTGTATTTCTCCCTCCAAAACTTCGATGTCAGATGTCTAACACAAAGAAGTTTCTCCAAGAGGAATGCGCTGGAATGAAAGAGGGACATTTTTCGGTGATGACGAGAAGCCAAAATCTCTTACCGGCGGCGGCGGGGGGGGGGGGGGGTGCGTGCAGTCAACGGAAGGAGACAGTGTGGTTTAGCAGTGAGTCAGGTGACGCAGCTAGGAAGTTAGTTCGTCTGCAAAAATGTATTTTTAAATTTGGTCCAGGATGGGACCAGACGTGTTCCAATTTCCTCGAACAGCTTTAAAAGCTGGAAAACACCCAGCTATTGTCCGTGACTTAGACACAGGGCTTCCCGGAGGGAGAGCAGTGCTTTTTGGAGGGTCCCTTCCAGCTCCGAGATTTCTCAGAGCCTTTCCATCTTACGGTGCTGGGGAAACATGGAGCACGGGCAGAGTCTGAGCACACCCCCCCCCCCCCCCACACACACTCACACACACATGCACAGTGTGATCGTTTCGGCAGCGAGCCTGCGTGGGATGCACGAGAAGAGAGAGAAGAGGTAGGTGGAAATAAGAACACCTCACACGGCCTGGAGCAGGGAGGGATGTGGTGCCCGGGGAGGAGCCCCCACTCACCGATGAGTGAGGCCGTCGCTCACAGCAGCCACCGACAGCACAGCCCCTTTGTGTCCTGGGTCCGTCCAGGACAAATGAGGCCAGCTCCAAGCAGGAGGCGGGCACTTCACAAGCCCCTCTGCTCCTTTCCCGGGATGATTCAGCGAGCAGCTCCAGCCGGGGCCTCGCACGCCATCTGGCACGTCACCCACTCTGTCCACGTCTGTTGCGGGAATAAGTGGCACCTCTCAGACCAGGTGAAGGGCTCCGGCCCGAGCCAGTCGCACATCTTCGAGGCAGGGTCTGAGCAGTAAGGGGCCTCCCGCTTCTCCGGGGAGTATTGGTGGATGGAGGGCAAAGCAGGGGGCAAAAGGACCTTGAACTCCTGGGGCCTGAGAGGAGCCACCCACGTGGCTGACAGACGTCTTCTTTGCACCCGGGGCGGGGGAGAGGGGCTCACCAAAGCACAGGCCCATTGACAGGGGGCAGAAGGACCCTGATGGCTGGGATGCAGAGCGTTAGATAGTCCTTTCGAGAGGTTTGCTCATCAGACGCAGACTGTCTGCAGAACATTTGCTGTGTGTGAAATTCTACGTCAAGTAACAATATACATGAGGTACTTTTCCACTTACGCAAAATGACCGTGTATGGCTTTACATGGTGTATGTGAACCCATAGCGGAAAGACAGGAGGGACCCACTTTAGTACGGTGGCCACTTGGAGCACAATGGGGCCGGAAGTGATGCGAAATGTGCTACTTTTTTTTCTTAGTTAAAAAAAATTTTTTAAATGTTTTTATTTTTGAGACAGAGAGTGACAGAGCATGAGCAGGGGAGGGGCAGAGAGAGACGGAGACCCAGAATCCGAAGCAGGCTCCAGGCTCTGAGCTGTCAGTGGGGCTCAAACCCATGGACTGAGATCATGATCTGAGCCGAAGTTGGACGCTCAAACCGACTGAGCCACCCAGGCGCCCCATTTCTTAATTTTTTTTTAATGCTTATTTATTTTGAGAGAGAGAGAGAGAGTGCGTGGGGGAGGGGCAGAGGGAGAGGGAGACACAGAATCCGAAGCAGGCTCCAGCCTCCGAGCTGTCAGCACAGAACCCGACGCGGGGCTCGAACTCCCAAGCCGTGAGATCATGACCTGAGCCGAGTAGGATGCTTGACCTGAGTCAGATGCTTAACCGACTGAGCCACCCAGGCACCCCCTGTGTGCTTTATTTCTTATTTGACTTCTGTATTTCTTTTCAAAACGAGTGTTCATATGCATTCATACATCACTCCTGAAATACTTCAAAACTTTTGTCATTTCTGGGTATTAAATAGATATAAATGCCCATGAATTTATTTCCTACCTCTCATGAGGACAGGGACGATTTGGGGATGTCATAGACTAGGGGCCTCTATTTTGTTTTCTTTTGTATCCTTAGAATCTAAAACAGTGTCTGACACAGAGGAAGAGTTCAGTGTGTATTTGTCGATTAAATGAAAGAATTCTTTCCAAAATAAAAAATTGCGGGGTGCCTGGGTGGCTCAGTCGGTTAAGCAGCAGACTTCGGCTCAAGTCATGATCTTGCGGTCTGTGAGTTCGAGCCCTGTGTCGGGCTCTGTGCTGATGGCTCAGAGCCTGGAGCCTGTTTCAGGTTCTGTGTCTCCCTCTCCCTGACCCTCCCCCGTTCATGCTCTGTCTCTCTCTGTCTCAAAAATAAATAAACGTTAAAAAAATTAAAAAAAAAATAAAAATTAAAAAAATTGCAAAACTATATATATTCCAAATAGAGGATTTAAGTTTCTGGAACAGAGCCTGCCTTATGCTAAGTACTTAATATGTGAGTTAATTAAATACTTTGGTATGTGAAGCTTGGTGCCTGCTCCTAGAGATTTTATTTTTATTTATTTTGTTTAAGGATATTTTCTTTTTATTTGAGAGAGAGAGAGACCACACAAGCAGGGAGAGGAACAGGAAGAGAGAGAATCTCAAGCAGGCTCCACGTTCAGTGTGGAGTGAGACGCGGGGCTCGATCCCACGACCCTGGGACCGTGACCTGAGCGAAATCAACAGATGCTCAACTGACTGAGCCACCCAGGCACCCCAAGATTTTAAAGTCCAGACGCACTTATAATCATGTTACAAAACAGGGGCGCCTGGGTGGCGCAGTCGGTTAAGCGTCCGACTTCAGCCAGGTCACGATCTCGTGGTCCGTGAGTTCGAGCCCCGCGTCAGGCTCTGGGCTGATGGCTCGGAGCCTGGAGCCTGTTTCCGATTCTGTGTCTCCCTCTCTCTCTGCCCCTCCCCCGTTCATGCTCTGTCTCTCTCTGTCCCAAAAAAAAAAAAAAAAAAAAAAAAATCATGTTACAAAACAGATTATGCAAGGTCTCCTAAAGAGGTAAAAGCAAAGAGTGAAGGGGGTCAATAAAGAAAGCTACAGTTTCTATCAGAGGTAATCAGGGCAGACTTCACGGACAAGGTGAGATCTGAGAAAGATTTTGAAAGGTGATATGATAGTTTCCCGGGGCTGCCATAACTCGTCATGGCAACCTTGGGGCTTGAAACAACAGACGTTCATTTTCTGACAGTTCTGGAGGCTGGCAGTCCCAAATCAAGGTGCTGGTGGGACTTTGCTTCCTCTGGGGGCTCCAGAGGAGAACCTGTCTCTTGCTTCTTCTAGCTCTGGTAGCTGCCTGCCAACCCCTGGATCCCCGGAGTCCCTTGGCTTGTGGCTGCATCACTTGGGTCTCGGCCTCTGTTTTCACATCACCGTCTCCTCTGCGTGTGTCGGCCTCCTCTACCTCGGCCTCCCTGATGAGGAAGCACATCGTGGCACCCAGTGTCCACCTCGAGAATCCAAGATAAGATGTTTTTTTTTCTTAAGATTCCCAATCACTTCCTTTTGCCTAGAAGGTAATATCCACAGGTTCTGGGGATTTGGAGGGGAAGGTATTTTTGGGAGACGTGTTTCCTGCCCAGCAGAGATGGAAAGAACTCAGAGGAGAGGAGACAAGAAAGGAGTCCCTTGTTTCCTTACAGTCTGTCTCGCCAGTCAACCTGTGTGTGGTTCTCCCCCGTTTAAAAGTTTCCAGAGGACCCAGCCCACACTAGGATCACCTGGGAATTTTATTTTGTCTTTAAATCATTTTTTAATTAATTTTTAGCATTGTTTTTTATTTGTGAGAGAGAGAGAGAGAGAGACAGAGTGCAAATGGAGGAGGGGCAGAGAGAGAGAGGAAGGCACAGAATCCGAAGCAGACTCCAGGCTCCGAGCGGTCAGCACAGAGCCCGACGCGGGGCTCGAACTCACGGACCGCGAGGTCATGACCTGAGCTGAAGTCGGACGCTCAACCGACTGAGCCACCCAGGAGCTCCTTGTTTTGTTTTTAAATGGAGGGGTGGCAGGTGAGAGGTGGGACATGGGGAGATCATCTTGACACGTCTGAGTCATTGGAGGAGGAGAGAACAGAGGCAGGAAAACCATCTGGGGTCCCCTCAGAGGAAGCAGGGCCCGACGTAGGATGCTGGCAGGAAAAAGGAGACAACGGAGGGGAGAATCAGAGGCGGGATCGGCCGCAGAGAAACTTAACTGGGTAGAGGCTGTGGGGTGGCCGTGCAGGTCTGAGGCCTGTGACACGGGCATGCGGGGCAGGACAGAAGCGTGGATGCTAGGGATGTGGGGCAGGGAGTCTGGGATGCTGGTGGGGCCTCCGGGCACATGGACGGCGAGAAGAGAGGCCGCCACAGTGGGAGTGCTCCCCAGGAGGGGAGAGGAGGCTCAGGAAGGAAGCTTGGGCAGAAATACGCAGTGAAGGAGAGCGCGTCCAGCCAGGGGAGCTCAAGGTGAAAGCTGAGTGAGAGAGGGCATCAGATGCTACAGCGACGACCCAGAGGCCGTGGGTGCGTTTCTGTATTGCTGGCGTGTTAGCGATTCTTCCCAAGGAGAACACAGATTCACGCCCCCGGCTGGAGTGGCACCTGGCTCCTGACCTCCACTCCTCATCCCCTCTCTCCTCTGCCCCACCAGCCCATGGCCCAAGCTCCTGGGGGCTTTTGCAGTTGGAAACCTGGATGACCATCCTCGATGACACCCCACAGAAGCCATTCCAGCCCCCGTCGAAGCCATCAATATATATTCAGAGTGATAAAAATCCAGCCCGACCACTACAGACGACAGTCCTAGAACGTATCCCTCGAGGTTCCCATAGAAATATCACCGCAAAATGCTCATTTATCATCATCCTTTCCAGACAGGGCCGTTTTGGTGAAATGACTTTTGGAGATACTGTCTTACCGTTCGCGGGTATTTATACAAGGCTCTTTAAAATAGAATGTTCTTTTCCTTTCAGAGCTGAAAAGCGTTTGTCCCTCTGTACCATCTGGTGGGTTTTCTCTCATAGACAACAAAGGGTGTCATCGCAGAACCTAGCCCCGGGTTCTGTGCTGGCTGTCTGGATGTTAGGACCAAGTGTCACAGCAGGTTGCAGGAGCACCTCATGTTTGATTTTCTGGTACCATCATTCTTACTGCTCACCTTGGTTCCCCACAGCCTTCTCCACTGTCCCCTGGCCTCCTTCCTTCTTCTTCACGGTCTGATGCCTCTTACCGCATGTGTTTTCAGATCCTTTTTTGGAGGTTGGCAAGATGTAGACACTAGACAAGTAGGATGGTGAAGGGAGACTTTGCTGCCATGATGGGCAGATGGTTGGGGGATCTGGGGCCACGGGCGTCCTCCAGGCTCCTCATAACACACACCACAGAGGCCAGGGCAAGATCCAGGTGTGGCTCGGGGCACCGGGACTGTGCACCAGACCCGAGCCTCCCCGGCGTTGTGCAGCACGGGGCAGGCGAAGGGGGCATGAGGTCTCCTCTGCTGGCCGCCTGGCCTTGCCGCCACCTCTCCTCCAGTCCGGCCACGCCAATGCCACCGGTGTCCTCGGGGCAAAGCGAAAGGGGGTGGGGGACCTGGAACAGGGCTCTACTGAGATCCAGACCCGAGGAAGCTTTGGAGGTTGGCTGGCTCGTCCTGTGTGGCCAGGACAGCATTGCCAGGTGTATGGGATTCAGAGTGAGAGCGGAGTCCAAGGCCGAGCCCAGGGACCCTGTTCAGGATGAGGCCTCTCGGGCCCTCGAGCTAAACCTCCCATGCGTGGTTAGACGCCGTCTGCTCGCTAACCTTCCCAGCCCCACCGACTCTTTGTCCCCAGAAAGGGAGGCCTTATTCACAATAGCATCACCTGAGAAGTGGGTTGGGGCCCCTAGGAATCGCCCAGCCCCTCCAGGGCCTGTGACTTCTGGCAGAGGCCGCAGACACGTCTCCCCCAGAGGTCTGATGTGAACGGTGCACGGGGCGAAAACACCCATGACGAAAAGGACACGGCAGTGCTCGCTTGGTGGCCCCTGAAATAGCAGAAAGGTGTCCTGGAATCTAGGCCGGTGACACCCAGATCTGCGTGTGCGTCGAAGCCCTTTTAAAAGCCTCCGAAAACCGTGGAGGCCCGTGCCCTGTCCCTGATCCGTGGAATCACAGTCTCTGAGGGCAGCTGGATATTTGTCTTTTTAAAGGTCCCCAGGTGATGGTCACGTGCGGGCCGGGTCAAATCCAAGATGCTTACTGCGCATCTGGGCGGCGGGCCCAGGAAAGTGACTCACCAAGGCTGGCCGGGCCGGGCCTGGGACCCACGTCTTCCAGCACCCGGTCCAGTCTTACGTCAGCCCCTGGCTGTCACGCTGCCCGGCCGAGGCCTGCACACCCAGCCCCATGGCGCCTTCGGGCCACGCAGTGCCTGTTTCTCACTCGTTCACATGCGTCTGCACTTTAGGCTGCTTTTTAGGAAAAAACAAAACACGTGTTTATTTATCTCAACAGATCGAACTCAAAGTCACGGTCCAGAATAAGGGCCGCGGGCCCCACGGGGCTGGGGGAAACATACGAGTCGGGTCTCTTCCAGAGGGGGAGACGTCCTAGCATCGTGGCGGAGAGGGCATCAGGCAGGGCAGCTCCGGAATCAGCCTTTGGATCCCGGCCTTGCCGGACGGACTTCGGTGCCCTCAAGTGCACAACAAGCCCCACAGGATGACGTGACATCTAATGAGTCTGCGTTTGTACGCCCGCCTCATTAGGTGTAGGCTTTCCGGAAAGGCCGGGTGTGCTCTTATAAACCTATACGCACCTCAAGGCTGTATTTCTCCCACCCGCCACGGGCTCAAGGGAGGGACGGTGGAAGGCGGGAGCCTGTGGATGCAGGCAGATACTCTGGGACCCAAACTGAGCGTCTCCACCACCATCTCAACGCGAGGCTTCGCGGGCTCCCGCGGGGGACCCCAGGCCGGCTCTCAAACCTTCGCCTCCAGAAGCACGTCATTCCGTTCCCATTGCATCGGCCGGCCAAGTTTGCTAGAACACGTCTAGCTCTGAGCGCCCTGTGCTCAGAAAGGTCAGGGACTCGGAGGCCTCGGGGAGCACGAGTAATGTCCCTCACCGGACGGAAGGGCTTGTGAAGGTCTGGGCGGTGCAGGGAGCCATCGCCACTCGGGAGACTAGAGCCCAGGTTCCTGGGCTCCCCTCCGGGGCTGAATCTCCTTCTGTGCCAAGGGACTGTCTTCTGTTGCATGAGCTCTTTTCCCGGCTGACTCACACACTGACTCACTCCTCTAGTCAAGGCCGAAAAGAAACATTTCCAATGGTTACAAAAATATGGGAGCAAACAGAACGAGATTCCACTGTCAAGCCTTCCAGCTCAAGGATGGCTCCTTCCACTGGGGTTCATAATTCCTGTCGTATTTCTGAGTGGCTTATGCTTGTCAGCAATCATACTTCCTCTGTAAACGGTGGAATTTGAGGTATGACTTAGAAAAGACGTATCCGTCTTCAATGCGTGCTTTTGACGCGGGGGTGTAAGTTTACATTCTGGGTCCCCGAGCAGTCGTTTGCAAGGACCTCCTCTTTCAGCCTACCTCCTTCAGAAGAATCCTTAGTGTTCTCACCGGTGCAGCCCTGGATTTGGGGGCAGGTCCGCTGACACGCTGATCCGTTCACGTGAAATCAGAACAGTAGGGGGAAGGGGGGGGGTGTTCAAGCAAGCCTCCCTCTCCCGGCTTACAGAGAGTGTCTTCCTAGAAGCGCATCTGAAGGTCTTTTCGTGACTGGTTATATATATGCATGTTGCCCTCAGCTCCTGCCCCAGTCCGCTTTTGTTCTGGATTTCAGGACTCGGCAGCGAGTGAAAAAGTCCCCTGCTTTCGCGGAGTTTACCTTCTGCGGGAGGAATAGAGAAACAAACAGTGAAGCCCACAGATAAGAAGTTCTCTTTCAGGCAGAGCACGGGAGAAAGAAAAGCGTGCACGGGGCAGGAGGAAAGGATGATCTGGGCTGGGGAGGAGACGCTGCTACCTTAGAGGGGCTGCGGAGGACTTTTCTGAAGAGCAGGCAGCTGATCAGAGCAGTGAACGCGGAGAAAGTGCCAGCAATGCTACAACACACGGGTGTTCCACTGACAGGAGGAGTGTGTGCACGTGTGTGTGTGTGTGTGTGTGAGCACGAAGGCAGGACAGGCTATAGGCCTTCATGTTTTGTGCAGGTCGGTACACACATGGGACGCTGAGTGCCGCATGCAATACAGATCGGGGTAACAGCATGTGCAAAGGCCCTGCGGCAGGTAGTAGTTTGGCTTGTTTGAAGAACAATGGTAACTGTGACCTGGTAAGCAAGGGGAGGAGAGGGCAGGGACAAAGGGCCACAACAAGACAGCCCTTGTTGTCCACAGTAAGGGTGAAATTCTGCTGCCTCGAAGCAGCCTCTTTCAAGGCCCCCACGGCCTTTCACGGTCCGCAGGGCGGCCCCGCTGCAGAAAGGGGCACAGGGCCATAATTACTGCACCTGGGAAGACACTGGCCATCACAGGCTCCCTGTCAGTGGTCTGGGCTCTGTGATGAGCCTCACTGTGTCCTGGGGGTCGGGGGGGAGGGGGGGGTGGTGCGGTTAGCATCACTTAGCAGCGGGCCCGGGAGGCAGGTAGACAGCCTCCTTCCCACCCCTACTTGCTTTTACCCACCAGGCTCCACTCCCCATCCTTACAGTGCTCAGGGCTGGGAGTCTATTTGACTCCCAGGAAGTTTCCAGGGCTCTTCCGGAGCTCTGCTAAGAGCCTGAAGCCTCGGAGGTTAAGGGAAAGACGGGAGCCCCGCCCTCTCTGGAATGGGTCGCGAGACCCTGGAACTCGGGAAGTGGGGCGCTCCGGGGACTTCCAGCACGAGGTCCCGCTGGTCGGTCCTGCGGCGGAACCGGGTTCCGGAAACCCACCCGTTCTCGCCCAGCTCGTCCGCGTCCACATTCCGCTCCCGGCGTTCCACTGCCCTGGTAATTGTTTTTCTTGGCATTCCAGGGTAGGAGGTCACATTAGCTTCTTTTCTTTCAAGTAGTCTGCGGACATCAAAGTGGAAGGGGATGTAAGGTGAAACAAGAAATAGATCGGGGAGGATTCTGCATGTTTCTCAACTGCTTTCATGTCTGGGATGTGCAGGAATGCTGGGGTGGGCACAGATTCCGTTATCTCCCCGGTTCGGGGAAGGGCGGTGGGTGGGAGTGTGGTATCCGAGAGCAGACATGATCCGGACAGATAGCAGGGCAGCGGGCTGCGTGAAAGCAAGAGCCAAGGGCAAGATTTTTCAAATTGAGATAGCATGGCGGATAACTCAGGGCTGAGACTGAGCAGAAAACACGCAAACCGGGCGGGGGTGGCCCAGGGGCGGGAGGTGTGCAGAGTGACCAGGAACGTCCAAGGAGAGGGCTCATTGCTTACACGTGACCTCCGGGGGCGGGGGAGGGGGCGTGGCCTCTGCTGAAGCCCCAATTTTGTCACCTGTGATGTGGCATCTTTAAGCACGGCATTCCATGTCTCAGATCTTCTTAGACACTTCTGACCCGGGGACAACTTTTCCTCTTCTGAAATGGCAAGAACTAAAAGCGATTTCATTCTTTTTTTTTTTTTTTTAATGTTTATATTTATTTTTGAGAGAGAGAGAGAGAGAGAGAGAGAGACTGAGGGCAAGCAGGGGAGGGGCAGACAGAGAGGGAGACACAGACTCCGAAGCAGGCTCCGGGCTTTGAGCTGTCCGCACAGAGCCCCACACGGGCTCGAACTTGTGAACCATGAGATCGTGACCCGAGCCGAAGTCGGAGGCTCAACCGACTGAGCCACGCAGGTATCCCAAAAGTGATTTCATTCTTCAGGAGGGGTTCCCGGGAGTAAGCCGTAGATACCCACAAAGAAAGAATCGGGGCTAACGACCACCATTCATTGAGTTCTGTGTGCCTGGTGTGGCCCAATTTCAATATATTATTTTATTTTGTTCTCCACAATCACCTGTACAGAAGACGTGATAATTACCACGTGGCATGAGAAAGATGAGACCTAGGAAAATTTAGTCGATTTATAAATTCAGTCAATTGAGTAAAGTCAGAGTGAGTAAACAGTGAAGCCAGGATTTGAATCCACATCTGAGTGATTCCAGAGCCTATTTCCAACCTCTGCAATTTTCTCCCTTTCTAAGAACA
Source organism: Prionailurus bengalensis (assembly GCF_016509475.1). Lineage (NCBI taxonomy): Eukaryota > Metazoa > Chordata > Mammalia > Carnivora > Felidae > Prionailurus > Prionailurus bengalensis. The sequence continues at coordinate 60,155,562 of NC_057360.1, forward strand.
CATGCGTGGTTTATGTATAGTGATTAATTATGGCTCACACATCATATACGTCTGAGGAAGTCATGAAAACTGATGTGCGACAGTTCGCCATGGAGAGCTATTCATAATATGTCATGTTAAGTAAAAAAATAGGTTATGGAACACTGTACAACGTGAGCCCTGATTTTGTGGAAAAATATGACCGCGGTTGGGTGCTAACGAAATAAAACGTTGATTCTCTTTATGTGTTCACATGGAATTGCCAGTGATTTTTACTTCCTTGTTTATGCTTTCTATAGTCTCCACATTTTCTTTTTTTTTTAATATTTTTAAAAAGTGTTATTAATGTTTATTTCTTTTTGAGAGAGAGAGAGACAGAGAGACAGAGTGCGAGCAGGGGAGGGGCAGAGAGAGAGGGAGACACAGCATCTGAAGCAGGATCCAGGCTCTGAGCTGTCAGCACAGAGCCCGACGCGGGGTTCAAACCCATGGACCATGAGATCATGACCTGAGCTGAAGTCGGACGCTTAACCGACTGAGCCACCCAGGCGCCCCTAATCTCCACCTTTTCTTAAAAGAAAAGAAAAAGGTAAGAGATACCACAAAACAGTTTGCTTTTTATTATAAAATTAATACCCGATCAGTACTGAAATTTTGGAAACTAACAGAAGGAAGGAAATAGTTATTCTAATCTCCTACTTAGCCGTCCAGGGACAACTATTTTGCTGTATTTCCTTTCTGTGCACGGTCCGTTTATTGGTTTATTTCACATAGTCGTGCTCAGGTTTAAATACAAGCCATGCTGTTTCGGTGGCAATTGGGAGCAAGAAAATGTCATTTCTTTTTTAACTGTCTTTCTTACTTGACGGTACAGTTTGCGAGGGCAGAGACGTTTATTTTCATGTTCTTTATTGTATTCGCAGCCCATAGTTCAGCTCCTGGCACTTTATAGATGCTCAATAAATGCTTGCTGAATGACTAAGTGGTGGGGGTTGCGGTGGGAGTGGCTCTTGAGTTTTGCATAATCTGAGCAGAAGTTCTGCTTTGCGGGAGTTAGGAGGGACAGTCCCTGAGGTGGGGCAGGCAAGATGGGGGGCCACAGGGGAGGATCTTAATGCTCATGGTTAGAAATTGAGATTTGACATATAAGGCCACTGGGACTCACTCTGGCCTTGCAAGTAGGGATGTTACATGATCAAAACCAGGGAACCGAAACGTGATTCTGGCAGCTTTGAGGGTGGAGGGGAGCAGCAGAGGGAAGGGGTTGGAGGCAGGGAGGCCAGAGGCTGCCCTGGAAACTTCCTAGAGAACTTCCTGGTTGTTTAGCGCCCATCTCCGCCCCGGGGAAGGAAGGGGGTTGGGACTGTACTACTTGGAGAGGAAAGGGTCACGGGGGGCTGTGCTTCTAGGGCCCAGGAAAGGAATGAGGAGAGGCAGAGACAATGCGGGAGGGCGGGGTCCAGGGCTTGGGAGGCCCCGGTGCCAGCAGCCTAGTGAGAGCGCCATTAAAGCGGCACCCGATCCCCCCACCTCTTTTGGCTTCTTGGTTGCCTGGGTGTACAGAGGAACAAATTTGTGGTGTGGACGAATTCCAGGCCAGTCATCCATCATCCACAATGAATACTCACTAAGCACTCATCACACACTCGGCGGCCTCACCCATTCCAAGAGAGAGTTCTGGAAGCAGGCCAGGGGTCTGCCCAAGGTGAGTTGCCAGATTCCCCCTTGAACTTTGCTCCCTCGCTTGCTCCGTTCCCCAGTTTTCTTTTAATTCAGAAAAAAGCAACAGCAAACAGTTCCCAGCCCCCTCCCTCCACCGGCCTCGCCCCTCCCTGCGGTTTGGCAGGGATTGCGCCTTGGCTGTCCCGGAGATTATCTAACGCCGCGTGCTAAGGGCCCAGCGGTCCGGGCGGGCCCGCGCGCCCCCGGGGAGGGGGGAGCAGGGTCCCGCCAGCGCCCTCCCCCGCCCGGTCCCCGTCCCTGTCCCCGTCCCCGCAGCCGGAGCCCCCGGAGCCGGTGCCTGTGCGCGCGCGCGGGGCGCAGGGGCGGGGGCGAGCAGATGGGCCACCGGCCACAATTTACCCAAGCCTCAGTTTCCTGTTCTGTAAAACGGGAGTCAGAGCACCCGCCCTCCTTACTGGTTTGCTGTCGGATGCAGGATAGGAGCTTGCAATGTGCATTATACGATACTAGCATTTAACATTATTAATTAGGAGCACGAGTGTGCTCCAGCCCTGCGTTAGGGGGTTTGGAGGGAGGCAGCAGGCGATTGCCTTCTCAAACATTCTTGCAACCCCGTGCTGGCTTGTCCCGACCAGGGGTTTGCGTGTTGCCATAGTTTAGAACCGTTTGTGACACTGTTTTCCACTGACTCTTTGCGCAGTGTTAGGGGCCAACAAAAATAAAACTCTTTTCATGTTTTCAAAAGCAGCAACAAACAAAGCACAATAAAACCCACAAAAGTAGAAAGCCTTGCCTAATAGGCTGGTAAAATTCAAGTGGATGGATAGGACAGTTGAAAAGTGGAGACATAATACCAGGGAAGAAATTTTAGTGCAAAAGTGCTAGAAGATACAGCCACGTTTCAGGGATTCCTTGACCATTTTCTTTCTTTCTTTCTTTCTTTCTTTCTTTCTTTCTTTCTTTCTTTCTTTCTTTTTCTTCTTCTTCTTCTTCCTCCTTCTTCTTCTTTTTAAAAATATTTATTTATTTTTAGAGAGAGAGACTGAACATGAGCGGGGGAGGAGCAGCGAGAGAGGGAAACACAGAATCCGAAGCAGGCTCCAGGCTCTGAGATGTCAGCACAGAGCCCTACGTGGGGCTCCAACTCATGAATGGCAAAATCATGACCTGAGCCCAGGTCAGGCACTCAACTGACTGAGCCTCCCAGGCGCCCCAGTTTAAACAATTTTTTTTAAATATTTATTCATTTTTGAGAGATAGACAGAGATGAGTCGGGGAGGGTCAGAGAAAGAGGGAGACACAGAATCCGAAGCACGCTCCAGGCTCTTGAGCTGTCAGCACAGAGCCCGACGCGGGGCTCGAACCCACGGACCGTGGGATCATGACCTGAGCTGAAGCTGGACGCTTAACGGACCAAGCCCCCCAGGCGCCCCCAGGCGCCCCATTTAAAAAAAAAACTTTTGGCCATTTTCTCCGAGAGCGTCATTGTATGCCACTTGGGAATGACTCAGTGGCACACTTTGTGACTAGGTCTTATCTATCGTCACTGCCCCGGGGGTTTTCCACCACACCTGTGCTTATCTCCAAGCCTGCAAGGCACCTTCCAGAAACCTCCGATTGCCTTGTCCGGCTCACCCAGCGGTCTGTAGGCTGCTTGATGGGGGGGGGGGGGGAGGGGGGGCTGGCGGGAGACATCCTCGGAGCCCCCTGGGCCTTCTCACCGGAAGCCACAGACCCTGCCTGTACTTACTGAACAGGTGGGTGGGCGTGGCCAGCTACTACGGTGGGGGTGGGGCGCACCGCGGAGGTGGATGGGATCAAGGGCTCTTTTGCCTAAACCATCCCCTCTCCTCTCCTTCTCTGCTTTCCTCGGGGCGCAGCAGGGCTGATACCTCCCAGCAAGGTGAGGTTTCTGCTGGTGCGGCTGACTTAAAAGGAAACAATATCTAATTGTCGTCAGGCTTATCTTGTGATCAGTTTGGGTGACTTCCTCTTCCAATTAACTTGTGAGAATTCTTGAAATATGTCGGCGACCCCTCTCCTGTGGGGCTGATGGTCACCCCTGATGCCTCTAAAGGGAGTCTGAGAAATCTATCAGACGATCGCGCCCAGAGGACTGGTTTTCACAGACAGAACTCGCAACCCCGCAGTCAGGCCTTCAGGTAGCTGGAAATTCCAAGGGGATTTCACTCCTGGGAGCTGAGTTTTCTCACCTGAAAGACCGAAGCTGCTGTGTCTGGCCTTTGCGCATCTCCCAGGGTGAGGGAAAATATGAACTTCTAAAACTTCCCGCTGGGAGCTTTCCTGAGGGAACATGCCAAGTCTGAGGCCTGGTGCTTTGCGCTCTGGTGACTGACAGCTGGTCAGCAAGAGGAGGCTGTGCCGGCCTCCCCCTCCTGTGGATGGAGGGGAGCAAGTCGATGACAGACGTGCACAGAGCTGGACTGTGGACCTTCCCACTCAATTTGTTCCGGGTCAATTTGCTAAATATTAAGTATCGCTCTTCAACAACACACGCTTGGAGCAAACCATTACGCATTGTTTTAAACTTTAAAAAAATACGGGAGATCCGTTCATATCACATCTAAACTCTCTTGCTTTATATCAAGGAACGATGTTTTTCTTTCTGAGGGCCATGCGGCTCTGTGAAAAACTGGTGCTCACAGAGAAGGTAGATGGGAGGAAAAACGATCCGTCCTGGACCGCGCTGCTCTTAACCGTCGAACCATTGTTAACCTGAGGTGACTGACATCCCGTGCAGAGGTTTGCAATGATGCAAAACGTCACCGATGTGGGGTCTACGGGAAGCCCGAACGCAGGACTTCATTTGGCTTTGTCTTTTGGAGGTTGCGCGAGTTTGGGGGTCCACAGCGGGGCTCGCGGTGCTCTGGGGAGCGCACGAGGCTCTCTTGGCCTCTGCCAGGCCACCTGAAGAAGGCAGACTGCAGGGCAAAGGCCATGTGCCACTGGAAGGGGCAGTGGGCGGTGACACCCCAAGCTCATAGGATCTGAAAAAGAAACACAGACCTCTGGGAAAACGTCTGTGCATCTGGGTACCATGGGGCAACCACCTGGGATACCCATGAGCCGACTCAGCTGCACCGGTGGGCGCCGTGGGAGGGCAAATCCCAAATCCTGGCTGGTGGCTGGAGAGGGACTCCATCCGGCATCCCCACCAGGAAGACTGAGGCCCCGCTGGGCTCCCGTAACCACCGGAGACCCCATCACACGGCAGACCTGTCTGTGCTTACCGTGTCCTGAGAGCAAGCGGAAATATTTTAGGTTGGGGTCTGCTCTGAGGTCGGAGTGCTTGGGGCCTGTGGCAGTGAGAGGCTGGGCTTAGGTGGGGTCCGTTGGGGCCACACTTTACATCAGAGGAGCAACTGAGATTTCCGATTTGTGAATGGCAAGAATCACGGAGAGCCGTCTCACGAGTTACTCAATGAAACCTGGAGGAAAAAAAATCAGGCCTGGGCAAGAATGTTCAGCAGGCCACGGGCCAGACATAAGGGCGTTGGGGCAGGGGGGGAGCTGTCTTGGGTTTATTTTGGATTTATAGGAGAGATTTATTTGAAAAAAAATATTACAGCATATAAAAACTCCATAAAGTCTCAATTTCCACTCATACAGTGGGAGAGTTGTTATAACGCACGAGGCAAGCGGGCTTCTTTTAGGGGTTGTTTAAGACATTTTCCAGGAACTGTAGCCCGAGTATCCCATTGGCCGCGAACGCACCCCTTGGAAAGAACCATGGCAACCTAGAAAGTTTCACTTGTCTTGCTTACGATTCCAGGCTGAGCGCTGACAGATTTTATGTGTGAGTGGAAAAGGTCGTAAACCCCGAGTTACCACCCCGCCCCTGCCCGCGCTCTCTCCAGAGCTGGGGGCGGGGGAACTCACTTGTGCGGGTGGTTCCCGGGTGCAGACCAGGTATCAGCTACTGGAGGATGGCGGACGGCCGGGGTTTGAGGGAGAAATGCACGCACCTGCACGGGGTCTCCTGATTCCGAACCCGCGATCCTGCCCAAGTGTGCCAATGTGAAACCCCATCCACAGGGAAAAAGGGAAAGAAAATGCAGGTGGATGGTGAGAACAGATTTATTGCGGGGATTGCTTAAACTTCTTGAGCACAGGTAACGTTGGAGGCCTCTCCAAGGTATTTGCAGAAAACAACACGTGTTGGTTCGGATGATTCAAAAATTCCAAGCAGCTTCTGCAATAACGTGAGTTGTCAATACATCTAGATGAGAAATTCTAGACCAGCGATTTTTCTGGGCCATTGGCTCATGAAGATTCAAATGGAGTCCCCTCCCTCCTTGGTAATCGCGCTGGAGGTTTTTTATGGGAGCGGGGCTGACCTACAGACTCATCACCGGCCTGTCCCACAGGACAGAGGTGCCCTGAGTTACTGAGGCATGCCTGCACCCAGCGCCCGGCTCTGAGTTCTCTGTCGTTGGTGTCTTTCATTTCTCTTCCCACTCGGTCTCCTCTGCTCTCCAGGGTCATAACTGCCTAAAATTTGGTTCCTTGTTCTCTGTTTTTTTCCCCTTCGTTATTGTATTGTCTGTGTCCGTGTCCTCATCTGTGAAATGAGGACATGATTATACCCACCTGAGTCGGTGGTTGTACGGATTAGATAAGTAATACATGTACAGCAGTTGGAACCAGGCCTGTCATGTAGTAAGTGCTCAATAAATGTTAGCTGTTGATGTTGTTTGACATGATTATTATTATATCTGTTTCCTTCCGTTCTTCTCGACTTGGATGTTGGCAGAGTTTCACTTCCATAGGCATCGATAGTCAATGGGAGTCCCACTTTCTTTTGGTTAGCAGAATAACTGAATCTCAGCAAATTTCCTGCTTTGGGCTATTTTTGGATATTTTCAGCCTCAGCCCCATTGCTGCTGATGCCTGAAGGACTCTTTGATTACTTCTGGGTTTGTGGCTTTTGGGGGGGGGCAGTTGAGATGAATTAGATTCAATTGAGCTATTAAGTGTCCAAATGTTGAATAAGGAAAGTGCCCCCGGATTTGAAAATAATAAAAGTGTATTTCATTAACAACTTTAATAGTCTGGACTTTCCAGTAGTTCACTTTTGCCTTATTTCCAATGAGTCTGAGTTGGTGAGGCATTTTATATGTGCGGAGGGGATATTCTCTGTATCTTGGCATATACTGTCCAACTTGGTGTTTATATCAGTAAAAGGGAACAGGAGTGTTTCTATTTATGATCAACTTCCTCCTATGAGCTTTGCGTGGGGAGCACCTATTCAGAGGTTGTCTACTTTCGACACCTTGTCTTTGTTGCAAGCCTCTCCGTGCAGAGAACAGGTGGTTCCCTTTCAGAAGTTTTCCGTCACAAATTCTTTATTTGTTTATTTATGGACTCATTCCTTCATTCATGAAGCAAGTGTTTATTGATGGCTCCCTCTGGGCGTTGTAGACACAGCAAGAAGCAAAACAGCCCCTGATCTATGGTCCTTATGTTCTGGTAGTGGAAACAAAAAAATCAACTCACGAATAACTGAGTGATCAGTCTGATGGTGATAAATGCTATGAAGGAGAACTGGGGCAGCAGACGCCGAGTGAGGCTGGAAGCAGAGGGTGTTTGTTTATCTAGAGAGGGGCCAGGGACACCTTCTCTGATAAAGCAGTGACTGAACAGAAACCCAAAGAAGTGGAGACATGAGGCAGGAAGGTGTCCAGGAAATGAGCAAGACGGGCAGAAGGGAAGTAAGTGCAAAGGCCCTGAGGTGAGAGATCATGTTCAAGAACATACTGAAGGGACTAAGATGCTCGAGTTTTCAAAAGGCGGGGAGGGCTATGAAATGCTTACAAGGTCGGAGTTAAGCAGCTGGGGAAGAATGAATGTTCCAGATGACAATAAATCGCATATTTATGTTTATGTTTTAAAATATGCAGGACCAGGGGCGCCTGGGTGGCGTAGTCAGTTAAGCGTCCGACTTCAGCCAGGTCCGTGAGTTCGAGCCCCGCTTCGGGCTCTGGGCCGACGGCTCGGAGCCTGGAGCCTGTTTCCGATTCTGTGTCTCCCTCTCTCTCTGCCCCTCCCCCATTCATGCTCTGTCTCTCTCTGTCCCAAAAAATAAATAAACGTTGAAAAAAAATTAAAAAAAAAAATGCAGGACCAGAAAAAGGTTTTATCTCATTTGTCAAACCCGATTGATTTGAAGTGGCTGTTTGGAGCTCGCTGTGGAGCAGGAACTGGAATGGCGACTCAGCTGACCGCGGTGATCAGTTAGTTGTGTCGTCCATGGGAGCAAGTGTATGTGGGGGGAGGGGGGTCGGGTGGGATGGTGCGGAGGCCTCCTCTTTGCCATCCGGGAAGTCGGGTGGCTTCAGGAGAATGTGCCTCCCGGTTTCCAAGAGATCCCCTTGTCAGCGGACCCTGGCACGAGAGCTGGGAGATGCACCCCTAGTAATTCCTGCCTTTTCAGTCCTGACCATGCCCGCCCCGCCTCGATCCGACCTCCCCTCACGCTTGCACCCTGGGTGTTGACGGGTAGGGAAAAGCGGGTAGACAGAGGGAGGGCAGAGAGGTTCTCAAAAACTATTTGCATCCCCCGCAAAGTTTCTTGGGGGGAGGAGACCAAAGCAAGGAAGCTGAGTTCTTATAGTTCATTAGGAAACGAGGTGAATTCTTGAAAGCAGGAATCCGTATCTACGTCTGCTAGACACGGATTGTGTTTGCTCAGACACACACGTCTTCCGAACTCTGGTCTGCGGTCCCCAGAAGAGGCGAGCGCGGTTGACCAGTTCGCTTCTGGGGTCCTGGCATCCAGCAGCCTGAGGTCAGCTGGAGGAGTGGCCGGCAACGATCTGTCCAAAGTAGTTCGTTTCCGTGCCCTGGTTCCTAGGGCTGGTTTTCTTCCTCCGGGCCTCTACACCCAGGTGGTCTGAGAGTTGGAAGAGACCCCCCCCCCCCTTCCCCAGGCCCACCCTCCCCTCCAATACTCACAGTCACTTCCTCCAAGAGCTACGCCTGGTAGTTTGAGGAACCAAGGCTTCACTGGGTTAAGCAGGCAGCCTTCCGACTCAAAGGGGACGGAGGCGGGTCAAGCCGGGCAGCGGCCACATGAAGAAAGAGCTGGATATAAAAATCAGAGAGGGGGACGAGGGTGCTGACCTTGGCTTAGCCCCATAGGAATGTGGAAAGAGGACAGAAAGATGTAGGTAAAGTAAGTCTCCAACACGGCTGTGCACGCAGGTGGGCGTGGAGGCGGCGAATACGACCCTCGTGCCTTTCAGGCTCTGGCCACCAGGGGGCGCCCGAGGTCACGGCAACGGCCGGGTCCTGCCGGGTCTGGGTCCGTGGCATTCTGGGAAAGGAGGGCAGAGACTTTGTTAAAGGGAATCCCAGTAAAGTAACTGGGCCGAATCTGTGCTTCCCGGTGACGACGGGGACGAGGTTCTGTTTTCTAAACGCCGTGGCCAGCACTCTGTGTCATTCAGGGGGTCCTGAGGAGGCGCTGTTGGTCCGCCCAGGGTCCAGCTCCGTGTTGAGCAGAGAGACACACGTTGGACCATCAACCTTCTTTCTCCCTCCAACGTGCCCGCCCGCTTCTCGTCCCGCTCTGCCCCCTGCACGGGTCCAAATCCGCCGCCAGGCATTTTAATTTTTAAGGTGAGTTTTTCCCACTAGAAGATAATCTGTACTGGGATCCCATCGGCTGCACAATCAGCTCCCAACATGAAGGCGTCTTCTTTCTTCGCAGGGTGGACTTTCCTGAGTCCCTGAATGCCCTCAAGCATTTTTAAACAGCTCTGAGCAGGTAGGGCGTGCTGTGCTCCCTTCTCTTGTGCCCCACGTGGCTCCTCTTTTCCCAGGCATCTTGCTGTCTGGAAGGAATTTGTGTCTGAGGATTGTTCTCTGCCAGACCAGGCGCGATTGAGAAGATCTGCGAAGGGTCCGGCTCTCTCTCACCAGGCCACTGTGGGGCACTGGGTACTTTCATTTTCCCCGTTCCTTTGTCTGGACTGTGGGGTTGAGGGACTGGGTGAGAGGCCGCCTCCCCCACCCCCCCTCCCAGCAGGCACAAGTGTAGAGTGGCCCAGTGTCTTTACCTGTACGTGCGCGTGAGGCGTTTATAGACTTAATTTTCCAGGTCGGCTCTAGGAGCATCCGTAATCCAAGAATCTCTTGTTAGTTTTAGACCTGAGAAAAGTTGGGTATCACTTAGAGTCCAGTTGGGGAACAGAAGCCGCCCTAGTTACTTAAACAGTGAGAATTTAACATAAAGAATAGTTAACCAGGCATAACATTGCCAATTAGGTCGCTGAAAAGGCAGGAGGAGAACACTAGGTTTTCATAAACATAGTAAGGGGCGCCTGGGTGGCCCAGTTGGTTGAGCCTCGGACACTTGTTTCTGGCTCAGGTCATGATCTCACCGTTTGTGAGATCGAGCCCCGCATCGGGCTCTGTGCTGACAGTGCAGAGCCCGCTTGGGATCCTCTCTCTCCCTCTCTGTGCCCCTCCTCTGCTTGTGCATGTGTGTGCGTTCTCTCAAAATAAAATTAAATAAATGGATAGATAAATAAATAAATGTAGCCATCACAGGAGACCCTACCACCCATAGGACTTAGGGGGACCAAGGGCGGAAGATGGAATTTATAAAAATTAGGACCTTGGAGGATTGGCCTGGTGGACCTGGGGCTCAGAGCTCTGGAGATGGGACACGACCAGCTGGTGTTAGTGTCTCTGAAGCGGACACTGGGAGGATCGCTGTGTGGTGTTGGGGAGGACGTGGGCGGGCTGCACTTGCTATCGGGGGAAGGGACTGCTATCACCAGGGTGAGGGAACATTGCTGGGGCCTCAGTCAGAGCCACAGACAGAAGGGGAGCCCAATGAGGCAGACTTGTAGGAGGTAAATCCCTTCTTCCTCCATCTTCACCTAGCAGAGCCTCACATGGAATCATCTGGAAAAAACCAGAACTTCGGTGCGTGAAACCCTAGCCCCAGCATCGCAAGGGCGGTTTGAGAGCTGAGAGACCATAGGTAAAATCTGGCACAGAGTGCTTGACTGGAATGGCAGAGGGAGTCAGGGGCAGACAAGGACAAGTGAGAGACACCCAACCAGTTTTGTTGTTTTCTTTCTTTCTTTGTTTTTTATTGCTGATATTCAAGGCTAATAGGTTTGATGATCAACCACCAAGATGTCAGACTGGCTGCCTGGGGTTGGACACTTATGTGGTTCCTGCATGGTAAGAAGGCCCCATTCTTGACTACCGGTCTAGAGAGAAGGTTCTGTGGAGGCTGGCGAGGCACAGACGTCTCTGGGGCTGCTCCCCTAACTTGGGAAGGCCATCAGCCTAACTGCAAACAGGAGAGCTGCCGCCCCCTTGTGGACACCTGCGGTTCTGCAGGAGGGTAATGTGACCTTGCAGTTGGCTGGACTTCACCTGCTCACCTTGAACTCCAGGAATGACATGGGAATTGGCTAGGAAAAGTCAGTTTGATCCTCTGATGTCCATGAGGGAGCTGTCAGCACTGGTTCATGATGATGATGCCTTTCTTCAAAAGGGATGAAAGTCTCAACCACTTTCAATCTGATCTGATCCACTGCTCAAAAGAACCTCATGGCCTCCCTGGCCAGCTATAGACACCCCAACACCCTAAAAGACAAGCCCATCTCATCTAGACATCTGCTGTGGGTCTTGCCGTGTCCTTTCAAGCAGGGCTGGGGCAGACTTTTTCTGTAAGGGACCCAGAGAGTAGATCCTTGAGGTTTGCAACCGTACTGTGTCTGTCTCAATGATCCACTCTGCCATCGTGGCCGTGGATGGTACCGGAACAGAAGAGCAGACTGTGTTCAGATACAACTTTATTAGCGACACTGACATTTAAATTTCACATGACCGTCGCCTCTCGTGAAATGTTATTCTCTTTTGATTTTATGAGATCGTTTAAAAATGCGAAAATCATTCTTAGGTTGCAAGCCTTCCAAAAACAGGCAGTGGGTTGGACTGGGCCCGTGGCTAAAACTGATCGACCCTTGATATACAGCCTTCAACAGTTTGGGTCCTTAGGTGGTGCCATTGTGAGCTCAAATCATTGAAGCGGCTTCTGCTCACCTTATTACAATTCCCGGAAAGTACTCGTGTACCTGCAGGATCCGGCCCCTGGGATCCCACAGGCCGTGGGGCCAGCCAGGTTTGAGGGGGCTTCTGTGGGAGAAACTCTGGCTGTAAATGCTACCTCTTTTTCTAGCGAGACGGGGAAGCTTGTTCTCGCTTACGTGCGTGGTGCTGGGTTCCGACAAACTGGGGTGTTGATCTGAACCTAATACATAGTTTGAACAGTAGTGTACTATTCACTGATCATTCCATCACTGATAAGAGGAATCACTCCAGATATCTTTAAGCAACACCCCTCCCTCAATGCGCTGAAAATATGATGGGTTTAACGACAATGTGATGCTTACATGGTTTCCCCAGGAACTCAGTCTTTTGAAAAAGCAAGGGGCGGTGTGCTTTAACTTACATTCAGTGTGTGGTTTCTTTTGTCTCTGGGATATTTAAGTTGGAGACTCAAATGGAGACAGGATACATATGAGAAACTCGGAAGGGTTTTAAAGGGCTTTGTGGGAAAAAAAAGTTTAGAGCAGTGTTACCTTTTGGGTTACAAAGTGGGGAGTGGATCTACAGTTGTGTTTTCTTTGGTGTACGGAAGGAGGTTCTGGAAGGAAAGCAAGAACTGAATACCTAGTAGATGTTGGGGAGAATTGGAGGGTGCGGGGAGACACCTGACTGCACCTGTCCTTGTTCCCTGGATTGTGAGCCTTAGCAGCATCTGCCTTTTCCTTCTTCCCTCCCCACCTGTCAGCAGGACCCAGCTCTGCCAGCCTTTGAGGACACAAGGCTCCATAAGACACAGATGTGTGTGCTTCCAGTGAAGGAGGCAGGCATCGAAAGAAAAACTGGTGATATCAAGTGATAAATGCTAAACAGCCCGTGAAGGGACCCAGAGGAAGTGCTAATTACCTGTCTAGGAGCAGAAGAGGTAGGTATTCAACGGGCCAGAGGAGGAAGGGAAGGGGACTCCTGGCTGAGGACACAGTCTGTGCCCAAGCGCAGGGGCGCGCCTGCAGGATCTGGGCAAGGTCGGGGTGACTTCTAGGGGCAGGGGTCGTGTGTGGTGTTGAGTGGGCGAGGACGGAGAAGAGGAGGGGAGTGGGGGAGATGAGGCCTGGAAAGTCAGTTGGGGACGGTGTGTGAGGAGGGGTAAGAGGGGTCGCTCAGAGGACTCATGGCAAGGACAGCATGGGGACAGTGGAGGCTACAGGCTGGAGGCACCTTGGCTGGGAAATGGGGGCTGGACTAGGCGTGCCCAGAGTCCCTCGCAGGGCTGACGTTTTAGCAACTAGATCAGTGTTTGTTCTCTTTATGAAATCGGTGGACCCACCCCCCTGAGGCTCAGCCAGGTACACGCGGAGGCCTCTCCTGGAGGTTCTGCCTCCAGGAGGTGAGCCGTGCTCTGCCCTGTTGTCCGGGGGAGAAGCCACTGCCTGGGCCTGGGAGTGAGTCAGTGGCGAAGCCAAAGCCCGCTACCCAGTGGGAAGAAAGATGAGTCGCTAAAGAAACTGATGGATGTGTTCCTGCCTCCCCGCCCTGCCCAGATGTTCCGGGAGACTCTGGCTGAACCCTGGGGCACACCCACTGGGGCACACCCATCATGTTCCTGGCAGGCGTCGCAGGCCGGAGTGCTTCGCTACCTGGCTCTTAGCTGCTGCTGGCACAGAACCAGGACAGGATGGCTCAGTCCTTGCGAGGACTCCACGCTGCCCGGAACGGGCAAGACACCTCAAGCGGGTGCCCTGCTGTCACCGGCAGGATCCGAGGCAAAGATTTAGTCACTGAAACTTGGCAGCTCCAGGGCTGGGGCAGAGTATTTTTCAGGCTGATGTTCAGGGCGGATCTCTCTACTTGCAGATGAAATCAGTGAGATAATGAATGTGAAAACACTGTGAAAAGCCACCAAACTTCTGGGACCCCATCCTGCTGCTGTTCCCTCTTCTGTTCCGGGGCCACCATTCCCCCAAGCTTCTTTGATTCCTCTCCTCCTTCTGTTGCCCTCTCCTCACAATCTGGAACTTTGTTGACTCGATTTCTGAGAGGTCGTTCACATTCATCCCCCTCGATGTCATTTCTGCTGTCCCTGCCCTGGTCCAGGCCCTGGATTTCTTGCTTATACTAGAGTGATAAAGTTTATCTGTTCTACTGCCTCCTTCTCCTTTTGAATTATCAGCCCCGCTGCTACCAGACCATCTTGTCGACTCAGACCGTATTCCTGATTATTTTACTCTCGTCCAAAACGTTCAAAGGCGGCCAGTGGCCTACAGAGTGATAAACTCTGAGGTCCAGTGTTCAAACCTCCCGGCTGGCCTACTTCCCTACGTTCGTAGAGATCGTCCAGCTTTTCGCCGTTCACGCTTTCACCCGAGCCCTGCAATCTGCCTGGAACGCGATCACTTTCAAAAGCCTCCTGACAAGTTTTTTTTTTTCCCTCCATTATTCAAGGTGCAAAGAGGGTGGTAGATAAATCATGTACAGGATAAGAAAGGTGGGAATGATTATACTTTAGATGCATCGAAGAATTTTTTTTTTTTTTTTTTTACTGATCTCATTAATGGATTCATTTTGTGCAGGACACTGTGCTGGGGATGGGGGCGGAAAGGTTCACCGTGTATGCACTTGGGCAAAGGCATCTAGAGCTATGAGGACTAAGGATACACTTTCTCTTTTGCTTCCTCAGACAAAGCCACGGTTGCAACGCCAGCACTCATGCAAAAATATCTGTGGGGTGGCGGTATCCCTTTTTGCTCTGGCTACTAGGAAGCCCAAAGGCAAATCTCACTCCCAATCACAGTATTCATTGGCTTATTCAAAAATTCACACATAACAGGTGCCAAGTAGGTATTCAGAGCTATGTTAGATCCAACTATGGGGAGCAAGGCAATACACATAATTTCTGCCCCCAGGAGGCCACTGTTCATTCTTACAGTTAGCACATCTTCATCTCTGTTTCCTCTCCTCCTGATTTTGGAGTTTGTTGAACTTCTCTTTAGTTTTATGTGAGCTGAAATTATTTTCGGAAGAGGAGAAATACAGTCAGTATATAAAAGTAAAACTGTTCCAACGCTGTTAACGAGCTCTCCGATTTGATCTCTGCCTTCATGGATTCGATGTTTGTTCTTTTGTTGTGGGGTCTCTCCACAGGCCAGCTGGTCATGTCAATATAACTGACACAAAGTTTGATGTGATCATAGCAATCTTGTAGGGCCTTGCTCTTCTGTCTCCTCTTGTAAACTCAGGGTGACACTTAACATTCTATCACAATTAAAATATTGTCCCCAAGTTATTTTGGGGGATGATTTCCTCTTCTGTTCCCAGTGTATAATTTTAATTAAAAAAAAAAAAAAACATATTACAGGGGCACCTGGGTGGCTCAGTCAGTTAAGCGTCTGACTTCGGCTCAGGTCATGATCTCGCGGTTCGTGGGTTCAAGTCCCATGTCAGGCTCTGTGCTGACAGCTCAGAGCCTGGAGCCTGCTTCTAACTCTGTGTCTCCCTCTCTCTCTCTGCCCCTCCCCCACTTGCACACTGTCTCTCTTTCTCTCTCTCTCTCTCTTAAAAATAAACACTAAAAAAATTAAAAGAAAAACCCTATTACAATACTGATAATACTCGTATGTCACCTCAAATCCTTTTTAGAAACTAGGTGGGGCATATTACGTAAATAAATTGACATTTGATAAACGTGGGCTAGCCATCGGCAGAAATGGGAGTGTGGGGTAGGGACGAGGGCTGTCCTCTCAGCAGCCACTCTGGTTTAATGTACTTGGTGGGCAGAGATGCACACGAGGCCCCTTCCTTCCCGAAAACGCCCGGAAGTAGCTGGGGTCTTTGCCACTGAGTTGGTAGAAGCCGTCTCTGCACCTGCTCAGCACAGAGGCCGCTCTCTGTGCTGTGAGGTGTCTGCCTGTGGGCCACGTTCTGAGCCGCTGAACCCCAGCACTGGGTGCCTCAGTGCTGCAGAGAGCTGTAGTCAGGCCTCCAAGGGCTCCACCAGACATTGTGTTCAGGGACTTCTGCCTAAATCCACTGACACATTTGTTACATAGCAACTGCGGTGTGGTGGGCATAGGAGTCAGTGAAGCAGGCTCAGGATTTCAGCAGACCTCACGTCTTCCAGATCTCTCTCCGTGCTGGGGCCTGGGGAGTTCACTCCTCGTGACCGTGACCGCTCCCCCTTCCCATTGTTGCCAGGCTCCCGGTATTCGGTGCGAAGTATCACATGTAGATGTCAAAGATGGGGCTTGTCAGGGCCCACAGGTGAGAAGCTTGTGCAGGAAGCCTGCCATCTGGGGACTTGTTACCGAGCACGTGGGGTTTTCTTCCGAGAGACATCCCTCCTCAGGTTGGAGGTTGAATCACGAGCCAGATTCCCCCTGAACCTCACTCAGCACCAAAGGTGGTCTTCGATTCAGTTCAGCTCCGTTTAATTCAAGGCACGTTCTCTGGACACTTGTGCCCAAATGCGAGGTCCTGGGGCCACACACCAAAGTACAACGTGGTTCTACAGGTGCCTGTTGTCTGATGGTGAGGTTGGCGGTGACGAGGATGGTGATAACAGCTCCTAGACCTCCTACTGGGTGCCTGTTCCCATACTAGGTATGTCGTGTTATTTCACTTAACATGCACAAATGCCGCCCCCAGTTATTCCCTTGATTCATTAAATGAGGAAACCGAGGCTTGAAGGGATGGCGGGACGTACCCAAGGCCATCATAAGTGGTGGAGTCACTGATCAGTCCCAGGTCTGTGAGACCCCAGGGCCCCATCTTCTCACTGCTCAGCAATGCCACCCTCCCAGTCACAGGGCACAGCCTATCCGGGGCACCGAGACCCTCAATTACCCTGTCTAGCAACAGGTGCCATTGCTAGACATGTGAACTCCGTCCGAATGCTGGCCTGACTCCTGTTAGCTCATGAGATGACGGCAAAGCCCTTGAGGAACTATATCTGCTCGTTCATGGGGAGGCTAGCTGGGGCCGTAAAGGATATTTGAACATTAAGTAAACCAGACAGATTATTAGGTGTTTCGTATCCGTCCCTTCTATTAACTCTTGAAGAATATTATTCTTTTCCTTGTACAGATAAAGACACTGGAACAGGGAGGAGTTGACGGACCTAAGCTTTAACAGTTTACAAATGTCGCAGCTAGGGGGCGCCAGGGTGGCTGTTGGTGAAGCATCCCCGGTTTCAGCTCAGGTCATGATTTCACGGTTCATGGGTTCGAGCCCCGTATCCGGCTCTGCACTGACAGCTCGGAGCCTGCTTGGGATTTTCTCTCTCTCTCCCTCTCTCTCTGCCCCTCCCCTACTTGCTCTTGCTTTCTCCCTCCCTCTCCCCCTCTCAAAATAAATAAGCTTAAAAAAAAAAAAGAAACAAATGTCACAGCTGGGATTTGAACTCACACCTTGGTGTTTCTCAAGCCAGGCATGTTCTTTCTAGCACACCCAGTTATGCCCTGGGGTGGACTAAAACTTAAGAGCACTCTCTGTTTAGTCAACAGACATTCGCTGGGGCTCTGGCTCATGGAACGCATGGTGCTGGGCACAGGAGAAACACAGATGGGTCTGACCTGGGTCCTTCTCTGAAGGACCACACAGTCCAACAGCGAGATGGACTGGGCCACGTAAAGGATTCTAGACAAGATCCAAAGAATGCGGGGCCGTAAATGGTGCCTTTGTTAGCTGACTCCCCCCCCCATTCCAGCAGCTGGTTTGGGATGGCCTCCGCCCCAGAAAGTTCCGAGGCACCCGGTACCCCGGTTCCGGAACGTGAGTGCGGGACCAGGGGGAGTCCTGGGGAAAGAGTCCAGGGGTCAGCAGAGTTCGCAGCCCCAGTGCCCCCCACCGCCCTGGTCTCTGGCCGCCCCCCCCCCCAGAAGACGGCCTTCTCTGTCTAGGCAGCAATGTGTCTGCTTTTCATCCTCTCGCTGGAAACACACTTTGACATTTTTTAACAAATAACACAATTTTCCCTTTGTGTTTCCCTTAATAAGACACAGGAATGAGAGCAAGAAAAGGAAAGTAAAAAAACGTGTTCCTGTCATCTCCACTCTGCACCAGGACGTCCTTCCTCCCGCGCTGTCTCCCTCCCACTGCGCTGCGAGGTAGCCCCCGCCTCCCCTGTCCTCACTCCTCTCCCCAAACCCCAGCCACGAGCGGTTCATGAGTCTGGGGGTGGTGCTTCTGTGTTTCCGGCCGAAGGAAGGGGAGCTCCACGGTCAGTCTGCCTGTCTCACCCCATCTTCTACACATTGCTACTTGGCTGAGGACAGGTGGGGGCAGAGAATTGGGACAGGCCCAGGGGCACCTCCTCCATGAAGCACCCCCAGGTTACAGGGATCCTGTGCACCCTCTTGGGGCCCCTTATTCACTGTTGCTTTTTATTCGTTGCCCGTGGTGCGCCTTCCTCCAACGACTGCAGCTTCCAGACCAGACTGGCCAGGGCCCTGCATTTCCCCCGCTCAAAGCAAAGTACTAGGCTTAAGACACAGTCCCTGGATCTCTTGGAATCTGCTTGAAGTTGCAAGATTCCTGATGTTTGGAACAGCTGCCTATCTCTCAACGGGGATAAATGTTAAGTTTCCACACTTGGGGCCAAACACCAATCGTACAATTTGCAGTTCGGGGGAGATGTGGCCTACCAGCAGCTTGCGTGGAAGAGGACTGAGGAGGTTTTGTTAATAACGTACGCGGTCTGAGTCAACGGCGGCCACTGAAAAGGCTAACGCCAAATCAGGCCGCGTCAACGGGTATTTTATGGCCACAGGAAGGAGAGGAGGCCCTGAAGCCACGGTCACTGCAAAGCTGCAACAGGTCTGGAGAGAGAGACTGGAGTAGGTTCAGAAACAAAGTGAATAGGACAGAGCAGGCAGCTCTTCGAGGTAGAATTCGACATCACGAAGGGCCAAGCCCCAAGCAGTCAATGGACCAGATGTGGCTGGCTAGGGAAATGAATTTGGACCCGATATAAACTTAACACTTGGACCAGATGAGCTTGAAGGTCACTTCCACCTTTAAAAGTCAGTAGTTTGGGGTGTCTCTTCTAAAGCCCGATTACGTCCTTTCCACAACCGCTCAGAACACAATATTTCTGACGAAAGGGACAATATGGCTGGTTCTTCATAAAGAGCTTCTGGACAGTGGCTTTGTGGCATCTTCTGTCATCAGAAAGGTGAAATGATAGCATTTGAGTTTAAAATGAAAAACCATGTGGCATGGTCAGGAGAATCTGTCAGGGGAAAGCTGCCTGTCTACCTACCCACCATGTCACTGAGCTGGCCCAGGCCATTGTGAAATGATAATGGGGCAGGGGCGGGATTCACTGAGCGAGGTAAAATAAAGCATAAAAGAGAAAACCCCAAATAAACAAGGTATATCTTTAGTGCTTTGGACACTTAGCTACCTCAGCGTCTACACCTGGACACATTCTGCAAAACATGTGACGAGGAGCTGTTCTACAGCCCACCCCATTGTCCACAGTCAGTGTGGTTGCACAGACTTCAGACGGCGAAGGCCTCTCAGACCATTGCATATGGCACCTTCGTCGCAGAGAGGAAGTACAGTCGCACAGGGAGGTGAACGTGGCCCAGCTGAGCTGGGAAATGGAAGTGAGGTCCCTGGATTCCTGACCCCCATGTGCCTTCACCTTTCCTCGCTCCCCCCACACAGCGAGCAGGACACTCATCCATCAGTGAAGTAAATGGCATCTGTTAATCACATGTATGTGCCGGGCTTTGCGCTACAGCTTGTAATGTGATTATGACACACAGTCTCCATTGGGAAGGTACCCAGGAGCCCAAGAGCTGGGGAAAGACGTTCCTACTGAACGTTTGTGAGCGTTCTGTACCCATCACGCTGCCTGCCTTCCCGAGATGCAAAGACCATTTGAGGGATTTGGGTCCCGGGTCAGATGGGACCCCACACACTTTCAGGATATTCTCTAAAAGGAATATTCTTACCACTAGTTAAACATATTTCATGCACTCAAGACCTTTAGCGAAAGCAAAATTCGGTCGGGCATTTAAAACTATTCCCTATGATTGTATTTGCCCGACTCCATTTTTTTTTTCCTTGCCTGACTTCTATTTTATACATTATCCTAAGGATACTTGTAATCCATATTATTTTCCCACAGTCTACCGGGGGTGGCAGAGAGGACAAAGGACAGGTGTCAGGGGGCATGCCACTAGCCATCTGGGCAACATCAGAGAAATCTCCCAGCCCTACTAAGCCCCAAAGATTCGTCAGAAACAGTGGCTAAAACTGTGTTCTGCCTACCCCACAGGTTTGTTGTAAAGACCAAGCAAAATCATGTAGGGTGAAAGTATCCTGGAAAGTCTAAAGCAGCATTCAGATGTAAAGTATTAAACTCTCTGCCCTTTTCCCTTGTTTCCCTGAAGTCACATTCAGTGTTTGGCTTGGGTCTGCTGGCAGAAAGCACTTACAATGGCGAATGGGGTCAAGGCTTCCGAGCACATCCGAACAAGAGCTGCCAACACTATTTCTTTAAAAATAAGGAAGTGGTCCCGTCCTTGGAGAAGGGAATAGAGAGCGCTTGCAATGTGGCATCTCGCCTGCTCCCAGTTCACTGTGCCAAAGCGCCTGGCAAGTCCAATCTAGTTCCCTTCGGCCCAGGAATTGAGGGGGCCCCCAGAGAATCCCGCGGAACTGACCGTGCGTGGGGGGACTTACTCTGTGCTATTTTCCTCACCTGTGATATTGGGATAACCATTGTCTCCCCCCCCCCCCCATAGGGGCTGCTGTAAAGATTCAACGAGTTAACTGTGCGACCAAACCCTGCACGAAATAAAATGTTCGATAAATGTTAGCCTGCGTTGTGATGTATTTATGGAGTATCCACTTGGGGCCGGGCCCCGTGCTGACCTCCTGGACTCCACACACGGTTAAGACCCCGTTGCTGCTCCTGGAGGGGCCAGAGGTCTACCGCTGGAAGCTAAGCTTAGGGGGTGTAGTGACTTGACATCGCCCCCCAGGACTTCTCGCCCCGAAGAATGCCCCCTTAGCCGGCTTCCTGCTCAGCGCCTGGGGTGGGGGGACCCCACCTCGTCTCTACCAGGAGCCCGATTCAAGCCCGGACCGTGCGTGGGTCCTATAGCATCTGCAACCCCCCACCCCCTCCCCTCCGCCAATGGGTTTCCATCTGAAACGGTCAACGGGGTGGGAGCCCAGCGGAAGTCGGGAACTTTGCGGGAGCCCCCGCCGACGGGGAAGGGGACGGAGGAGCTCGGCGCCGCAGGGGCCGCCCCCCCACCCCCCTCGAGCAACCTCGCGCCGCAGCTTGCCCGCGCTTCCGACGGCGCGGGGAGGGCCGCGGTGCCGCGGTGGCCGGCGGAGGTGGAGGGCGGCCGGGGACGCCGCGCGCGAGCGCTGCGGAGCCGGGGGGCGCGGGGGCCGGGAGGGAGCCCCTGCACGTGGAGGGGAGGAACCTTGGCGTGCCTGCGGGGCGGCCGCGGCGAGCTGGGCCGCGCAGCCCGGCCGGGGAAGGGAGCTCGGCGGCCGCTCCGGGGGCGCGCTCGCAGCCCGCCTCCCCGCGCACCCCACCCCTTCCCTCCGCCGCGCGCCGCGCCGAACGGCCCCTGTCAGCGGCGGCCGGATCCGCCCCGGCGCGGCGGGGCCCGACTCGCACCCACGACCCCGGGGGCCTCCGCCCTCCCTCCTGGCCTCGGGGGGGCCCCGGCCCTCCCCCGCTCCCCCCCACCCCCCCGCACCCAGAGGAGCGACGCGGGCGGCCAGGACGTCCCGAGAAGGCCGGCCGCCCGCGGCCACGTCCCGGCCCGGCCCGGGCGCGCCGAGGAGCGGAGCCAGGGGCCGGCGCTCGCTCGGGCTCCCTCCCGGCCGCGCCGGCCGCAGCGTCGAGGGCCTACGCCTCCCCCGGCCGGAGCTCCCCGCGGCGCCCGGCCGCTTCCTCCCGCCCCTGCGGCGGGGAGCGAGCTCGCCCACCAGGTAAGGAGGGCTGCGCGTTCCTGGGCTCCCGGCTCGGGCGGGCGTGTTTCGGAAAGTTGATTTGAAATGCATCCAAGAGTGAGCAGGGCCAGCCGCGGCTCCTCCCCGAGGCGACTTCTTCGCTCCTGCAGACGTTCCCGGCACCAGCCGACCGGCGGGAGGACCGCCCCGCGCGCCCCCAGCGGCTCTCCGCGCCCGGGGTCGGCGAGCAGGCGGGCGCGCTCCGGCTCGCTCTCTCGGCCCCTCCTGGGCCGGGGCAGGTGAGGGACGCCCCGGGCCGGGCCGGGCGCGGGCGGTTCACCTCGCAGTCCCGCGTGCCTGGGCCCGGCCCCGCGAGGGGAACACCCACCCCTTTTATTCCCCGTCTCCCCACGTCGCCGGGTTCCCGCAGAGCTGTCCCTGGGGCCCTCATTCGTATAGGTTGGGGCGGAGTCGGACTCGGGATGGGAAACCTGGGGCTGGGGACGGGGTGGGTGTGTGTGGGGGGGGGGGCAAGGGAAGGAGAAGCGCAGTCGGGGGGCGGAGGTCTAAGTACAAAACGCGTTGACTTCAAGTGAAATCAGATCAGTCAGAGCAGTTCGCGGTGACTCGTCTCTCTCCTCCCTCCCCACGTTTCTCTTGGCTGGACTCTACCCTCCCGGCTCATTCTGGTGACCCTGGACACTCCCTGCGTCCTTTCCCAGGAGTGCCGCTGCTGCGGGCTCCCGGTCCCAGAGGGCGCGGACCCCAGGAGCACCGTTTCCTCTCCTCCACAGGTCCTCCCGGCCCGGCCCGAACATGCTGGACGGCCTGAAGATGGAGGAGAACTTCCAAAGCGCCATCGAGACTTCGGCGTCCTTTTCCTCGCTGCTGGGTGAGTGTTCAGGCCGTGTGCCCCGGGTGCACCCTCTTTCCCCCGGGCGCCAGCTCTGCAGCCCAGCTTTCCGGAACCGGGAGCCAGCGCCCCGCGTTCGGCGCTCAGTTGCGCCCACGCTCCGTCCGTCCGTCCGTCCGTCTGTCCCTTCGGGTCCTTCCCACCCCAAACCGACGAGCCGCCCCAGGCCTCACGCGCGGGCCACCGAATTCCCCAAAGCCGCGAGGGGCGGGCGAGATCGCTCGCGGGCGTGAGTGGCAAGTGATTAAAGATACCCGGGGATGGATTTTTAATCACGGAGCTGATCGACATCTCATAAACGCCGTGCGCTTCTCCGAGGCCTAAGGGCGAGCAAAGGAAACCCGAGGCTCGGAGCGCCCAAGTTCGAGGCGGCTTCTGGTCCCCACCGACTCCAGCCCCAGTCCTCAGCCTCGGGCACGGCCCAAAGGCTTTTCCAGGCCGGTGGGCAGCGCAGCGCGGGGATTAGCCCGCGCCACAGGACCCTCGCCTCGGTTTTAATTAACTGGAGCCGGACCTCGAGGCCGGCGGGTTCCCCCTCTCGCCCCCCCCCCCCCCCCGCCTCCCCAATCCCTTCGCTGAGACCGCGGAGGAGCTGCGAGCCAAGGGCCTCAAAAGGGTGTCTGCACGCGAGGGTCTGGCTGATCTGAGGCCAAGGATTCTCAACCCCGCCTCTCACCCAGACCTTGGTGTTTTTCAGGTGTGGGTCGCGGGTGTTTTAATCTTTCAGCGGGAGAGATTTTCGTTCTGTCATTTAAACCTCTTGCCTCTTTCCCTCACTCGGAACCGCTACCGCGGGGTGAAGGCGAGGAAGCAGTTCGCCTGGAGAAACCAAATCCAGAGAGGAGTTCTCCCCACTCCCCAGATGAAACGAAATCACGCGCGCTGCGCTCCCCTCTTTCAACCGCGCTTGCGGAAACTTCTCGGCTCCGCACAGCGTCGGAAGAGTGCGGGGATGGGGGGGTTGCAGAGCTGGCATTGCCCTGGCACCTAGCGCCGGCGACTTTGTACCTACAGCGGGCGTCGCGGCTCGCAGGGGAGGGATTCGCCCCTCCCGGTTCACGGCGGCTCCCAACGTCCGGGTCCTGGCCCTGAATGCCGAGACAGGGCAGAAAGAGTAGACCATTTTACAGTTGAGAACTATCTCGCTACTTTTCTTAGCCCTCCCTGTCGTGCCCCCAATGCGACTGGCTCGACTCAGGAACTGGTGGCAGGATCCCCCAAGGGAAAAGCGACAGGAGTGTAGCAAGGAAATGGGGAAGGGTCAGGCCCTTTGGGACACCACGCGCAGGAGTATTGTTACCAGGGGACAAGGCCTTCTTTAAATAGCTGTGAAATGTGCCGACAAAGGCGGCTAAGCGTTCCTCCATCCTAAAGAAGTGCACTCCCTACCCAGCAAAAGAAAGGAACCAAACAGGCAAAAGTCCAAAGGGGTAGGGTAGAGAGGATTCCCTGTGCACGCGGAGTGGGTTTGGGGTGGGTGTCGCCCGCTCCAGCCGCAGCCCAGCACCCCCATCCCCGGAACTCCCGTGGCGTCTCTGCGCCCTGCGTCCTTCCTCCCTTTTCCCTACTATTTTGATGCTTCTTAATTACATATGTGTGTGTATGTGTACATATATGTAACATATATGTATATACATATACGTATACACACATATATACAATTATATATATAAACCCCTCTGAAGTTTGTGTTTCAGCCAAGACGCAGAAGTCTGGGGTTCATTGCTTTGAACAATACTGAGTTTGCCTGGAGGGAGATCGCTTTTTTCTCCACGAATGATACTTTTTAGGAAGAAAATAAACAATCTTAAAAATTTCCCCCAAAACGTAGAAGAGAATTGCGTTTTAGCAGAAGGCAAAACCAGTCCCCTCAATTCTTTTTTAGAGACTCTTAGTTTTAATCATTGTCGAAAGAGACCAGCCCAGTGAGTGGCTTCATACTCACCTGATAAACCTGGGAGCGCAAAGGTATTTGCGTCTAATTTTACTGGATGTGCGCACATTTCCGCGACTACCTGGGCAGGTTTGATCTTTGAGGCCGCTTACTGATTCGCGCCCCCAACCCCGGAGAACTGGAACCTTCCCACGTAGTCGCTGTTTATTAGAAACAACGCTCGGTTTGATTTTCCTCTGTTCTCCACAACTCGGTTTAGTGGATTTAGCAGGGGGCTTCGCAGGGTGGGGGACGCGGGGGAAATCGGCGGGTGTGGAGTGATCAGTGATGGGAGCCCGTCCCGGCCGCCTATGGCCGGGATGCTGGGCCGGCGCGGTTGACCCGCGAACGTCTGTTGCTGCTGTAGGCAGAGCGGTGAGCCCCAAGTCTGTCTGCGAGGGCTGTCAACGGGTCATCTCGGACAGGTTTCTGCTGCGGCTCAACGACAGCTTCTGGCATGAGCAGTGCGTGCAGTGCGCCTCCTGCAAAGAGCCCCTGGAGACCACCTGCTTCTACCGGGACAAGAAGCTCTACTGCAAGTATGACTACGAGAAGTAAGTGTCCGCGCCGCCGGAGCGCGCCCCCCAGACAGACACCAGCCGGCACGGGAGCCTCGGGCCTCCTTTACCCCCATCCGCTGCCAGGAGGCTCGAGAGGCGCCCGCACCCCCGGAGGCGCAGAAATCCCCTCCGCCCCCAGTTTGTTGTACACTCCCCGCGGCCGCGGGGCAGCGCGCCGGGCGCCCAGCCACCGCCCGGGCCGCGGGGGCGCGAGCGACGGCTCCCTCCACCGTGTGCTCGCCGGGTTTGCAGGCCTCGCGGGCTCCGACTCCGACTTGACCCACCTCCGTGGGGGCTCCCACCCCACGAAGCCTGTTCCCGTCTCTCCCCTTCACGGGGGTGCCCCCGGGGCTGCCAGGAGCTCAGGTCTCCGCGCGGGTTCCCACGCCGCCTCACCCGCGTGTCCGCGCCGCCCGCGAGATTCGGGAGAGCGGTGTTCATCCGGTGCTCCCCGGGTGCTCCCGCGGCTTCCGTGCCCCGCGCGGCGCGCGTTACCCGCTCGGCTTTGTCCACTGGCGGTCCCGACAGATTGGGCTCAGGACGCTGCGGTCCCTGTGAGCTCCGCGCACACCCTCCGTGCCTTTTCTCTCACTGTCCCCGACCCTCCAGGCCCCGGTTCTCAAAAAACTCTGGGGCGCAGGGGCAGTTAGGCCAGAAGCGGGGCCTGATTTGAGGCGCCCTCCTAGGCCCCGCATCTCCACCCCCCCCTCCCCCCACCAATTCCCTTGTGGGTGTGGATTGCAGCCTTGCAGCGGATTCAGTTCTCCCCTGCCCACGGGAACGTTCTAGTGTGTTTTGAGGAGAATTAGGCGGCAGGTATTTAAGAAAGTAGATAATTTTGAACCTAGATTTCTGCAATGCCTAAAGCCTGGATGCGGCAGGGAAGAGGGAGTTAGAAGGATTTCCTGGTTCTCACCAGGCAGGCCCGGAGTTGCTGAGTGGGTCCGTGGAGAGGGAACTACTTGGCCTTGTCACAATGGCTAGTTCATGGGGACACTGACTTCTCAAAGCTGCGCAGCGGAGGAACGCAAAGCCGCTGAAACGCAGGCCTCTGTTTTTGCACACTAGGATTGGTATCTGCGAGTGAGCGGATGCGCGTGCGCACGGAAAATTCCGCATTCGTTACTGGTGCATAAAAGGGGCCCGCACTACTGAGGATAATCAAGGGAGGGGCAGTGTGCATGAAGTGCAGTGCCTATCGTGTTGTTAAAAACGCAGTGAGGGGGGCTGTGCAGAAATCTCCACGCAACAACGACAAAACGTTGAGAACGAACACAAATCTTTTTTTTTCCCCCCAGTGTTTCCTGGGCTATGAGGTTTACCAAAAACTGGCAACGCGTTTATACCCAGTGACCACACACACACAGTGTTTTTTCTGCCTCCCGGTGCTCCTTTGCCATGGTACATTTGAATTTCACCCTCACGTGGAAAGGGTACTGGGCATTCATGCTTGGAAAGATAACTTTACGTTTGTTAGCCCTAAAAAGAAGACATGTTCGATGTGGGGCGAGTTGGACAATCCAGAAACGTATAAAGAAATGAAAACACACGGACCACTTTACAAAGTGGTAATTATGGTTAACATTTTTTAAAGAAGACATGCCTGTATCTGTTCTTGGTTGTCTGTTTGCTGCCAGGGTGTCTGAGTGAAAAGTGCAATTTTTGGGGAATTAAGCAGATTTCGCCCACAGAACTTCAAATATCACCTTTGGATAAAGCTTCTGGTGCATTGCTGGATTCCCCCCGCCCCGCGCCCCCAGCATCTTGCTTTTCATCTAAAGGTTTTGGGATTGTGTAGACCCAATCTTTATCTTTCTGCTTATAGATTACTGAAATGTCCACATCCTTCAGGCACAACACTAGCGAACTCAAGAGTATTGGAGCTTAGGAAAGGATTTGGGTTGTGAATTTCTATTCTGTTTGTTAAAAAAAAAAAAATCACGAATCAAAGAAGGCCTAAGGGTCAACACAGCTGTCTGGCCAGTCAGATCTTCTTTAAGGAAGTCAGGCTGTGTCAAGAGGGGAAGAAACAGTTGTTGTAAAGTACTTAACACAACAATGTCCCTTCCATTTCAGCCCCCAGGTTTGGCCTCCGTTTGGGCTTATTAGCCCACTAGGGTCAGTTCTCCCCTCACAGCTATTTCTGCAAAGGGAAAATTGCAGGGATCAGCTTGCCAGCTGTTGGCCAGAACCAAGGAGATTTTGTAAAGGGGTGCGAGCTGCATTGTTCGGAGAGACGTTGGTGTTACGACGAGGGATTTTCATTTTAATTTTAACATATTTTCCGGAAACACAGACGTCAGAGCGGGGTTGCTTGTACTCTTTAACTCACGGCACGCTATCAGCACTGGTCTGTGCCTACCCCTCAATTTCTTTTCTTTTCTTTCTTTCGCTCTTTTCTTTTGTTTTGTTTTGTTTTCTTTTTTTTTTTAGGATGAGGATTGTTTCTCCTCTGTTCTCCATCCCGATCCCATTCTTCTTCCAACAAAATGGGGTTTTAACATGTCTGATGATCTGAATGGCATTCGCACGCAGGGTAGTTGCTGTAGGAGAGGGAAGAGGTTGGTGTATTTGTTTCAGAATGTGGCTCAAGACAAAGTCCTTTATTCAGCAAGCTGTTTTCAGGCTTCACTAGGTAAGTCCCCCGGCTGCCTCTGCCTCGGTGGTGAGAGGCTCTGACATTGGATCTCAGAGCTGCCTTCAGGGGGCTTGCAGCCCAGCCCTTTGGCCTTCTGTATTCTATCAACTTTCCCAGAAGCCTCTCCTAAGTGCAGACTAGGTGTTGCCTAGAAGCTCTCTGGCTCGACCAGATCTTTATCCTCCAGAGGGACCATTCCGTTTCAGATGCTCCTCGAGAGACAGTCACAGAGAGCACTTTTCCTCTTTAATAAATAGATACTTAAAAACAGTTTTGCCCTTTTGGGCCAACGGGGAGGAAAATGAGATGGGAGAGAGGTGGTGGGACAGCATGGGGGTCAGCGAGGAAGCGTGTCATAAAAACACAGATCGGGCAGTGCCCTGCTCTCCAAGTCCACCAAGGTTGAGTGCTTTTGCTACACCTTAAAATGAAAGCGTGTACGTATGGCTCACGTGCAGTCTTCAGTGAAGGTCACAAACATAATATTAAAGCGAGTTTATTATATTTATTTTGGCCATTTGTGCATTTCTGGCTGTGGGGCAGTTTTGCATTTGAATTATGAGCCCCCCTCTTCTCGATGTCAGGTGGCCAGCTAGAAAGTGAAAATTCTACCCTGTCAACTAGCTGTTACACCTTCTTGGTGTCAAACACCAAATTTGTCTAATTAAAAAAAAAATGGAATTGACAATGGCAACCTTAGACAGAGCCATTCATCTAAAACTTCGGGATGTTTTGCTAAATATTTGTCTCATACGTTATGACACCCTTAGGAATCATTTATCTTCTGATCATCCAAAACAAATACATTGAGAGAATTGGTGGAGCTGTACTAAGCAATATAAAACACAAGGGTACTCTATAGGTGTGGACGTTTAAAAACTGAATTCAACTGTTTTCAGCGTTCCTGAAAGTTAGCAGACAACCAAAATATTTTCCAGCCTAGGGGACTTCTATTTATATAACTGTTGTTCCCTATTTAACTGAGTCCTCTATGATCTGGGTAGTTTGGAGTTTTCCCTGAATTTGTTCCAAACAAATAGTGTAGTCGGACTTTAGCTGGAGACAGAAGAGGCTGCTGAATCACGGGAATGTGGTAATACAATAGATAATTAAGCCTTCTGGAAGGGATCCCACATTTAAATCAAGTTTATATTGTTTCTTTCATGTGCCTGGCAGCTCGGTGCGTCAGCCGGGGCCCTCTCCTCTCACATATGAAGTTTATCATTATCCCTTAGATTGTTCTGGACATCCTAGGAGCAGTGTGGGATAGCTGCTGTCATCAGAGCTGTTCTCATAACATCGCAACTCCTCGCATGTCAGCAAATCCCAGGCCTTGGGAGACCTTTCCTCAGAGGGCCGCGCCATGTTTTCTCCCCTTTCTTGTGGAGCAGACCAATTTTCTGAAGACAGGGACTGAAATGGGACAAAGTGGATATCACGTTTAGAGCTTTCCCCGTACCTTGCCTTCGACCTGCTGATTGGCAGGTCCTCAGGAAAAAAAAAAAATGGCTGAGGTAATGAGCTCTATTAGGACCAGTAATGAACTAATTCTGCATTTTATCAAGGTAGCGTAGGATGTGTGTGTGTGTAGGGAGGAGAATTAGTGTGGTTTTATTACTGGGACATTACTTGGAGATCAAAACTGGGCATGCGGTTCCTCATAAAAGGAGCCTACCGATGAAATTACAGAGGCAATTGTTAGGGTTTTTTTTTTTTTTTTTTGTCCGCACTTTATCTTTTGTTGGCCCCACTCCTGGCATAATAAAATATAAGGAATATAAAAATCAAACACAGCGAGGTAATAAATTGA
Source organism: Prionailurus bengalensis (assembly GCF_016509475.1). Classification (NCBI taxonomy): domain Eukaryota; kingdom Metazoa; phylum Chordata; class Mammalia; order Carnivora; family Felidae; genus Prionailurus; species Prionailurus bengalensis. The sequence continues at coordinate 60,185,091 of NC_057360.1, forward strand.
TGTCTGCATTAAATTGCAGGGCGGTTTTAGCTCGGGATAAGCACCGTCCATGGGCTGTGGTATGTGTTGGTACAGGCCGCGTAATCTCTTTTTTTTTTATTTCAAGGGTGATTGGAAACAGTCCTTGCTTAGAGGTGTTTTCTCTTTTTATATGTATTGGTCCCTGGGTAGGACTTCCTTGGAATCTAAGACCTAAAGCACAAGTAGATATTAATAGTATTCTGGGAATTAGATATGAACATTGCTTTTCAGAGTAGGTTATGGGATTCTTTTGATCCTTAAGTGCGTGGAGCACATTATAAAACGTTATTTACCCCATCCGGTTCTACTCACTCTGGAGTCCTGGGACTTTTGTCATCCACCTGGGCAAGGAATTGCTTTCGCTTTCAGATTTTAGGGACAAGAGCTTTCCTGAAAGTTCATTGCTTGCCTTGCTTTTCGGTTTCATTTTTCTTATTTCTAACCTTTGTATTAAGCAAGATCCCATGACTGATTTTGGAGGGGCCTCGTCATCGTTGCTTTTTAATGCGGGAAAAATTGCTTTGGAGATAATGAGCAGGTGCCTGTTTCTCTAACGAGAACGATTCCATTTCTTAAATTATCAGCCTATGATTTTTTACGGTCAAAGAAATTATTTGGGTCACAATGTTTAGAAGTGAGCAAAGAGATGAGGATTTAAAATGCTCGTTATGTTGTCAGAACTTTGTTGAAGCTTCTTAGAGTAAATGCATGTGCAAAATGCCATTGTTGAATCATATCAAGTGCAAAATAACACCCATACTGAATCCCGTTAACTTGATTGTTAGGTACCCTTGTACAACACTAGGAAAAAAATGTGCAATCACATGGAAAGATTTGAAAATAATTTCTGCTGTGGGGCGCCTGGGTGGCTCAGTCAGTTAAGCATCTGACTCTTGGTTTTGGTTCAGGTCATGATCTCACGGGTTCGTGAGTTCGAGCCCTCCCCCACCCCTCTTCAGGCTCTGGGCTGGCAGCATGGAACCTGCTTGGGATCCTCTCTCTCCCTCTCTCTCTGCCCCTCCCCAACTCATGCTATCTCTGTCTCTTTTGAAATAAAGAAATAAACTTAAACAATATTAAAAATAATATCTGGGGGTGGTGTCTGGCTGGCTCAGTCGATTGAGCGTCTGACTTCCGCTCGGGTCATGATCCCACGGTTCTTGAGTTTGAGCCCCACATCGGGCTCTGCGCTGACAGCTCACAGCCTGGAGCCCGCTTCGGATTCTGTGTCTCCCTCTCTCTCTGCCCCTTCTCCCTTGTGCTCTGTCTCTCTCTCTCTCTCAAAAATAAACATTAAAAAAAGAAAAAAAATAATTTCTGCCATAACTATGAAATCAGCCCTATTTTAGTGCTTTTCTTTTCTTTTCTTTTCTTTTCTCTTCTTTTCTTTTCTTTTCTTTTCCTGATCTTTCCAGTGTGGATTTTGCAGTGCCCTTCTGCGTCTTCAGAGGGAGGTTCTTAGGAAGACACTTGCGGGCTGGGATGAGAGGACTGGGGGCTTCTGGGCTGGAAGTGCCCCTCTCACTCTCTGCACAGAGCAAGAGGCTCCTCTTTTTCTCCCCCCTAGGAACACCTGGGTTTTTCTGTAAGTCTCTTAGTGACGTGTAGGACAGCACTATTGGCTGCAGCCCTTTCAGATCTGGTTTGGGAAAGTTGGTGATTTCAGGAGCAAAAGGTAGAAACGGTTCTGATCTCATTGGAGGGCAGAGAAAAGAGGCCCTTACCTCCTGTGTGCCTGTTTTGCTGGAACCTACAGGAAAACTGGCTTGGTGCACCTTAGGATTTACAGTGCCTCCTTAGTCTTTTTTTTTTTTTTTTAATTTTCTTTTTTAACCTTTATTTATGATTGACAGACAGAGAGACACAGAGCGTGAGCAGGGAAGGGGCAGAGAGAGGGAGAGACACAGAACCCGAAGCAGGCTCCAGGCTCCGAGCTGTCAGCACAGAGCCTGACGCGGGGCTCGAACTCACACACCGTGAGATCGTGATCTGAGCCGAAGTCTGTCGCTGAACCGACTGAGCCCCCCAGGCGCCCCACCTCCTTAGTCTTTTTGACTAGCATGAGGTGGGACGCTTTCATCAGTTAATCACAATTAGAATTAGTTACGTTACTGCTGCCCAGTGTCGGCTGCCGTTTTGTGTCTCTTTGTCATATATTAAATGACACTCAGCCAACTGTCTTGCTGAAATGAAGCGAACACCTTCCAAATGTCAAATTGTTATTTTAGTCAAGCACAATTATCTGTCTCTATATTTTTAACCAAGACGAAATTAATAAAATTGCTGTGGCCCTGGCATTAATTAGCAGGAGGATTAGATCTGTATCGGCTAAAAAGGAGGTGTAAACACCGTAATCTTGCTACATGTTTGTTTTCACACTCCTGAAAATAAATAAAATGAGACTTAGGGTAGGGATTAAGTTTCTTTTGGCATTAGACAGCCGATTCAATTGGAATGTGGCAGAAACACTGAAGTATTAGTGAGGACATTATGGAAGGAATCAAACCGGGGCCCTGCATCGGCTTCCCACCTTGTGTGTCTGCTTAGTCCCATCACAAATAACCCCATCTGGGTAGTTAGAAAAGATTTTGAAAACCTACCTCTGTGCTGTTCTCCTCGGTGGTGAACCAGGGCAGCTGAGTCACCTGTGGAGCCCGGCTGGCCTGCTTGGATTAGCCAGAAGAGAAGGAAACCATTGCCAGATTCCCCATGAGCGCACCATCGTGTCGTAACAACTAAAAATACAAAACGGACCGTGCTTTTCCTAGTCCTTGAGCTAAAGCTCCGCGAAGGAGTTAGTTTGGTCTCTCCCAGCCTTTCGAGATTCTAGTTTGGGGGATCCTATTTTTGGATAACAGCAAATATGTCTGGCTTTTCTGACTCCAGTGTCTCCCCACCCTATTAGGTTTGCGTTTTATCATTATTATCCTATCACGGACCAGCCCTGATAGATGCCTGGCCACTATGGATCGGCCTACCTTGCCTGACAGGCCCAATTAAACTCTGTGCATGTAACAAATATCTGTAGCATCCAGCATTGCTGGGATTGGACCGCATGCTCTATCTAGCGTTCACATCTGGCCCCGTCCCATCCTGCCTCCCCCTCACTCCCCTATGCCCTGTGGAATTCTAGTAACTTGACTCTTGCCAGCATCAGATATTACTTAAATACCATCTCATCAACTGCCTCATTTTTTTCTCCCCCCCCCCCCCCACCAACCCCCAGGCCACCCTTATGGACCATTAGTCCTCTTTTGATTTGCTCACTTGGAGGAAAGTAATCAGTCTTCTGGACATAAAAGTCCTAGTCCTGTCACACGGCCACCCAGTTACGGACCAGGGCTCAGCTCAGTAGTTGGCAAGGGGCGTAACCCTCAGGTTTGCATGATCCCATGACCATTGCTCTTTGGGTGACCATTTGGGGGCCCCTGACCATCTGCTGAGTGTGCCTGGTGCCTCCGTGGATGCCGCCTTATGCCCTGGCACTCTAAATGGATGTTTTTGGCAGGTCAGAGAGAAGCCGGTTAGGATTGTGATAGGATGTACAAGCACCGCCCCTCGTCTGCTTCTTTCTGCTTCTCTGCACGTGGCGCTTCTCCAGCCTGGAAGGAAGCATCCTTTATCTCTTGAGCACCAGGTTCTGCTGCTGCCGCCGTGGGGACGGATCTTTCCCGAAGCCCCCTCTCCAGATCTGTGGCCCTTCAGCTACACCGCAGCCACGCCTTGACTCACAGTTGTGGTGCCTCCTCCCTATGGAGCCTCAGGAACCTTTAAAAGGATTTTTGAAAACAAAACAAAACAAAACACCCCCTCCTGAACTCCAGATTAGCCTCTTAAGCTCATTAAAGTTCCTTTAAATACCAAAATGTTGGGCTCCTGGGGACTATCCCCCCAAACCATATTTTCATTCTTCACATTGTTGTCATTCACTGTGCAGCAGATCAAGGGCAGCTCCCTCTGGGCCCAGAAACGGTCCCCTCTCTCTCTGCAGGAGGGTCCAAATATGTCTTTGTTCGAGTACTCGAATAGCCTGAACCTAACTAAGTATGAGCCGATGCCAGCTTGGCCTGGGGCCCCCAGCTCCACGCTGGAGAGGAGGTTGGTGTCTTTGGGGATAAGATGGGGCCCCACGAGGGGAATGGGCAGGTGAATGGAGAAGACGTGGCTTGTACAGTTTTCAGGAGCCTGGTAGCCACTGGGTGGGCCCCTCTCCCAGTCACTGGGGAGAACCAGGATGGATGAGTGCTCCAATGGCCCAGATTGAAAGGACTTCCCTCGTCCTGGAGAACGAGGCTGGCTTTGGGAGCCCTCTTTCTGGGGCCCAGTAGAAACGCCAGAGCCCAGTTTCTGGACCGTCACAGTTCAGAGGTGGGTTTTTAGGGCCCTGCCTGCCTTTTGCTCGATGCTCTCCCCTTTACCTCAGCCTCTTTTCCAACAAGCCTTCATAATACACCCACCCCCTCTCTGTCATTTCAGGCTTCCTTCCCTAAAGCTGGCTCTTGGGGAGAGCTTTCTGGTTTTGACAGTGGAACAAATCCTTTTTAACATAACCATCGAGAGTTTCCTCCCCTGCTGCTGGCTCCTCTCACCCCTTCTCCTCCTGCCCCTCCTCACATTGTAGCAGGGATTCCTTTGTACACACAGACAGTCATGGCCGCCATCTTCGCAGGGATACGGGCACAGCTCCTCAGAGATGAAAACCAGTCGGCAGTGCCATGAGGTATACTTTGGAAACCCAGAGGGGAAGAACATTCCAGAAGACCCTCCCTTGCATTTCTTTGGCAGGAGTGTTGCTTGGTCCCTGTGTCTCTCTTTCCCTTGGGGCTCTGTGCACCTGGCCTCCCTGGATTCAACCAGAGCACTAGTGACACAAGCCCATTTTCAGGATCTCAGCTCAGTCTTTCCTTCTTGCCTATCTTGTGCTGTGAACCCATCTTGTGACCTTTTCAATTTCATATTATCCCGTGTACAGGCTAGAGCCTGGTCTTGGCTGTCAAAGTGGGCAGGATATTATAAAATAATGCACGTTGGGATGTACATGAGAATGTGGTATTCTTTCAAAGATACTTTTTTAACTCAAAGGGTGTTCGTTCAAAAAGGAATGACTATCTTTCAGTAGAATTTTAGGTCATAGAACGGGACCGGTATATGGAGATAATTTTGGGCAGAAAGCAAATACTGTAACACTTTGTAGGGGGCCGTCCTGTTTGTCTGTATGTAAGGCTGCGTTGTGATTACACACCTACTCCTTTTCTTCTGGGTTTTGTTTTCTCCATGCTCTGCTGTTGGTTGGGGTCCTCCATTTCGGAAGTCCATATCCATAGATGGAAGGGGTTGGACAGGTGGCTATGGATGCTTTGGCCACTGCACAGCTCCCTCCATTACTGGAAGAATAATTGGGCACACATGTCCTACTGGCAAGAGATGTCTAAGCCACAACGTCCTTATCTGTATGAAGGAAGACGCTAACAAACTCATGGTGTTATTGTGATAATTAAATCAGAAAAAGAATAGGAAAAGCTTTTTGGTAAAATAAAGGGAGCTATACAAGTTGGGTATTGCTGTTGATTTTTTTTTTTATATGAGTCAATTAATACAGATTCTCAGGAGCTGTGCAGGACAGCCCTGTGTGGATTAGTGGCTAAGAGCATAGATTGTGGACACAGGGTATCTGGGATCAAATCCTTGCTCTGTTAACTCACTAGCCCCTTCCTTGCGCGAGGGGCTTAACTTTCTCTGTTCCTGTTTTCTCTCTCTAAAATGGGGATAATGATAGTACCAACCTCATGGGGTCATTTAGGATTATTTATAAAGCGTGCAGGTCAGTGTTTTTCTCGTAGGAAGTGCCATAAAGGGATGTGTTACGAAAAGTGTATCCTTTTCTGTTTTTTTTTTTTTTAAGATTTTTTTCATGTTTAAGCAGTCTCTACACCTAACGTAGGGCTCAAACTCACAACCCTGAGATCTAGAACCGTACGCTCCACTGACTGAGCCGGCCAGGAGCACGCCCCCTTCTGTTACATTTTGGAAGAGGCTTCACGTGTATTATCTCTACTGGACCTCACAACAATTTTAAAAGTTAGATAAGGAGAGGTGGTTTTTTTTTTCCTCCCCCTGCATTTTATAGCTGAGGAAACTGAGGCTCAGAGGGTTTAAGAGCTTGCCTAAGGTCACACCGTTGGTAAAGAGGGAAGCTGGGATGCTGTCCCCAGCCTCTGACTCCTGGTCCAATGGCCTTTCCTCTAAATCACACCATCTGCTGCTTGAATTCTGGTGTGCACACCCCAGTGAGATCACAGTTCTCAGTTTGTCCTGTTGAACCAGCTCTTGGAAAACAAGTCCCCACCTGCTAGATACTGAAGCTTTCAGGCAGCCTTCTGACGGTCAGCTGTTTATAGATTCCCTGGCTTTAAAGGAAGTTTTCTGGATTTGGGGATCGCCTGTGTGCGTGTGTGTGTGTGTGTGTGTGTGTGTGTGAAAGCTGCTAGGGTACACCCATCACTCCTGTTTCTCAAACTCCACACACACAGAGCCGTCCTGCCCCCATCCTTTCCTGGCCCGGCCCATCTGCATTGGTTGCCATTTTTCTCTAAGCTTAGCTCTTCTTCCCCACCGGAAGAATGACAAAAAGGCAGACGAGCATCCATTTTCCTTCTCTCCCGCTCCCAGAGTTTGCTATTGGTGGCTTGTTCTGGGAGCCTGTCTGCACATTTGGCAGCAGAACTGTTAAATATCAAATCTGGAGCCTTCCAAACATAACTTCCATTGGGACTAGCCAACAGCTGTCCATCCATTCCTTGGATAACCCTCTTCCAAGGTTTCTCCTGAACTGTGTTGTATTTTCAAGCAAGCCCCGGCCTCAGCTAGAAAAGATCCCGCTGTGTCCTGGGAGGAGGCTGATTTTCAGAATTGTTGACTACGTCTTGCTTATTACTTGGCCTGGCCGGATTAAAACAGGGATCATGGAATCTCTTTAAGGAAATTAAATATTCCTGTATGGTATTATTTCACTTGCCAGGGCTGACACTGGGTTCATTTAAAACTAGTTCCAGGATTTTTAGAGGGATGGAATGTATGTCTGAATTTAATCTCTGTAAACTGGCATTCGATGAGACGAGAGGGCTCAGGTACTACACGAGTAACTACATGCATTTTACCGAGTTGTATGTGAATTTCTCAAATTGAAAATTAAACGGAATGTTATAAGCAGTTGGTTCATTAATTAAATAAATCACTCATTCACTTAATCAAACAGACTTATTAAAGTCCTCTATGTGCCAGGTATGTAAAAAGTGAGTAAAATGAAGCACCGGTGTATTAACAATCTAGCAGAGACCGTTTGGAGACATAAATTAAACAGATGCATAAGAGAAGAATAAGATTGTTTCGAGAGAGGCGTGGCCCGTAGGACAGAGAACTAACTTAAGCCCCTTGGTTCCATCACTCTGTGCTATTCATTATCTTCATAGAGCTTATCACGATACGAAGTATATTATTTGTTGCTTTATTGTCTGTCTACGTCGCTGGGTCTTAAACTCTGGGAGGGCAGGGACCTTCCTGTTTTTGTTTCGTGTTTTGTTTCTCAATTCCCATGTCTTCAGCATCTTGCACAGTATTTGACACAGAGTAGGCATTAGACAAATATGTGTTGTTTGCATGGATAAGTTAATCAGTGGGTGACCTCCTTGGGGGTGTTGTCAGAGCTTCATGTCAGAGCTTCATGTCTGTCACAGACAAGAAACCAATAAATAACGGGCATATTTCAAGTTGTGGTCAGCACCAAGGAGGTGATGACCGGTAGATAGTAATACAGAACCAAGGGACACCAGGCTTGTGGATATAGTATCCTATAAGTCACAAGAAGAGGGGAGTGCCCAAGGGGAGGCCACACAGAATGAGAAGACCACTGGCGTTTCAAGGAGCCTATCCGTGGTGGGATGGCAGAGGCAAGAAAGAATGCTAGAATGAGTGGGGTTTTAGAAGACAGGGCAGTGGTGGGGACTTTCCAAAAGTAGGGCTGCCTGTTTGCTCTTGGAATTGGCAGTCATTGATAACCTTATCAAGGGTAGTTTCTCGGGGCGCCTGGGTGGCTCAGTTGGTTGTCGTCCGACTCTTGATTTTGGCTCAGGTCATGATCCCAAGGTGGTGGGATCAAACCTTGTGCCAGGCTCTGCACTGAGTGTGGAGCCTGCTTGAGATTCTCTCTCTGTCTCTGTCTCTGTCTCTGTCTCTGTCTCTCTCTGCCTCTCCCCTGCTCACTCATGCTCTCACTCTCTCTCTCTCGAAAAAAAAGAGTAGTTTCATCAGAGGCATAGAAGGGATGGGACAACATCTTAATGGGCTGTAGAGTAAACAGTAGTTGAAGGGAGTGATATGGCCAGTTCCTCTGAGAAGGTGGACAGCAGAAGAAGGGTCAGAAGGAAAAAAAGGCAGTACCTGGGGTGGAGCTAGAATGAGGGGAAGGTGTTGTAGGATGGGCTAGTTTTGAGCCTCCGTGATGACTAAGATGAGGTTAGCTGGGAAAGGGAGGAGGTTGGGGATCCAGGAGAGTGAGGGGCATCCAGCTGACAAAGGAGAAGCTTGGGAAAGGGGCAGGGATGCATGTGGGGCATGGTGTCTGGCCCCACTCTCCTCTTTTCCAACCGTTGATTCCCTTTGCCCTTTTGTGCCCTTCTCTGTGAATTACCTGGAAGTGGCACCCCAGAACAGAGGCCGACAGAAGGTGGGTCTGTTTTCTGTCACTCCTCGGTGACACCGCCGCTGCCCACCTTGCTTCCTTCCCAAGGCCACTCTGGTTCGTGGGCTTGAGGTGGGAGCCGAGTAAGGCTCCAGCCTGTGTCCCTCTTTTTCAGACACGAGTTGTCTTAGTGTGAACCTCCCTCATCTATCATTTCCCTGTCTCCGCTCCTCATCAGTCAGAACTCCATTTGGTTACAGTGTGGTCCAAGGTCTGCTCCGTGCGGTTGGCTCCCCGGGACAGGTGTGCAAGCCTCCCCAGGCCTGGAGCTGGGCATCTGTGCTTGGCACCTAGACCCTCCACATGCCTGGCAGTTGAAGGGCCTTTGCTTGCTGATACTCAGGAGAACCCCGAAGAGAAGAGCATCCAGGATGGGGACGCTGTCCCCCTTGTTGGCCATGGCGGCCCAGTCTCTCCACCTGGCCATCGCTGATCATGGTCTCATTCACGTGATTGGTTGGTGTGTTAACCTAGACTGGAGACTAGAGTGAGCTAGAAGACAGCGGTGGGTTTTTTCCCCCAGAATCCTTGAGCCGTAATCCTACCTTTGGCTGGGTGGGCCTGGGCAAATCACTTGATCTCTTTGAAATTTTACGGTTTGCCCCGGTGCCTTGACTTTGAGCTCTCTGACGCGTGGAGCATGGTCACAAACTGTCTGAGGTGTGCAGTGAGGGAGGGGTAACGTTTTTGAGAGAGAGCAGTGTATAAGGTTCGGTACAAATCGTTCCTTAGGTCTCGGGCTGTCACACCCCTATGACCTTAGGGACGAAAAGGTGAGGGTCATGAGGGGCTAGACCCCTCAACTTAGTAGAGGACTAAACTAAAACTGATGCTACCAAGGAAGCTGAGTATTTTTCAACGGCTCTGCCTCTGTGGCCAGTCAATTCGGTGGGGAAAGTCAGTGACAGGTCATTTGATATCATAGCTACTCAGCTGATTCATAGAATGAATTTTTCTGCTTGTCAGCTGGTTGCCGCGCTTGGTTTAGACCGAGCTCCACACTGCTAGAAGGGAACACGGTGTGGAGAGCTGCAATACAAAGTTCGATGCTTCATGATGTATCATTTTTTCAATTTCCCTGTTGACAGTTAAAGAGCAAGGGCCAAATGGACTGCATTCTTTTAATGGACACCGTGGGATTGTTGGAAAGCCATTAGTAGCCAAGCCTAGTTAATATCAGCTCAGGTGAATGCTCTTCCTCACTGGCCCCTTTCCCTCAACTCAATTATTAAAGGATTACAGGACTTCCCCAATGAGCTCCCTTAAAAATTTAATGATGTACAGTGTTGCAGGGGTCGAACTGTTACGATGCAGTGATTCAGCTTTGTCCTGATCCTGCCGGTGAATCAGAGAGAAGAGAAGGTTCCAAAGCTCACGCTACCTGTAATATGGTAAGACCCACCAGCAGTAAAGTCACATGCTGTGGCGTCTAGGCAGCTCATATCCCTGACTTTTTGCCAGGTTGAGCCAATTTCTGTGGACAGGATGGAGGGAGAATACGTCCTGCCTGTGGTCTTCCGTCCAGAGAGGACTTACTCTTTCCTAGGTTTGAATAGTGCTTTTAGGAGAAGGTAATGGAGAGATACGTATTTAAGGGGTCATTTTGTTCTCAGCGGTCACTTTTGGCCTTCTTGAACATGAAGCATGGGCTTTGCGTTGCCCTTCTGCTTTTGTTTTCTTTTTGTTAAGGTTTATTCATTCTTCAGAGACAGAGAGAGACAGAACACGAGTGGGGGAGGGATAGAGAGAGAGGGAGACACAGAATCTGAAGCAGGATCCTGGCTCCAAGCTGTCAGCACAGAGCCCGATGCGGGGCTCGAACTCATGAACCGTGAGATCATGACCTGAGCTCAAGTCGGCCGCTTAACTGACTGAGCCATCCAGGCACCCCTTGAGTTGCCCTTGTTCTGGGGGGGGGGGTAGTAATACACATACTTACACGTGTGTAACACACTGTCCCCTTGTATATCTGGGGATATGCATATGCGAGATCACTGGACCAAGTCAGGTGTAACCTGTGGTGGGAGAACAGAGTCACCCCTTTTTAGTTTCTGTGGGGACCCAACCCATGTCCTCAGACTCATCAGCATCAGTGGATAAATAGTGAGCTGACAGCCACGGGGAAGCTTCAAATCCGTGGACATCAGTGCGCAGTGAGTGTTCTGGATGTGTGGGTCGGGTCTGCATTGGGGATGCAGCGAGGGGTGAGTGGCTGGCACTTTCCAGGTTGGTGGCACCTGTCTTAAGTGCCATGTCTCCATGTACCTCACTGACAGCCTAGTTGATGAACCAGCATTTAGAAGCCTCTATGTCAAGGGTCATTTCTAATTTTAAAGCCCTAATTCGTATAGGATCTCCTGTTTTCTTTCTTTCTTTCTTTCTTTCTTTCTTTCTTTCTTTCTTTCTTTCTTTCTTTCTTTCTTCCTTCCTTCCTTCCTTCCTTCCTTTTCTTTCTTTCTTTCTTTCTTTCTTTCTTTCTTTCTTTCTTTCTTTCTCTCTCTTTCTTCTTTCTTTCTTTCTTTCTTTCTTTCTTTCTTTCTTTCTTTCTTTCTTGTTTTTAAATCCCATTCCTTATTTGGTTACTCTACCATTGGAGTTCAGGGGCCCCTGGGTGGCTCAGTTGGTTGACTCTTGATTTTGGTTCAGGTCATGATCCCAGGGTTGTGGGATCAGGCCCCGCCTCAGCATGGAGCCTGCTTAAGGATTCTCTCTCTCCCCCTCTGCCCCTCTCCCCCACTCGTATACTCTCTCTCTAAAATAACAAAACAAAAGAAAACAACAAAAAAACAAGAAAAGCCCCCTTAAAGTTGGAATTCAGGACATCATCATTTTTTAGGTATAGTTTTCAATTTTCCCTTCTAAGAGGTACATCTGCCTTGATTCAGTTTCTGTTATCTCTGCTTTGAATTTTCCATTTAATTAAGAATATTGTTATAGTGAGGGCAGCATCTAGAACTGTGGTCCTATCCCTCAGTTTTGGCCAGCCTGAAAAGTAAATTTTGCCTCATTCACTTATTTACCTATTCAGCATATTTATTGCAGACCTACTCTATGCTAGGCGTTGGTACAGGTCCTTGGGAGAGAATTATGAACAACGAAGAGAGAGCCCCTAACTTAACAGAGCTTACATTCTAGAGAGGAAGGAAGATAGTAAATAAGCAAAAAACACCTTCCCCCTAATGTCCACAAATTTGACTTTTCTTCTTGCCTAAATACCTGTCCGTTTAATGCTGAAACCCACCCCTACAATCACCACTACCGCATAATGTGTCTGTATCTTCTCTTTTGCCAGCCACTAACCACCTTCCAGCATATGCTGTAATTTATGTTTTTATTATGTCAGTATATCATCTCCCCCATTGGAATGTGAGGCTCATGAGAACAGAGCCTGGAACATAGTTTTGTTTACTAGTCCAGTGCCTGGGACATAATAGGTACCGTGTGCTCACAGAAGGCTCAGAGTGACTGAGTCGTTGATAAAGCTGTCTCATACCAGCACTAAACAGAGGGGCAGACAGGAGGAGATTCCAGGACATTCCCCTGAGCCGAGTACTTCACCAAATTGGCAAAGACGCGAGGGGAGAGGGGGCAGAGGGGGCCGTGGGAGCAGCAAGACTTTCCCTGGATGTGGACAAGATAACGTATTGGCTCCTAAGCTCCATTATTTTATTCCATAGAAGCCAGAAAAGAGGGGAAAGTGCCAAGGGGACAAGTGAGTGAAAAATCTAGGAGTGTTGATACTTGGGGACTCTGGAGTAGAGGTTTTATTTTATTTTATTTTAATTTTTTTTAATGTTTATTTATTTTTGAGACAGAGAGAGACAGAGCATGAACAGGGGAGGGTGAGAGAGGGAGGGAGACACAGAATCTGAAACAGGCTCCCGGCTCTGAGCCGTCAGCCCAGAGCCTGACGCGGGGCTCGAACTCACGGACCGCGAGATCGTGACCTGGCTGAAGTCGGACGCTTAACCGACTGAGCCACCCAGGTGCCCCTGGAGTAGAGGTTTTAAACCTGGGTTTTGTTTCAGGATATCCATGAGTCCCTTGAATTATTTTCCCAGAAGTAAGTGTGTGTGTGTGTGTGTGTGTGTGTGTGTGCGCGCGCGTGCGCATATGTGCACGTGTGCTTTTCTGGGTCCGTAGATTTTGTCAGATCCTAGAAGCTGCCTGTGATCCCCGAATGGATGAGAGTTAGTGACATGGGAGAAAGGAAAGTGTGAGGCACATTCTCACATGGAGGTTATGAGAATGGAGGGCAGAAAGTCAGACACACCCCCATCTCCCCACATGGACAAGGGTTCCAATCTCAGCTCTGTTACCTGGCAAATCAACCTCTGAGGAATCTGCCTCCTTATTTCTAAAAGGCAGAAACTATCTCTTTATCTACGTTTCAGGGACTAAAGATTATGTGTGTTTATACAGCATCTAGTAAAGATTCTCAGTAGATGGCAGCTAATTATACTAATAATTTACTCACTAATGTTCAGCACTGCCAGCCAATTGTAGGTTATGCCCATATGGGCAATTTTCTTCTCATACCAGCGGTTTGTTTCTTTCATTACTTTTAAACCTCAGCATCACTTTTCTAAGAATTCTCAGTGGATATACCTAATATTTTAAAAGGACATAAAGGCAGACAGATTGCCTTGTAAAGTAAAAACACATCAGATGCAAGAAAGAAAAATCAAGAGCAAAAAAATACTTGGTTTGAGAACAGGAGCTTTCAGACAGATAAAACCTATTTCCCATTGTTGGTTTATATAAACTGACTGATAAACTTAAGCTGCAGGCATCCAGTATTTATTTGTTACATTAATCCTAAACTGAAAGATAATTAGCAAATTTGTTAAGTAGGCTCATGTTTGCCCTTCTTTGCCAACAATTATGATCATCTGTTGACGACTGAAGGTTGAACTGAGTCCTTCTGACTCGATTACAGCTGTCAGGAGGAAATAATACAGTTGAATTTCACAAACGTGTGAACTTTCTAGGTCTCATATTTAACAGAGGCTTAGTCTCTTTCAGAAGGTACCCATAATGATGAGACTTATTAAGTTATTGACTATCCCTTTTTTAAAAAAATTTTTTATTATTATTTTAGAGAGAGAGAGACAGAGACAGAGACAGAGAGAAATCAGGGAAGGGGCAGAGAGAGAGGGAGACACAGAATTGGAAGCAGGCTCCAGGCTCTGAGTGCTCAGGACAGAGCCTGACGCAGGGCTGGAACTCACAGACCGTGAGATCATGACCTGAGCTGTAGTCAGCCGCCCAACTGACTGAGCCGCCCTCAGGCGCCCCTGATTATCCCTTATTTTTTAAAAAAAAAATCTTTATTTATTTTGAGAGAGAGACGGAGAGTGAGAATCCCAAGCAGCCTCATGCTGGCAGCATGGAGCCCGATGCGGGGCTCTATCTCATGAACTGTGAGACAGGGACCTGAGCCGAAGTCGGATGCTTAACCGACTGAACCGCCCAGGCGCCCCTGTATTTTATTTTTAAAGTCACAGTTTCTCTCAACTCTCCTAATACTTACCCTGAAGGCACCATGAAAACTGCTGGCAATGGACACTAAGAGCATAAAAGAGCGAAAAGTCTGGAGAGCCTATGATAACAGACACTATGGCATATAGTCACCATCCCAGTCTCATTTAAGATGAGGAAATTGAGGCTCACAGAGGTTGCGCAGTGGCCCCAGTATCACCTGGTTTCTAAGGGGTGTAGGTTCTAAGGGAATCAGGCTCAGGCTTTCCAGAGCTCTCTGCACATGTCACAGATGCTTTGTCTGTGTGGCAAAGCCCTGAAGATGCTGTGTGTTCTCATTGCCAGGTTGTGTGGAAAGGTCATGCCAGTCCCTTCTGTGGAAATTTAAATTCAAGCAGTTCTGGGACAGTTCTGGGGTTTAAGTCACCCTAAGAATATGTTAAATGGTTAGCCTGGATACAGTTGCACAAAGCTGACGGAACAGTGATGGAGAAACAAAATCAGCAGGGATGAATGTGTTAACTTGGCAAGTGGTTCCTTGTATCATTTTGTCTGGGTTTGCGTACATAAATCTGACCATTAATTACTGTAATTTACCTTGAGCATAAGAAATATTTGTATATGTATATGTGATATGTATGTATAAACATGTAAACATGTGGAATAATTAGATTTTAGTGATGGAAGATACTTCATAGATTACGGATGGTATAATGGTGAAAAACAGGAGACAAGATTGCCTGATTTCTAATCTTCATTACAATTTTTTTTAATGTTTATGTATTTTTGAGAGAGAGACAGAGACAGAGACAGAGACAGAGTGTGAGTGGGGAAGGAGCAGAGAGAGAGAGAGAGAGAGAGACAGAGGGAGACACAGAATCCGAAGCAGGCTCCAGGCTCTGAGCTGTCAGCACAGAGCCCAACATGGGGTTCGAACCCATGGACTGGACCATGAGATCATGACCTGAGCTGAAGTCAGACACTTAACTGACTGAGCTACCCAGGCACCCCTCTAATCTTTATTTTTAAAGTAATCTTCTGTAGATGGCATAGAGCTGAGTCTTTATTTTTTTTTTTATCCATTCTGACAATCTCTTTTAGTTGAAGTGTTTTGTCCATTAGTATTTATTGTAATTATTGATAGAGTTGGATTTCAGTCTACTATTTTGCTATTTTTATGCTATTTTATTTTCTGTTTTGTTTTTGCTTTCTATTTATGCACTCTGTTGTTTTTTTTTTTTTTTGAATTCGTTTCTCCTTTCATGCCATCTTTCATTTAATGGATTTTTAAAAGAATTTTATCTTAATTTACTTTATTGACTTTTTAACTATATTTCTTTAGGTTATTGATTTTTTAAATGGCTGTTCCCAGGATTATAATATGCATCCCTGACCATTGATATTATACCATTGCACATAATACATAAGGACCTTGCAACTGTGTATGCCCATTTACTCTCTCCTTCTATTCTGTTTGCTATAGTTGTCAGATTTTTTTTTCTCTATTCTTTGGATTGTGTAATTTCTATTGATCTGTATGTAAGTTCGTCAGCACTTTCTTTGTCATCTTCAAGCTGCTGTTAAGCCAATCCAGTAAATTTTTAAATTTCAGATATGGTACTTTTCAGTTCTGGAGCCCATGTGTCCAATAACAGTAGCCATTAGCAACATATAGCTTTTTAAATCTAAATTAAATACAATTGAGTACAGTGAAAAATTCAGTTCCTCAGTTGTACTAGCCCCATGGTAAGTACTCAATGGTCACATGTGGCTGGGGGCATTATATTGGGCAACAGAAATGTAAAAAATTTCTATAATTGCAGAAAATTGTATCGAACAGTTTTATTATAGAATCTCCATTTGATTCTTTTTTATAGTTTGAATTTTTTTGATATTTCCTGTCTTTTCCCTCTTTTTAAGCTTTTTTTTGTTTGTTTTTTTGTATATACTTGAGCATAGTTACAATAGATGCTTTAAAATCCTTGTCAGATAATACTAATATCTGGGTCATTTGGGGTTAATCTCTGTTGATTCTCTTTTCTCTTAAGTACGGGTCATGTTAATGATTTTAGGTTGTGCCCCGAAAATGGCACATTATAGGTAACCCGAATTCTTATGCTCCTTCAAAGAGTAGTTGTATTTTAGGAAGTTTCCAATGGGCAGCTAGCTTGGTTGAACTCCAGCTGTAAACTCCGACGGTTCTATGGTGAGCTACAGCTAGGATCTCAGTTCAGCATTTTGATCCTTAATTGGGCTGCTTGGGGGCTACCCAGTGCCCCTGGGATCCAGGGGCTACCTAGAGGTTTAGGCAGAGCTTATATGTAGAATTTGGGGTTCCCCCTGTGGGTCTCTCCAGGTTTTCTTTCCCACTTTTAGCTGCTGTGGTTGCCCCAGATTCTGTCTTCTGGTCCTTTCTGCCAGTAAGACGGGGGTTCTTCCATCCGAGGTTCTTAGTCACTCTGTGTGACTAAAAGCTGTCAAAACAGGAACATCCCCCAGTTGTAGTCCTTTCTTCCGTGTGCCGACTTCCCTTCAGCGTCTGCTTTTGGTCATTATCTGACATCTTCACATAGTTATTTTTTATATTTTGTCTAGAGTTTCTAGTGATGTGTAGGGGCGGGTGGTTGGTCAGGAAGAGCTGCTCAGTTGACTGGAATTTACAAAGAGTTAACTCTTTATAAATTATTCTGTTTCCATGGGATCTGATTTTTGGGGAGGTAAGAGGGCAGTCTGACGGATTTTACTGACAGCCCTTTCTGTCAAGTGCCACTAGAATTTTTCTTCGCCCCGTTTTATTACCTTTCTTCCACCTGCATCACTGTAAGGCTCTTTGGGGGGCGGGGAGTTACTTTGGCCTGTGGCCACATACTACCTTCAACTACATTGCTCTGCCCTCTTGTCCCATTTCACGGGACTGTCTAGTTTCACTCCCTTTCCTTCATTCATGAATTAGCCTTTCCAGACCCGCGTCACGCTAATTGCCCTTCACTGAGTGGTTGGTGACATGTTTTGGGGACAGAGAGGCCCAATCTGGCCGCAGAGGTGTGGGTGGGTCACCCCAACGGGACTGTCTCTCACCATGGGGCCAGGTGTATGCTTGATGCATACTGATACGGCCATGAGCATCATTTTGTTTTGTGAGATTTCTGCCCCAGAGAGACAGATTGCTTCTTCTGCCCTGACAGTTGCCACGTGAGCCAAGATTGTCTGGGGGAGCTGTATTCTTTCTGTGGGGGTTTGAGATAAGACAGGAGGCCCACGAGAGTGAGGTAATATGGCATGTGTCTCTCTTCATTATTCAACAGGAAGCCTAGAACTCATTGGAAGATTAAGGTCTGCCTTGGTTGTCTCTGGGAATGTGACAGAAGGGCACAAGGCGAATATTTCTGCTGGCCCCCTTCCCTGAGGTTCCCCCGCGTGGCGGCACCTCCCTCAGGCTGCTGGCCAGCGCGGGCACAGGTGCACACACCCCGAAGGTGGCCCTGCCAGCCGAGTCACCTGTTCTCAGTCTTTGCCGGCTTCCCGGCCAGGTGTCGGGACAGATTTGTATCCGGGTGGGGACACTCCAGAGGTACAATGGGGAGCTCGCGTTTCCGGAGCTGTGGGGCTTGTATCAGACTCATGTGTTAACTGTCCGCTCTCGGGAGGTAGCATGACGGGGCTGCCTTTGTGCCCCGCGACAGAAGGGGAGACCTTCCTAGCTCTGCGCCCTGCTGCTGTCACAGGCTGACAGGTCGTGGCTGGGGCTGGGACTAACAATCCCCACCCTCTCCCCAGCACTCATCACAGGAGCAGATACTTGGCCCCGTGGGCAACTGATCAAAATCCAGAGGTTTCTGTGTGAAATTGTGAGAAAGTGCCAAACAAGGGCACAGCTTGGTGTTTTTGTTTTGGGGTCTCCCCCCCACCAGTTTGTGTCCAATGCTCTTTCTGCTCTCCTGGCCACTCTTATTGCTTTTCCTTCCCCTCCTCTGGACCCGGGAGCCAGAGCACGCGAAGCCCCGCAATTTCCAGGCCTCCATAGCCGGTGGAAATATTTTCCATTAAAGTTCCTTGTTGGGCCCTCTAAGCAGAGTAGGTGGTTGCTGAGGCAGCTTTGGCCTCTCCCCACCTTTGAGAAATCCCCAGTAAAGGCCTCTGAGTGAGAAGGATTTACAATTGAGACAATGCCGCTTTCACAGCTTTTAATTACACTTGACTCCTTCCAAAGCCTCCCGCTGGCAGGAGCTACCTTGCTGGAAAGGGTCGGGATCTGGGCTGAGGGCCGTGAGGGAGGCTCCGGGCGGGCGGTGTGTGTGTGTGTGTGCAGACCTTGCGTGGCCCAGGGTCCGAGGTCCTCACCCCCTCCCCCGCCGGCTGAGGAGTGCTGCCCAAAGGAAACCGGAGCCGGCCCGTGGGCAGTCACTGCCAAGTGCAGTGTTTGCGGCAACACAGGATGGCCGCCCTCGCGTCTGGTGTCTCCTCGAGTGGGCGCTGGGACAGGATTTGAGTGCAGCGCTCAGCTCCAGGACATAGCCACGGCTCTGCTCCCGCCTCCTGGGTGTCCTGCACACCCGGAGGGCTGGCACGACAATTCGGCATCTGTCTCTCTGTCTCTCTCTCAAGTCAGGCTTGCCTCTGTTGAGGAGAGGATGACCCGGAGCTTTTTCGGGGCGTCCACATCGCAGCAGCTCCTTGAGCCATGGCTGGTGCCCGTAGTTGTTCTGGATGATATGCAAAGGTAGCGAGCGTTAGCCCGTGATTTGGATCGGGATCTCTTCTCTCCTTGGGGTGCTGCCTCTTCTTCCTTCTGGCCCTTCTGCGGTCTGTCCCCGTAATCCTTGTGTCTCTTGTACCTACCTTCTCACCACCAGTGAATTCATCCACTCCCCTAATTTCAGCTGGTGTCCCGAGGAGAGTGACTTTTGACTCAGAAAGCTCCCAAGGTCACCTCTACGCTAGCCTCTAGAGCTGTGTTTTCAATGGCCTAGTAAGGAGATTTTTAAAAAATAGGTGTTGATTCATTTTTGAGAGAGAGTGAGCACACGCACGAGCTGGGGAGGGGCAGAGGGAGAGGGAGAGAGAATCCCCAGCAGGCTCAGGCTCTGAGCGGTCAGCACAGAGCCCGATGTGGTGCTTGAACTCACGAACCGTGAATCTGTAGGCTGAGCTGAAGTGGGATGCTTAACCTCCTGAGCCACCCAGGCGCCCCCTAGCAAGGGGATTTGAAGCTGAGTTGTTGGGCCACAGAGGTTACCGCTGGGGTCGTGCATCTCAGCCTGTTTGTCATGGGAGGGGGCCCGCCCTGGGCATTGGAGGGTGTTTAACAACTTCCCTGATCTCTGCCCACTAGACGGATCCAATCTCAGTCACGGCAGTCAGGGCCATCTCTTAACAACGCCACATTGCCAGATCTTCCCCCAGGACAAAATCTCCCCCACGTGAGAACCACTGGGGTGTGGCGATCCTGGCCGCGAAACCAGGAACCACAGGGCACTGAGCAAGTTCGGGGAAATAGAGGACTTAGGTGTTCGAGATTCGATACTGGGCGTGTTGGCAGAAAACAGCACGAGGAGGGCCTGGGAAGGGCCGGGGAGGAAAAGGATGCGATCACCGTGGAAGGACGCGCGGGGGATCAGGAGGCCGGGCGGTGGAGGGTCTCCTCTGAATGCCTGCCCCAGTCACGTGACTTAGGTGGGCCCCCAGAGGAGAAGCTGGCCCAGGTGAACTGCAA
Organism: Prionailurus bengalensis; assembly: GCF_016509475.1. Taxonomy (NCBI): domain Eukaryota; kingdom Metazoa; phylum Chordata; class Mammalia; order Carnivora; family Felidae; genus Prionailurus; species Prionailurus bengalensis. The sequence goes on from NC_057360.1 coordinate 60,205,043, forward strand.
GGCTCTCCTGCCTGTGGCTCTTTCCGCACTGGTTTCACACCACTGACCAATTGGAGAAGGCTGCCCTTATGGATGGAGCTGTCCCTTCACAGGGGCAGAAAGCAGGTTAAAGGGAGAACAGACTGGCTGGGGGTCTGGGGACAGTCGTAGCGGATATCGTCCCCGTCTTCAGGTCTTCCTAGCTGATCCTCAGAGAACCACACATCACCCAGAGGGTGCGGGGAAAGACTGAGCCTCGGAAGCCGTCGTATGGAAATGGGGCTCACTGTCGGCTCAGGCACATCCAAAACCCAAGTGCCTTCCCTCCCAGCTCATCTGCCCACTTTCCTTCCTCCCCGTCTCCAGCCCCTTTAATCACCATTTCCAGCCAGCCTACTGGAAAGATCTGGGAGGCTGGTGATGGATTTGACTGAACAGTGTGTAATATAAAAGGGCAGAGCTGAGCCTGCAGGGACCGGGGGCTGCACGAGCTCCAATATTGCTTCCTCTAGCAGGGCAGTGCCGGGGAGCCCCTCTGGGATTACTCACACATTATTGCTGCCACCGGTGAGGTGGGGGCGGCAGGCGAGGGGGAGGGTCTTAGGCTAGCTGCCTACGAGGCCCAGAATAACAACAACAATAATAATGGCGATATTTTCATAATAGTAAAAATAGTAATAATTGTGCTTTCCAGGTTTATTAACTTTGGGAAGTCTGGTTTATTAACTCTCCTGGCTTATTAACTTTGCGAAGTCTTTGCTCGTCATAGCATCTGCCTGAGGCTTGCGGGTGTGTTTGAGTTCATCAGTCTCAGGCTCTCTAAGAGGAAGAGGGGCACGGGAGAGAGGGGAGGGGCAGGAGCGGTGATATTTGAAGTAATTAGACTTTATTGAAATCAAATGCCCGGGCAAGGAATGGTAATTAACTGAGAGAGGAGAATGCTCTGTTCTCTCTCATCCAAGGACCGTGGGGCTGTCAGAGATTAGCCTCATCTTGGGGCCACTGGATAGCTTGTGGAAGGCTGTGTTGGAAGGGGCGTTTTTATTTAAAAATAGAGATCTCAACTGAACAAGGTAGGAAGGCAGCGTACCTTTTTTCCCCCTAGTTACCACTGGTGCAAAATACAAAAAAAGGAACACAATCAAATGAAAAAGATAGAATGGTTTGATTGGAAATTCACCTTCTGTCTCTGAAGTAATTCACTACTACAGATAATCCAAGATCCACTAAATAAGGGAAGAAACTGATTAGGCAGGTCTGGAGAGGTCAGGTAGAAAGCTGTTGATGAGGATTGTGGTGAGGAGGATGATTTGGGGGAGAAATTTCACTATTTTGAAACTCACATGATGGCACTGGGCTTAGGAACCCGGTAGACTGGGTTTCCTTGGGTTCCCTCTCGGGGGGCGGTGCAGTTACCTTTGGAGGGTTTTAGAAGTGAAAACCATCTGGGGGGGGCCATCTGGGGGCTCAGGGCTGGGACGGGCGCCTTGCAGAGGCACTCAGCTCAACTTAAGGAAGACTTCCTAACACTGCTTTTGAACGTGGAGAGAGTGAGTCCCTTATTATAATGGAGGCATAGAAGGCATCCCAAATCCTTGAGTTCAAAAAATATTTTCTGTCTGCTGTCTTTCAGCTGGCCTAACTCGATGACTTGGAGATCAAAAGAGCATTGGATCTGGAAGCGGGAAACCAGGTTTAAGACACCCTTTGAACCTGTGTTTCTTCACGTGTAATAAGGGGGCAGATGATGTCTGGCGGGGTTAGTAGAAAGATTGTATGAGATGAGCAAATCTGAGTCCTGCTTTGTATACTGTGAAGAGTTCTATACCTTTAAGGTTAAGAGTGATTATTGCTATTATGAATATTTATCACTGTTTTGTTTTAGGCGTACGAGCCTCCACAGTTTTGTAGTAGCAGACATTCTTTTTCTCCCAGCCTCTCTGGTGGGTTTGCTGTACTGTTCGCCCTCTTGGTGCTGGACGATAAAGAGCTACTCTGTCAACATTGACACAGGGATTTCTCTGCGTCTGGATGTATTCAATCAGTAATTTCACTTGCAGCTTCTTTTGTCCGTGTGCTGAGACTCATGGCCAAAATGCACTGTGGACACGCAGAGGCTCCCCTGTATTACGGGGATTTACTTCTAATTAGGAGAGTATCAAGTTGAGAGCCGGGCCCCTCATCAGGGTAGAGCCACTCTTGGGCTGGTGGAAGGAGGCTTAGCTTGGAGCCCTGGGTGGACTGTGTGGTCCGGGGCCCGACAAAACCCCAGCTTTCAGCCCCAGGTGGGCCTTGGTGTTCCCGTGCTCACTCATCTGTGCTCACGCCTGTCACCTTCTGCAGGTGGTCTGTCCAAGGAGGCGGGGCCTTCTGAGTAACGGCCCTACTGACCACTCGAGTCCCCCAGATCTGCCGGATGCCTGCTATGTGCCAGGCACTGGCCTTATTTTAACAAACCACCCTTCTCCCCGATTGACATCTGCGTTAGGCTGCTGATGTGGCCACACCGGAGACTGGGAGATGATGTGGGTGAACTTTGCTCTATTTAGAACACCGATGACAAACGGATAACTGGGAGCATTTGGTGGGCACCTTCCATTCACTTAAACCTTATCCATTCAGCAAATGTTCACTGTCCTGTAGTTGGGCGAATGGAAGAAGAAACAAGATCTTTGCCTTTTAAGGTGTCTTGTGACCTGATGCTGGAGTTGAAAGCATAGATGGGAGTGAACCGAGAATACTGACATCAACAAGTGCAAAGGTCTAAGTTAAACGTGCAAGGCTTATCACGAACGAGTCTCTAAAACACGGTAGAAGGTACATCAGAGAAGGTTTTCTGGGGACGTAAGTTTTGATTCAGGTCTTCAGGAAGATGGTTGGCAGAGATCAATGTTCCCTAGGTGTGGCGCCAGCATTGGTACAGATGGTGACTCTACCCGGCACATCGTGCACATTTTTTAATCGTGGCAATAGTGTCTTCTAACGTGTACAGAAAAATGATGGAATCAGACCAATGGTGTTCTAAAAGTGATATCAAATAGATATCAGACAGATCTATTTAAGGAAAACAAGCGAATTCGTTGTGGATGGTACGTTACAATTATGCAGGGGGTGGGACACTTGGCATCAGCCATGTCTGTGACATGAAAATTCCTGAAGCTTAGGAAATACTGGCAGGGGTGATGTTACCACTTTACCTCGGTTTGGTGCTTTCGAGTTTAAAGCTTGATGTGGTTTCATCTACCTTATGGGGTCTGTCGTCATCACTGCTCCAGAGGCTGGACTGGCACACCGTCACCCTGGCGCAAATTAGAATTCTGATGTTTTTCTGCCAAGTGGATTTTGACTCCTTATTTTTATGTATAAGGAGATGAGGCTCGGAGAAGTTGTCTTACCCAAGGTGAGGCAACTAGCGAGTCATGGACTGGGGTTGGATCCCGGGCCTTTTCTTTTTTTTCTTTTAAAGTTTATTTATTTTTGAGAGAGAGGGAGGGAGAGAGAAAATCCCAACAGGCTCTACGCTCTCAAAGCAGAGCCCCGTGTGGGGCTCGATCTCACAAGCTGTGAGATCATGACCTGAGCCGAGATCGGGAGTTGGACACCCAACTGACTGAGCCACCCGGCTGCCCCTGTCCTGGGTCTTTTAATGCTGAGACCATTATTCCATTGTAGAGGAGGAAGGGGGTATTCTGGGTAGAGGCAATGCGATTTGAAGAAGTAGAGTTATATCTGGCAAACTGTGTCTTAATCTAAGGGACGCAGCCAGGAACTCGTGAACTGAATTAGAGGATGATTACGTGTGAGTTGAAGAATCAGGAGAGGCAAGGGTGGGAATAATGAAAGAGGGTTTTCAAAGTCTAGGTGTTAAGGAAACATGTTGCATTCTTTATTATTATTATTACCAGTAGTAGTAGAAGTGTAAAAGTCACGTTAAGATGAAACTGACCATTTGAAAGTATACAATTCAGTGGTGTTCAGTCCATTCACATGTGCGATCATCCCCACTATCTAATTCCAGAACGTTGCCATCATCCGTATCAACCCCGTACCCCCTAGACCAACACCCCCTTCCTACCTTCTTCCCCCAGCCTCTGGCAAACACTACTTTGCTATGTGTTCCTATGGACTTGCCCATTCTGGGTATTTCAGAGAAACTGAAACATGCAATCGAGGGCCTTGGTGTCTGGCTTCTTTCGCTTCGCGTAATATTTCAAGGTTCATCTATGCTGTGGTAAATACCAGTACCTCATTCCTTTTTATGGAGGAATAACATTCCATTGCATGGATAGAGCACACTCTGCTTATCATTCATCAGTTAATAGACATTTGGGTCGTTTCTAGTTTTTGACTATAATGAGTAATATTGCTGTGAATATTCATACACGAGTTTTGCTTGAACACCTGTTTTCAATTCTCTTGGCTATATAGCTAGACATGCAGTTGCTGGGCCACGTGGTGATTTTTGTAGTTAGTTTTTTGAGAAATCATCAAGCCGTTTTCCACAGCATCCACACCGGTTTTCATTCCTGCCGGCAATGCGTGGGCGTTGCAACTTCTCCATATTCTCACTAACACTTGTCATTTTCCCATTTTCTTTTGATTATAGCCACCCTCGTAGATTTGATTTGTATTGTCCTGATGACTAATCATGTTGAGCATCTCTTCATGTGCTTATTAGCCGTTTGCCAATTTCCTTGGCAGAGATGTCTGGGCACAAGTCCTTTGTGTTTTTTTTTTTTTTCAAATTGTGTTTTTTCGTCTTTTTGTTGTTGAATTGGAAGACACTTTCTGTAATCTGGAAGTAGATCCTCGTCAATATGTGATCTGCAGATATTTTCTCTCATTCTGTGGGTTGTCTTTTCATTGTCTTGATCATGTCCTCTGATACACAAAACTTTTTTTTTTCCAACGTTTTTATTTATTTTTTTGGGACAGAGAGAGACAGAGCATGAACAGGGGAGGGGCAGAGAGAGAGGGAGACACAGAATCGGAAACAGGCTCCAGGCTCTGAGCCATCAGTCCAGAGCCTGACGCGGGGCTCGAACTCACGGACCGCGAGATCATGACCTGGCTGAAGTCGGACGCTTAACCGACTGTGCCACCCAGGCCCCCCTGATACACAAAACTTTTGAATTGTATTGCAGTCCAGTGATCTCGTCTTTCTTTTGTTTTAACTGGAAAACAAGGGGGTCCATGTGGTTGAGTGTTACAAGGTTGTAATGGGCAAAGACTCTGAATTATGAGGTAATTCAATGCTTATCAGGGAACATTTGGAAAATATTAAAAAACATAAAGACAATGAAAATCACCTATGATATCACTATTCATAGGACACTGTCTTAGTATTTTGGTATCTTTCTTTCCATTTCTTTTCCTCCCTTTTTTCATGGGTGCTAATGCGTGTCTGCCTGTCTGATTGCCTTTTGCCTGTTTATTCATACTGTTCGTACATTCTTAGAACCACCTATCTTCATGTGACGCTATGTGGTGAACGGTTTCCCGTATCGTTAGTCTTTGAAAGTATGGTTTCACTGGTTATGAAACTTAATTATAGCGTAATTTGTTTAAACATTTATGTTATTATAATTAACATTTAGTTGACCTTCCTGATAATACATATTTTATTATATCTTAGATTATTTCCTTAGATTGCTGAAGGGGGGATTATAGCATAAAATATATTAACATTTTTTAAGGTTCTTGAGATCTTTTTTTTTTCTGTTTAATTTTATCTTGAGGGAGAGCGTGAGCTGGGGAAGGATAGAGGGAGAGAGAAAGAGAGGATCGTTTATTTGTTAAAAATTTTTTTTTAAATGTTTTATTTATTTTTGGGAGAGCACAATGGGGCAGGGGCAGAGAGAGGGTGACAAGGATCTGAAGCAGGCCTTGCACTGACAGCAGTGAGCCCGATGTGGGGCTTGAACTCACAAACTGTGAGATCATGACCTGAGCCAAAGTTGCATGCTCAACTGACTGAGCCACTGAGGTGCCCCAAAAGAGAATCTTAAGCAGACTTTATGCTCAGCCCAGAGCCCGATGCGGGGCTCGATCCCATGACCCTGGGATCGTGACCTGAGCCAAAATCAGAAATCAAGAGTTGGACACTCAACCGACTGAGCCAACTAGGCACCCCATAAGATTCTTGAGATCTTTTGTTTGCTTCCTTCCTTCCTTCCTTCCTTCCTTCCTTCCTTCCTTCCTTCTCTCCCTCCCTCCCTCCTTCCTTCCTTCCTTGCCTCATTTCCTTCCCTTCCCTTCCCTTCCCGTCCCGTCCCGTCCCGTCCCGTCCCTTCCCTTCCCTTCCCTTCCCTTCCCTTCCCTTCCCTTCCTTTGCCTTGAAAGGGGCAGGTTGAGATAGCAGTGAAAATCCATTTTGGTGGTAAGCTGGGGTAGGGCCTGGGCATTTGCTGCTGGTCAGGGGTCAGGAGCAGTAAAAGGGGCCGTGCCATGTCAGCCTGAATCCAGGTGTGATCACGTCATGTTTCAGTGACATTGCTTTCTTTTCTCTTTACCGCAGTGTACCTGCTTTCGAATACGAGCTACTTTGGAGAATATACTCGTGAAGCCCAATCATTTTTCTCCCTTCTGGTTCTAGGTTTGAATCATAGGATCAGTGTGGTTTTTCTCACCTGCCTGTCCCTTTCCTATCAGCCGTATAGTAAAATGCCAAGTGCATATTGTATGTTCTGTTGCTGAAATGTCCCTTGGATTTGCTCTGACTTTTTGGGTCCCATAGAAATAGCTGTTTATTTATTTAACTGAAGCATAGTTGACACACAATGTTACATTATAATTTCAGGTGCACAACATAGTGATTCGACAAGTCAGTACGTTAGGCTGTGCTCCCCAAAAGTGTAGCTGCCGTCTGTCACCATACATCACTGTTACAATACTGTCGATTGTAATCTCTATGCTGGCTGTACCTTTTATCCTTGTGACTTAATCATCCCGTAACTGGAAGCCTGTACCTCCCACTCCCCTTCACCCATTTTGCTTGTCCCTCACCCCTCCCCTCTGGCAGCCACCAGTTTGTTCTCTGTATTTGAATCTGTTTCAAATATTTCTTTTGTTTATTCATTTGTTTAGTTTTTTAGGTTCCCATATGAGTGAAATCTTATGGTATTTGTCTTTCTCTGTCTTATTTCACTTAGCATAATACTCTCTAGGTCTATCCATGTTGTTGTATATGGCAAGAACTTATCTTTTTATGGCTGAGTAATATTCCATCATTCATATATATATATATGTATATATATATATATATATATATATATATATATATATATACACACACGCCACTTCTTTATCCACTCAACCATTGATGGACACTTGGATTGCTGCCATATCTTGGCTACTGTAAATAATGCTGCAATAAACATGAAGATGCAGATATATTTTCAAATTAGTGTCTTTGTTTTCTTTGGGTAAATACCCAGTAGTGGAATTACTGGATCATGTAGTGTTTCTATTTTTAATTTCTTGAGGAACCTCCATACTGTTTTCCACAGTGGCTGCACCAGTGTGCATTCCCACCAACTGTGCACGAGAATCCCTTCTCCACATCCTCACCAACACTTGTTGTTTCTGGTCTTTTTGATCCTAGCCATTCAGACAGGTGTGAGGTAATATCTCATTGTGGTTTTGATTTGCATTTCTCTAATGATTAGTGGTGAATATCTTTTCGTGTATCTGTTGGACATATGTATATCTTCTTTGGAAAAATATCTATTCAGCTCTTTGCCCATTTTTTTTTTTTTAATTTTAAAATTAAAAAATTTTTTTTAGATGTAAAATTTTAATGTTTATTTATTTTTGAGAGAGAGAGACAGTGCAAGCGGGAGAGGTACAGGGGGAGAGGGAGACACAGAATCCGAAGCAGGCTCCAGGCTCTGAGCTGTCAGCACAGAGCCCAACTCGGGGCTTGAACCTATGAACTATGAGATCATGACCTGAGCCGAAGTCATACGCCCAACTGACGGAGCCACCCAGGTGCCCCTCTTTGCCTGTTTTAATTGGGTTATTTCTGGTCTTGGTGTTGAGTTGTATTAGTTCTTTATGTATCTTGGATATTAATCCCTTATCAGATATATCATTTGCAAATACCTTCTCCCATTCAGCAGGTTTGCCTTTTCACTTTGTTGATTGTTTCCTTTGCTGTGCTAAAGCTTTTTATTTTGGTGTCATCCCTATAGTTTATTTTTGCTTTTGCTTCCCTTTCCTCATCTGGAAAAATGTTGCACTGGCCAGACACACCTATGTAATTGTTGACCTTGCTCATTGCCTCCTGTTGCTCTCTCTAGTCCTTTCTCTCTACCAGTTTTGACTAGTTACTGTAGTAAAACCAATCCAGTCTACTTGCTTCCTTGCTTAAAATACCTGTACGGCCTCTCCATTACTTTCCAGATGGAGTCCCCAGCTCGTAAACAGGTATTCACAGTCTGGTTTCTGTTGGGACTTTAGGGAAAGCTTCTGTGCTATAGTTTTCCAATGTTAGGATGTCATGAATATTACGTTACCCTATCAACTTAATGCAGCCTTTTCAAGGAGAAGTGATGAAGGGGCAGGCTTTTTTGTTTTACTTTTGAGACAGTTGTCTGCGTCTAAGTCACTTTCCAGGAAGGTTCCACCAGCCTGTATTCCCGTTAACAGTATGTCGAGGCGTCAGGCTCTTTTCATCTTTCCTTCACTGACCAGTGTTTAAAAATGACTTTTAGCTTTTATTTTTTTAGATGTTTATTTATTTATTTTGAGAGAGAGAGAGAAAGAGAGAGCATGCGAGCGAGTGGGGGAGGGGCAGAGAGAGAGAGAGAGAGAGAGAGAGAGAGAGAGAGAGAGAGAAAATCCCAAGCAGGCTCCACACTCGGCACAGAGCCCGACGCGGGGCTTGATCTCACAACCGTGAGATCGCGACCTGAGCCCACATCAAGAGTCAGATGCCCAACCGACCGAGCCACTCAAGGCACCCATAGATTTGGTCTTTTAGAGCAATTTCAGGTCCAGAGAGAAATTGAGTGGAAGGTACAGAGTGTTCCCTTCTGCTCCCTGTACCCGTGTGCACAGCCCCTCTCATTATCAAATCCCCTGCCAGAGTGGTGGTCCATTTGTGATAGTTGATGAGCCTACGTAGGCAAATCATTATTCCCCAAAGCCCATAGTTTATATTAGGGTTCCCTCTTGGTGTAAATCCTATGGGTTTGGGCAAATTTATAATGATACGTATTCACTGTGATAGTATCACACAGGATAGCTTCACTGTCCTAAAAACATCTGTGCTCCAATTATCCATCCCTTCCCCTCCCGTGACCCCTGGTAACCACCGATCCCTTTATTGTCTCCATACTTTGCCTTTCCCAGAATGTCCCATAGGTGGAACCAAACAGTACGCAGTCTCTTCGGGTTGGCTTCTTTCACTCAGTAATATGCTCTTCAAATTCCTCTGTGGCTTTTCATGGCTTGATAGCCCGTTTCTTTTTAATATTGAATAATATTCTGTTGCTGGATGTACTACAGTTTCATTTATTCTTCCACCGACCAGAGGAAATCTAGGTACCCCAGAGCTTTGGCAGTTATGGATAAGCTCCTATAAATGTCCATGTTGTCAGTTTTCGCGTGGACCTAAGTTTTCACCTCCTTTGGGTAATACCAGTTACTGGATCGTGTGGTAAGAGTTCGTGTCGTCTTGTAAGAAACCACTAAACTGCCTTCCACAGTGGTGGCACCATGTTGCGTTCCCGCCAGCAACGAGGGAGCGTTCCTTTTGCTCCACATCCCTGCCAGCATTTGGTGGTGTCGGTGACTGGATTTTGGCTTTTCTGATAACTGTGCAGTGGTATCTTGTTTGTCATTGACCACGTTTTACTTACAAACATCTGCTGACTCAAAGTGTTAAATCAGATATTAGATTATGTGTGAATTTGAATAATTTTTCGAAGGTTTAATGGATATATTTTTTTCTGCTTTGTATCTTTTTAAAAAAATTTTTTTAATGTTTATTCTTGACAGAGAGAGAGCGCGCGCGCGCGCGCGCATGAGTGGGGGAGGGGCAGAGAGAGAGACACACACACAGAATCCGCAGCAGGCTCCGGGCTCCGAGCTGTCGGCACAGAGCCCAACGGCGGGGCTCGAACTCACGGACCGCGAGATCACGACCTGAGCCGAAGTTGGCCGCTCAACCGACTGAGCCACCCAGGCGCCCCAATGCTTTGTATCTTTTATAGCATATTTCTTCTTCTCCTTCCTGTGTATATATGAATTAACACGTTGTCGTCTTTATTGGATATATTTTTCCTAGCTTGTCACTGGCCTTATAATTTTTTTTTATCCCATACATATGTTTTCTTTTATAATGAAAGGCTCCTTTTCCTCCTGTGAGTTCTTCCGTGTCTGTGCCAGGAACTGCAGCAAGTGTTGTGAAATAATTGTGAAAGGCAGGCATGGCTCCTTCTTCATGGAACTTGGGATTCCTGAGATCGTCGACACTTTATTCTTGCCTTTATTCTTTAACGTTGAATCCTTCTGCCCATCTGGAGTTACGCTACCGTGTATTGCCAAGTGAGGCGATATCCCTATTTTTTTTTTCCCAATATCCAATTTTCTTGACATCTTTTGTAGAAGAGCTTATGTCTTCCCCGTTATTTATATTTTGTTACATGCTGACTTCTTGTACCTCAGAGGGTTTTTCAGGGGAGCTTAAATTATTTCATTGACTTTCTGCCAAGTCGAAGGCTGCCAGAGCCATGCTATTTTCACTTTTGTAGCTTTATAATTTGTTTTAATATCCTCAGTGGAGTACGGTGCCCCCTTGTCACCATAGTTTTTATTTTTTTATATATTTTTTTGATGTTTATTTATTTTTGGGAGAGAGAGAACACAGGCAGGGGAGGGCCAGAGAGAGAGAGGGGGACGCAGAATCTGAAGCAGGTTACAGGCTCTGAGCTGCCAGCACAGAGCCCAATGTGGGGCTTGAACCCACGGACCGTGAGATCGTCACCTGAGCTGAAGTCAGACACCCAACCGATAGAGCCACTCAGGCGCCCCATAGTTTTTTTTTAATAAAGACTTTCTTTGTTTTCAATTTGTTCTTTATGCTGTACTTTACATTAATTTTGTCAAGTTAGAGAAAAAAATATGATTAGGATTGGAATTGTCTTAAACTTTGGGAAAGGATTGCCTTGGTAAACCAGTCTTCTCATTAAGGAACAGGATGCGTCTCTGCATTTATTCAAATCTTTTCGATGCCTCTGGAAAGTTGCATTTTCTTTCTTTCTTCTTCTTCTTTTTTTTTTTAATGTTTATTTATTCTTGAGAGAGAGCAAGCAGGGGAAGGGCAGTCTCGGAGAGAGGGAGACAGAGGATCTGAAGTGGGCTTTGCACCGACAGCAGTGAGCCCGATGTGGGGCTTGAACTCAGGAACCATGAGATCATGACCTGAGCCAAAGTCAGACGCTTAACTGAGCCACCCAGGCGCCCCAGGGAGGTTGTATTTTCATTGTGATGGTCCCACATATTCCTCTGTAGGGTTATTTCTAGAGATTGTGTGCATGAATTTTTGTCACACATTTTGTTTGGAAAATTAAATGTTTACATATAGAAAAATTACTTTGCATGTATTGTCTTGTCTCTCTATTTTACCCAGTCTTTTAATTTTGTTTTTCATTGCTTTCTGGGTTTGATTCGCGTTCAAAACGTATGTGTCTGTTTTGCCTGTTTCTTTAGACAGAACTTTTTAAGTATTTAAATAGTGGAGGTGTAGTAGGGAACTTTCTTGTCTTTTCTCTGGATTTCAAGGGGGGAATGAATGCCTTTTGATTTCTTAAGTATGATGTTGGCTTTGGCTGTAGGTTTAAGTCGACATTCTTAAGGAATAGCTCTGTTCCCAACTACAAGGTTGGTGTGCATTGGTGCCTGTGTGTGTGTGGAGAGAGAGAGAGAGAGAGAGAGAGAGAGAGAGAGAGAGAGAGAGAGAGAGAGAGAGAGAGAGAGAGGGATCTTAGCTGAATTACATTCACCTTCAGCTGACAGCACACCCAAGTAACCCTGGCTGAAACAGAAGGGGAGTTGGTTTTTTCCGCGTTACAAGAAGTCTGGGGGTAGGCAGTGCAGAGGTGAGGTGAGGCCAATGGCATCGGCAGTCAAGCTCTCCCTGCATTTCTTCTTTCCGTCCTTAACGCATAGGCCTTTGTCCTCTTGGCCACCGAAAGGCTGTAGCCCCAGCCTGGAAAGTCCATTCTAGGCAGGAAGAAGAGGGCAGGGCCTCAAGGTGAGAGGGAAAAGGCCAAAGGATCACACCAGCTGAGTCTTTTCGCCTCTAACGAGCTCTCCTAGGAGCCGCCCGGGTTCTACTACTTGCATCTCATTAAGCCCGATGGGCGGTTCCTAAAAGCGGAAGTTGATGGGGAGAAGAGGCCTGAGTGTCCTGGCCCGTCGGCCAGCCAACCGCCTCGGCCCCAGCTTGGAAGCCAGTGACTCAGAACCATGGGAGAAGAGAAACAGTGGTACCTTGGCCAGGGCTCTGAACAGGGAGCCAGCCGAACTTCTCTTCTGACCCTCTGCGCTGGCGTGAGTAAGGCCCCATCACGTCCAGGGCGTGATGTTGCTTTGGCTATCTGGAAGCGTGGTATAAAGTGCGGATAAAGTCAAATCCTGAAAGAGCTCCTGTCGTGCCTTTTTTGTGTGTGCTGGGACAATTTTTGCGTTTGTTTGTTCTTTGGTTAATGAGTACACTGTCCTTTCTCCCTGATTTTTATGGTGTTATTATGAAATTACTTTTGCCTGAACAGAACCAAAAGGTGAACAGGATGTCAAAAAGGGTAGCACGGACAGCTGTTAGCGACAGGAATGCCTCCTTTGAAAAGGCGTGGAAATCAGGTGCTGAGAGAAAAAGCCAGGGGCGCCTGGGTGGCTCAGTCAGTTAAGCATCTGACTCTTGATTTTGGCTCAGGTCGTAATCTCACGGTTTGTCATGGGAATCTACCCCCAAACCCAAGAGCACACTGTAGACACTGTATGTTAGCCAATTTGATAATAAATTATATTAAAAAAAAAAAATCTCGGGGCGCCTGGGTGGCGCAGTCGGTTAAGCGTCCGACTTCAGCCAGGTCACGATCTCGCGGTCTGTGAGTTCGAGCCCCGCGTCGGGCTCTGGGCTGATGGCTCAGAGCCTGGAGCCTGTTTCTGATTCTGTGTCTCCCTCTCTCTCTGCCCCTCCCCCGTTCATGCTCTGTCTCTCTCTGTCCCCAAAAAAATAAATGTTGAAAAAAAAGATTAAAAAAAAAAAATCTCCTGGTTCGTGAGTTCGAGCCCCGCCTTGGGCTCTGGGCTCTGTGCTGACAGCGTGGAGCCTGCTTGGGATCCTTTCTCTCCCCCTCACTCGCAAGCGCTCTCTCTCTCTCTCTCTCTCTCTCTCTCTCTCTCAAAATAAGTAAACTTAAAAAAAAAAATGGAGCCAGAAAGTCATCGCGGCTTCTCCCCAACAAGGGGAAGCAGGAAGACAGAATGCGTAACGCTGCGATTTGGGACTTTTCCCCCAGTCGGCTTTCCTCTCCCTTCTCTGCCTTGAGGCGAGAGAAATGCCTGCCTTCACAGTTCGATCGGGAAAAGCACCCTCAATCATGTTGCTTTTGTGGCAACTATTAATTGCTTCCTGAATTTATGTAGCATAAATAAAGTAGGTTGCCAGGGAGTGAATTACCCAGTGGATAAATGGTGGGTCATTAATGCAGTGTTGACCCTGAACCCAGAGGATGACGTTAGATCCGCGGGAGCGTTCGAGAAATTTACCAGAACCCATTTCAGCTGGAGGTGATGTGTTTTAAATCCCCCTGTAACGCAATGAGGGCAATCAAATTAGATAATAGTTTGCAGAAATCTTCTGGGCTTGGAGCCCCACTCAGAGGGATTTTATCGTGCAGCGTTATCATGCTTTCCTATGTAGGGCAATACCTGTGTCCCAGTTGTTCCCAGAATGGCTTTATCTTTCCCCAGCATGGTGTGAGCCCGAGCCGACACATGGGAAATGTCGTGGTGTGCGGGCATCCCCTGCTTTTTGTAGTGATTTTGTACTAATAAGTAAATTCCACTTTTGCCTTATTCCAAAGCCTGAGATTTTAACATAGCAGGAGAAGGGTGAGTTCAATACGTCAGTCCATGAATGCTGCTGTCGTATTTGTGATTTTCTCCTTTAGGAATATCCAAGGTGTCCCCGCCTGGGTGTCCCACAGTTGGGAGAGTTGGGGTGCAGGTGTTAAGTGGATTTGTGGAGAACAGCATTTCTCTGGGCTGTAAAAACCAGAACCGGAACTAGGTGGGAGTCCCGTCTCCTGACCCCCCTCACTCTGAACGGGTTCCACAAATTCAGAGCACCTCTTGCAGAACAGAATAATGAATGTTAGTTGAAGGCTGCGTGTAAGGTATATGCGAGGTACTGGGCGGGGCTCAGAAATGCAGGAGAGTTCACTTTCTTGGCATTTGTCAAGTGGTCAGTTCCATAAATGAGTCTACAGGGTAAGGTTTTTTTTTATTAAAAAAATTTTTAATGTTTATTTTTGAGAGGGGGGGTTGCAGAGAGAGAAGGAGACACGGAATCGGAAGCAGGCTCTAGGCTCTGAGCTGTCCGCACAGAGCCCAACGTGGGGCTTGAAGTCACAGCCGTGATATCACGACCTGAACCGAAGTCAGTCGCTCAAGCGACTGAGCCACCCAGGCGCCCTGGGCTCCTTCTCTTCTGTTCCATCTTTTGTGTTGTCAAGGGGCAACTACACCTGTCTCCACTGCTGGCTTCATGTGTAGCTCAGGTGTGTGTCCCTGGGGCTCCCCCAGCAAGAGCATGTTAACATTAAAGATTCCTCGGGGCACCCGGGTGGCTCGGTCAGTTAAGCATCCGACTGCAGCTCAGCTCACGATCTCACCGTTCGTGAGTTTGAGCCCCGCATCGGGCTCTGTGCTGATGGCTCAGAGCCTGGAGCCTGCTTCGGATTCTGTGTCTCCCTCTCTTTCTGCTCCTCCCCTGCTCACACTCTGTCTCTCTCTCTCTCTCTCTCCCTGTGTCTCAAAAATAAACATAAAAAAATTTATAAAAAATGGAATGCCTCATGCCACCATGTCACGCAGACAGACAGGGCAAGGGGGTGTGTTTTCGCCAACAGCCCTGCTCTGAACCGGGTGCCTCTGATATGGGGGCCGGAGATGGATGCTAGGTCTTTGCTTGAACAGCTCTCATCTGCCTCTCGAGAGGGGAGGTAAGGCCTCTAAGACCTTCAGGACCTTGATTTATACATGCTATCAAGAGGGGCGCTCCTCGAGGGTTCTGGTGGCAGGACTTTGGTGGGGATCAGCTCTGGGCTGGTGGAGATGGGCTCCCAGGAGAGGGGCAGAAGTGTGTGTGGGGGTCACATGTGTCTGTGGATGTGTCAGAGCTGTAGGGGGCTCTCCAGAGCCTCTTGTGTCTGTTCAATGGTTTTGAGATTCTGCCAAGGGCCCTGCCCGCCCGAGGGGCCACATCTCAAGGCCGTCAGACCGAGCGCAGGGTGGTGAAGCCCTATGCTGTGTTGCAGACGAACACGGAGTCAGGGTGACAAGGATTTAGTTGTACGGTGTTGGATTAAGGACCGAATACGAGAGGACTTGGATAATTTTCTCTTTGCCGGCTCCTTGGCTACGAGTAATTTATTCTAACCTCCTTCCATAATGCCAATTACAGCTGTTAGCACATACTTCAAAGCCATGGTTAGAGTTTCCTGTGCTGGTGTCCCAGAAGGCTTTAAACCAAGGTTGGAGTTGGTGGGGATGAAAGGCAGTGGGGCTTTTCCGGAGTGCGCTTGGGTTAGTGTGGGTGCTGGGGGAGCTTAGGGAAGGTGGAAGCAGCCAGCCCGCAGAGGGGCATGGCCGGAGCGAGGACCCGTCGGAGGCTGTGGACGTGGCCCGTGATGACATCGTAAGCATCAAGGCTGTGGCTTACTAGAACCCTGATTTTCACTGACTGGGGAGGGGTAATGAACAGAATGAGGGGGAAAAGATGGAGACCACAGGCCTGGTAAGAGAAACAATCGATAGATATGTCTTGTACATGTCAAGAGGGCAGACGGTAGAATTGGAGACTGTCCTTTCTTGTGTGGGTATCTGGTCAGGCCTCAGTCTGTGGGGTGGATGACGCAAGAAGAAGGAGTGATGTAGCCAGTTCGCCAGCAGCCTCCGGGGGGGCGCTGTCCAGCGCTTTGGCCTGGGAGGGAGCGGGGCTGCCTGTGGCCACCGTGCTCCTAACCGGTGCGAACAGGTCACCACGAGTGTTCCCTGCGGCTGTGTGTCAGTCCAGTAAGTCCCATAAATGTTGGGTGCTTCTTCCAGGGAAAGGCAACATGCTCAGCTGCTTGAGAAAAGGGAAACTTCCAGTTTTGCATTGAGAGAGAAGATTCTAGAAGTCTTGTGAGTCTGGAGATCCTGGACATCTGTGCTGTCTGTTCAAGCACTGACTTTTTTTTTTCAACCATTTATTTATTTTAATTTTTAAAAATTCTTTTTAATGTTTTTATTTATTTTTGAAGAGAGAGAGCATGAGCAGGGGGAGGAGCAGAGAGAGGGAGACACAGAATTAGAAGCAGGCTCCAGGCTCTAAGCTGTCAGCACAGAGCCCGATGAGGGGCTCGAACCCACAAACTGTGAGATCATGACCTGAGCTGAAGCCGGACGCTCAACTGATTGAGCCACCCAGGCGCCCCACCATTTATTTATTTTTAAGAGAGAGGGCGGGAGAGGGCATGCGCGAACAGGAGAGGGCCCGAAAGGAAGAGACAGAGCATCCGAAGTGGGCTCCACGCAGTGAGCACAGAGCCCCATGTGGGGCTCGAACTCATGAACCCTGAGATCATGAGCCTAAATCAAGAGTTGGATGCTTAACCAACTGAGCCACCCAGGCGCCCCGAGCACTGAGAGACTTAAAGAGAACAGGGAGAGAATTTTTGGAGTGAGAGCTGGAATAAAACATCTTTAAACGTAGAGGAGAGACTAGAAGAATAACATGAAGGGAAAGCGGAGCCAAGATATGAGGAAGGAAAATGAAAGGCAGGCAGGACCAGCTAGAAAGGGGGCCGGTCTCAGCATTCGGGTCATTGCACCCTGTCTTTTGTCAGATCTTAGAATCAGGAGGGAGCGACTTGTGAAAATGCTACCGTGGACCCAGAGGCCCCAACACTTAGAATGCACTCACGGAGGGGCGCCTGGGTGGCTCAGTTGGTTAAGCGTCCGACTTCGGCTCAGGTCGTGATCTCACGGTCCGTGAGTTCGAGCCCCACGTCGGGCTCTGTGTTGACAGCTCGGAGCCTGGAGCCTGCTTCGGATTCTCTGTCTCCCTCTTTCTCTGCTCCTCCCCTGTTCATGCTCTCTTTCAAAAAAATAAATAGGGGCGCCTGGGTGGCGCAGTCGGTTAAGCGTCCGACTTCAGCCAGGTCACGATCTCGCGGTCCGTGAGTTCGAGCCCCGCGTCGGGCTCTGGGCTGATGGCTCGGAGCCTGGAGCCTGTTTCCGATTCTGTGTCTCCCTCTCTCTCTGCCCCTCCCCCGTTCATGCTCTGTCTCTCTCTGTCCCAAAAATAAAATAAAAAAAAAATTAAAAAATAAATAAATAAATAAACATTGAAAAATTATATATATATATAAAAAATGCATGCATGGAACCAGAGTTGCTGGAGTCCATGTGCAGGTGTCCTGGGAAGTTTGATTCTTAGAGGCTGATTCACTTTTGCCACACTCACTGCTTTGGCCTCCAGGGGACAAGCTAAGAAAGCTGACAAGCAGCTCAGAAAATTCCCATGTGGTGACTGTCCCCCCTGCCCCCAGGCAGACCCCCCACAGATGGCCGAGACAGGAGTTCTTGTTCAAGAAGGTGTCCACTTGTGGACGTGTTTGCTGCCTCGCCCAGGTGGCTGGCTTTGGGGCCTCTGTTGGGCGTCACCCCTTCTTCTGGTGGCTGTGGGGGTGCGGGCTGGCCCCGGCCAGTCCTGGTGTAGCCCCCAGCCACCTTCCCCCCCTCGGCCCCCAGGTCCAGCCCTGGTTTCTGAGGGCAGCTAGGGAAATGGCCCCAAGGGCTCCTTCCTGTGACACTGGGTGTTTGCTGTCAGAAAAAGTGGGAAAATGTTGAGATTTTGTAAAGAGAGCGTTTCCAGTTTCCTTATAAATAAGCTTAGCTTTCGCGTATGCTCTGTGAGACTGACTTCTAGGCTCTGCTGCAGTAAACTCACACTTGGCCTCTGGCTTCTCTTGGGCTTGACCAGCAAGAGGCGCTGGAAGGGGAACTGGGGGCAGAAGGGCAACCAGGCCGGGTGTCTGGTCCCCTGGCTCCTTCCCTGGGGGGCCCCGCCGTGTTGGCGGTGTCCTTTCGCCAAGAGACTCAGCTGCCCAGGTGCCTCTTTCCGCACGACTGTTGGGTCTGTATCTGTTTCCCAACCCTCCCCACAGGCCTCAGGATGGGCGGCTCCCTGAAGCTCCCAGCCCAGGGTACTGAGCCATTCTTGGTTGCTTTCCCCAAGCCCTTTGAATTTTCAAAGGTAAATAATATTTTAGGGGCGCCTGGGTGGCTCAGTCAGTTAAGCGTCCGACTCCGGCTCAGGTCATGATCTCGCGGTCTGTGAGTTCGAGCCCCACGTCTGGCTCTGTGCTGACGGCTCAGGGCCTGGAACCTGCTTTGGATTCTGGGTCTCCCAATCTCTGCTTCCCCCTCCCCCTCCCGCTCACACTGTGTCTCTCTCTCTCTCTCTCAAAAATAAATAAACATTAAAAAAAATTTAAAAAGGTAAACAGTATTTTATTAAAAAAAATTTTTTTAACATTTATTTTTGAGAGAGAAGCACACACACAGGGCTTGAGCAGGGGAGGGGAAGAGAGAGAGGGAGACACAGAATCTGAAGCAGGCTCCAGGCCCTGAGCTGTCAGCACAGAGCCTGACGTGGGGCTCGAACCCACGAACCGTGAAATCATGACCTGAGCCGAAGTTGGACGCTTAGCAGACTGAGCCCCCCAGGCGCCCCTAAAGATAAAGAATATCTTTTAAAAATTCCTCTCTATTACCTGGCCCATGAGCAACAGTCACCAGGAGAGGATAGAGGTCTGTGACTAAGGATAAAGTTGCTCTGTCCTTTCTGACATGGTTCATGACCATGAACCATGGTCATAGAGCATGGGGTGGCTTGCTCTAAGTGAAGTTACCAGAATGGGTTGGGGTAAGGAACAGGGGAGATGGGTTTTTAGGGTTTAGGATACGTGTGCCTGTGATGTGAACTGGCCAGGCCATGAAGCTGGGAAACAGGGTGGCTTCATGGGCGTGTGACGCATACAGTCACACAGAGGCCTGCCCTCAGAAGGGTCCCAGGCTTGGATGACTCCTCTGCTGTCCCATCTTAATAATTAAAAAATTTAAATTCTTAGTTCTTTTATGAGAGAGAGAGAGAGAGAGAGAGAGAGAGAGAGAGAATGAATCCCAAGCAGGCTCCGCACTGTCAGCACAGAGCCAGACGCGGGGCTCGAACTCAGGAACCGTGAGATTGTGACCTGAGGCGATATCAAGAGTTGGACGCTTAACCAGCTGAGTCACCCAGGTGCCCCAAAATTCTTAATTCTTAATAATTATAATTAGAATATAACATATATTCTTACATACCCATAAGGTATGAATGGTTATATAAGAATATATACATATAAGAATATATACATATAAGAATATATACATATAAGAATATATACATATAAGAATATATACATATAAGAATATATACATATAAGAATATATACATGAAAGAATATACACATATATAAGAATATATGCATATGACACACCATAAGGTACTATTATATATTATAAAATTGTAATTCTTAACTTTCCAACAAAGGGCCCTGTATTTTCACTTTGCCACTGGGCCCCCTAACTTACGCCGGGCCTGCTGGTAGGAACTTGGTGTGGACTCTGCTTTGTTTCCACTGTTGCAAGTGGAGCCTGACTAGGACTAACCCTCTGCCCACCCTGGGGCTAGAAGGCCATAGATTAGAGGGCTGCTTCTTTGGGGGACTCTTTGTCTTTCCTGGTGTGCAGCCTCTTTGCATGAGCCAGAGAGCAGTTGTTGAGAGATAATGCCTCCGTATGCGGTTCCATTTTCTCCGGAATAAGTGCCCGTCACTTCTCGGCACGTGACAAACCAACCCCAAAGTTAGTGGCTCGAAACGACAACAGCCGTTTATTTTGCCGCCGGCTCTGCAGTCTGGGTAGGGCTCCGCGAGGGCGGCTTGTCGCTGTAGGATGTCCCCAGCGTCAGCTGGGGTGGCTCGGCCGGGAACAGTGGACCTGTCTCCACGAGGGCCCACACCTGTGGCTGGCAGGCCGGTCCTGGTCTTGCCCTGGGGGCTCAGCTGGGCTGTTGCCTGGGGGTCCTGCTTCCTCTCCACGCGGGCCTCTGCACAGGGTTGCTCGAGCGTCCTTTCAGCACGGTGGCTGGCTTCCAACAGTGAACGATCCAAGAGACAGGAAATGGAAGCTGCCAGTCTTAAAACCTGGGCCCAGAAACTGGCACAGCACATCTTCCTTTGTCCCTTCCACTGTCCCAGCACCCACTCAGATTTGTGGTGAGGGGACATAATCCCACCGTTGACGGGAAGTCGAGGACTTTATGATCAGCTATCTAATCTGCCACGATACGCCTACCGTTTTTATATATGAAAAAAATTAAAGGCAACATGGACTGAAATCGCAGCACGACAGCAAATACGGGGCCGAGCTGGGCTCGGTCGGTAAGCTCCGGATTTCCCAGACTGTGCTCCGTCTAGCATACCATACTGCTATTTTGCATAATCTAATAAACAGAAGTAATTCTTCTCTGTCCTCATGGCCTCAGTTTTCAACCTCAACGCACACTGGAATAGTAATAAGGGAGCTATTCCAGTACTTTAAAAAAAAAAAACAAAAACCTACTGAAACAGAGTCTGTTTATTTAGAAAACCGAGGTTGGCATCCACACCATAAAAACGGAAGCAATTCTCCGTTGTCTCGGTTGATAAGGGGGTGTGGGGATAGAACAGTGCGGGGTGGCCTCTTGTTCTAGAGGCAGAGTGGGTAGCTCAGGACCACCTGCCTGCGTGGCCGTCATGGTGTTAGGAGTCCTCCTCTGGGTCACTTTGAGGCGGAGTTAAGACTGAAGGCTTTTGCACAGCGCTCAGCCATCATGCACGACATGCCCCTCACCAGGGCCCCCAGAGAAGCACCGAGGTGGACTGGACCCCTTCCACCGACACCTGTCCCCATCTCGCAAAGAGCTTGGATGCCCGCATGCACAGGGAGCTGGAAGAAAAAGAGCCACTCTCCCTGGAGCCTCTGGGGTACGCATACCCTTCCCTTCCCTGGAATGCGGGGTCTACGGATTAGAACTTGGTCCACCCAGGGTGATAGCCCTGACCCTTTGATGACAATTCTGGGACAAAAGCGGATGGTCCTCAGAGTTTGGAGTGCGCAGGCCTCCGGTGTGGTACCTGGGACCCATTTCTGTCTTCAGGCGTGCCTCTGTGGGGACATGAGGCGGTTAAGAGCCAGCCAGTGTTTGGGGTATCTGTCAGTTGCTGTCCCCGGGGTCGTGAGGGGTAGGGTCACTCCTGGCGTGCGGCCTCTTAGGTGGAAACAGAATGGGTTTGGGGACTCCCAGTGGTTTCAGGACCCAGGTGAGTGGAGGTGTCTTGCCACGCAAACCCATATGAAACTGGGTGTGTGTGAGAACCGGGTCCAAGATTGTTTTCACACCCGGGGGGTGGTTTTCCACGTGATTCCGAACCTCCGACAAAGTATGTATCACTTCAGGCCCGTGTGCCTGTCGTCTTGAAAAACGCCGATGAGTAGATGAAGTTTATTCTGCCTACTCTGATTCCAGTCAGGCATTCCTGGGGAAGAGTGAGGGGCCCCGGGGGAAGAAAAAATGTGAATCCTGTTGACTGAAATGCTTAGTTCTTGGGATTCCATTACATCCACGGATGAGATTCCAGATAAGTCTAAACCTCCTTGAATGTGGGAAAGAAGTGGGAAAGTCGGACTGGAAATAGACCTTCAGATTTGGGGACATTATAGCACGTACTGGCACAATGACAGCTTTCGTATAAAAAATTCTTTCATCGTCCTGTGGATGATCAGACTCGCCCAAGATTATTCTAGAACTCCTCATCAAATACAGTATCCTTCCCAGGTCCTGCTCTGTCGGCATCACCCCCGATTTGCAGCAACCTGAATGTGAGCAAGGGGGTTCTGTCATTCAGCTGTGATTACTTCCTGATGGATCTTTATGACGCCCCCTTCACATGTCCTGGGGACTTGTGACACCAGTGTCTGCAGACCTCCCCAAATCATCTGCTAGGATAAAAGCAGCCGAGAAACGTGGGAGCGCGGTGAGGGAAAGGGGGAGAAGGAAAGCACGTGGGCCACATTGCGTCTTTGCCCTGCCGGGTACAGGACCCCTGTGTCACCTGCTTGTCCTGCACGGACACTGATCTGCTTTGTCTCCAGGTCCCCCGGTGGGCGTGGTGATGTCTGGCTATGCCCAAAAACTCACTTTTACTCCCGGCTCTGCCTCGGGTCCCCTGTCGAGTTTGAGAGCGGCAGCTTTGAGTTTGCAGTGCTCCGTCTGCTGACTTTCTGTTGAGTGAGAATCCAAGGGGGCAGGCAGAAGAGGTGCTTTTTTAACCCCTCACCCGACTCTTGTGTTTTATCATCTGAAGCAGGCTGGATCTTCTCATCCCGCGAGAGAGCTTGGGCGGAGGCGGGTAGAGAGTCAGGAAGGCGGCAGGAGACCCAGTCTGGGTCAGAGAGCAAGTATCGCATTTGCCCGTCCCTGAGGAAGAATTCGAATTCATACTGCAAAAAGCGAGGATGCACTGGTGGGGTGTCCACGGTCCCTGCCTTCAAAGAACTATCCTATCGGGCCACTGTAAGCCCGAGACTCTGAATGCAGAGGGCAGTGGCCTTTAGTCACCAAACCTGGGTTCACATGGTGACCGCCACTTACTGGTAGTAGAGTTTTGTATTCCTGAAGCTTCTGCTCATCTGCAACTCGGGGAGGATATTTGTTCCGGGAGATTTTTGTGCATATTGCACGGCACAGCTTCGAGGACATGACCGCTCAGGGTAGGCGGCAAGCATTTTTTTTTTCTCATTCGTCCAGACACCAGGAGGTGATGGTTCTTGCGGGTAGTGGGGAAGGTGGGTGGTTCACTTCTTGAGCACCTGGTGATGTGAGGTGCCCTGTGGTTCAGTTCCTCCCTGGGGGAGCTGCTGAGAGCCACGCGGGGATGCAGATGACCCCAGACGGTCTGTGGCATGAGCTGAACCTACAGGAAGGATGGGGTGGAGGTGAGGGAGGTTCTTCCAAAGCAGGGGAGGAAGAAGCCACCACGCAGGTGGTTGCTGCTCTCAGTAGAGAGAAGGCGGCAGGTCTGGGAGCGGATCACGGGGTTCCCTTGCATCTGGGGCGAGAGGGAACAGATGAGCTGACAGTCTGCCCTCCAGCCCCCCACCAGGACTTCCTCGGTTTTGCCACCGGGGGCCCTTGCTAGGCAGAGGGCCCTTCTTCCCTGCCAGGTTTTTGTTATTAACGTTGATCCCATGTATCAGAGGGTGGAAAGCAAGCCTTGGAAATCCACGTCCGAGTGGGGATTCGAGGCTCTCTCTAGCAGTGTGTGCCAAGGGCTGGGGGTGGGGACGTGCGGCGGGCTCTTCGCTCAGCATCCAGGAGCGAGCCCTCCACATCATTCACTCTGTCAGGGTAGCACGGTGGTAATCACTTCCAAATGGCGGCGGGGTGAGGAGGGGATCCCCCCCCCCCATCACCAAGGAATGTCTTGACTCGGGACGGAAGAGGAGGTTTTCCATAAGCAGCTCCTCTTTCCAAAGGGGACCAACTGTAGAATATGAGACGCCCATGAGCCTCTCTGAGCATCATCCATTATAATAGCCGTGTCAACCCAACAGAGGGGGAGGGAACAATAATCCAGGATAATGGCGCGTCCCATCGTCTGACCTGGGAGGTGTTTTCAGGATGAGGTGCTCGTTCCTCCAGAAATGACACGTTCCCTCTCCAGCGTCTTCTGCGGAACGATCGTAAGAGTGTGTGTGGGCACCCATTCTGGCTCTGAACGGATGGACAGACACAGGAGAAGTCACTCATTACACACACAGACCCGAGCCGCAGAACCTAGTGGAAGGGATTCCAAACCACCAGTCACAGTGCCACTTACTAGCCAGGTGATTTCCATTAAGTCAGTTACCCTTTCTGAGCCTCGATTTTCTTACCTGTACAATGGGGGTTATCATGTCTCTTGGATAGGATTGTGAAGACTGGGTGATCCGACTTTTGCGAAAATGTGAATCAGCAAATAGGTACTCTGTAAAATTGTCTTAAAGTTCTGTTGATGAGATTCAGTGTCTCTCCTACTGTTTTACCTTAGAAGTCTTGCTGTCTTCATTCGGTTCCTACCAGGGACCTTGCAGCATTACGCATAAACATCGTGTCTAAAATTTATAGAGCGCTTTATTGCATTCACAATGATTTCATCTGTTTCTTGCAGCAACTCTTACTGCATCCATTTGCAGTTGGGGATCTGAGACCTGGGCTGAAGTGATTTGGCCACATGGCTCGTACGTAGGGTGTCCTGACTGTTCCGGGCTCTCTTCCTGGGCTCACCATGGGGTCCAGGGAGAGCCCACCGGTGGCCACTGGACTGCCTTCTGGCACTGGGGATGCATTGAACACCATAGCATTGATGCATCTATTTCAGACTTGGATTAATCCTTTCCTTATGAATATGCTGCTCGTTCTTCCCCAGAACTATTTCTTCCATAGGTGATGCCTTCTTTTTTCCCTGTATCGGTCAGCAGGCTCCAGAAGCCCTTCTCTGGCCATCTGATCTCTCAAAATGGTTCTATGTCTCAACTTTTAGGGAACAAACCAAGGAGGACGTGGGGAGTAGCACTCGTAACCATGGTTGGTGGCCTTCGTAGTCTTTTCTTAAAAGTTAAAATGTGCTGGTACTCAGGCCACTACCTTCTAGTTAAGACCTGAGTCCAACTGTTAGTTCAAATACAGATGGCCGAGTGAGGTTCTCACTGATAACTCCTCACATTCCTTCTTAGTCCTCCCACCGGGGGGGGGGGGGCAGGCTCCTATGGATGCAAATTCCCTCAAGATGTGTGCAGGACCAGCTGATCTAGGTCAAGGTGGCTGCTTCCCTGGAAACTCAGATGGGTCTGTTATAAGAGTATCGCTGAGGTCCAGAAGTTACAGGTGAATCGACCAGCGTCTAACAGCATCTTTACCATGTGCAAACTGCACAGCACCCAGCATTCCTTCTGGGCCCAGTGTGATCTTGGGGATGGAGGTCCTGGTGGTTTTCCTTACTCTGTCCACGGCATGGGCACATTTGTGCTTAATAACCGTCTCAAGTTGTATCATGGTCTTGGCCTTGCTCGAACCAGCCCTCCCAACCTGTCTTCTCTCTATCTGGTACCTTGACTATCCAGAATTCTCGTGGAATCACATTTTCCAGGTAGCGGGTATCTGTAAGATTTCAGCCTTTTTGGAACTGGATTCGGGAAGGTTTGGATGGACGGAGTTGTGAGGGCCAGTCATGCAATATACGCTGATTTGGAGTTCGTCTCTCTTTGTCTCTTGCCGCCTGTTATCTTTCCTCTTGCCTTCCCTCCACTTCCAGAGCAGGGCCCTGGCATTGCTTCCCGTGTTGGTCAGCAGAATGCATTTCCTGCCATTTGTTTCACTGTGATTTTCTGGAACAAGAAGGAAAGTTTGGCCTGCCTTGCCTACAACGCCCGATTCCCTTGCACGAAGCCCCAGGGAGTTCTCATTACCACGGCCCATATGCACAGACACAGCATCTGTCTTCTGCCCAGGAGGACACAGGGAGAGACGCTGCCAGAAACTCAGGGCTTAGCCTGTCTCCTGCTGACCAGCTCCCTCTGTCTGCTGCCTGGACGGGGAGGAGGAGGAGGGTGGTATGGCACACACTGTTTCCAATAAGGACTGGAGCACAAATCCTGCGGACAGTGGGAAGCCAGGCAGAGGCTGCAAAACCACCGGCCCTCTTGTCTCCAGGAAGCACCAAGAGCCATTTCCTGGACGTGTGATGGTGTGAGAGCCACCAACAGGCTAATGGTGAGATTCAGGGACCTTTTGCACTGACCGTGTTGGGGAAGGAGCTGTCGCCATGTGATACAGATAAATGGAGAAGGTACAGGCTGACAAGTCAGGCGTTTATAGGGTGTGTTGGTTAGCTGTAGTCACCGGAGCGCTGCGTAACAAAGCATCTTGAAACTCGGGATTTAAAAAAACCCAAACATTTCTTTGTCTTACTCATGTTGGTAATTGCAACTCTCTTTTAAGCTGTGGGTCACTTGGACTTTGTGCTGGGCTTCAGGTTGGGTTCAGGTCTTCTCTGTGTTGCCTTCAGATCAGCAGCCATGAAGTCATGTTCTCGTGGGGGAGAACAGAAGCCAGACCACACAGACACATGGCATTCCATTGGCCAGACAAGTCCCGTGGTGCAGCCCAAAGTCAATGGGGGAGGGAAATTCACTCTCAAATGGAAGGAGGAGGAGGACAGTGAACACTTAGTAACTTACGAGCTAAAGTATCGCAAATTCATGCACCTACAAATTCCATTGACTCAAGTTCTGAAGATTGAGAATTAGAGGAAGAGAGGAGGAAGCCTCAGGAGTGACAGGTGTCTGATGAGTGGATGGGTGTCTAGCTGGCGGGGGGGTGGGTGGTCCAGGTCTGGGAGGGGGTTGGGGAGTGAGAAGGTTGGCCTCTCTGGGTGAGAGGGCTATGCTGGTTCCCATGCTCAGTCCTTGTCCTGTCCTCCACACTTCATTAGGTCCTGACTCTGGACTCTGTCTTGCTGTGGTTTTCAGGGATCTGTGACTATGGGCTTATGTCTGTCCCTGAGACCAGTGATGAAGAGAGAAGAACCAGGTTTGAGTTGGATGTTGCCAATACCTAGGTTAGATTTCTGTATGCCTATATTTCTTTGGAGTGACCGGGAAAAGTCGTTTTGACTTTTCTGCTGTGGAATGTGCGGTTGCCCAGCTCCACCCAGGAGCCGTGGTTGGAGAAGAGTGGTTGTAGGGACTTCTCTGCTTCGTGACACTTGCAAAGCTCCCTGTTCTTGCCTCAGTCCCGAGTGGAGAGGTTGATTTTTAGGTGCAATATTGAGCCTACTAGGTCCTTCAAAACTTAAGGTTTAAGGTTTTCCTCTTGATGTCTTTTTCCCCTTGTGCTAGTGTTTGAGAACATTCCAGTACAGATAATGTCATATGTCAGAAGTTTTCTCCCTTCTTTCCTCCTCCTCTTCCCCTTGCTCATGTGTTTCTAGGAGAAGGACCCTTTCTACAGGGCCCTGTCCCTGCTGGGTGGCGATATGTGTCAGTGGGACCCCTTCCTTGGTCAGTGTGCTGTTCAGCTAAGTCACCCCTACCTGTAGACCCATCCGCCTGTACTTTCCTGTCTCCTTCCTTCCTTCCACAAACACCTACTATGTGCTGGGCACCTGACACACACACACACACACACACACACACACACACACACACACACACAAAAGAAATAAAGGCACATTCTTTGCTGTCAGGGGGCCCACACTCTGGAGTGCCTAAGAGACAAAGAATAGAGATCAATATAATGCAAGCTGGTAAGTTTAGCAGTGAAAGAGTATACAAGTTATAACTAGAACGTGACTAGATGCCCCAGAGCCTGCTGGTGGGGTCAGAGGTTGGTAATGGTGCATGGAAGGTGTCCAGCAGGAGGTGATGCCTGAGAAGAGTTGGCAGAAACGGAGAGGAGAAAGTTTGCAGGCTGGTGGGACGGGATAGGTAGAGGCACCAGGCAAGGTGTTCAGGGGAGGAAGAAGCAGGTCAGTGCTGCTAGATTACAGACATCAAGATGGGGAGTGGCAAGTGATCAGGGAGGGAAGGTTGACTGGGATCAGATAATGGAGATCCCTGGGGGACACATAAGGAGCTTGAGTTTGGGGACCCATTGAAAGTCCCATTTGAAGCAGGCAAGTGACACGGTGAGATTTGCATGGCGCTTACAACTGTGTGCAGTTAATTCTCAATTATTGGGGTTGAGGGAGTAGAAAAAAGCACAGACGCACAGCAAATAATTTCCTTTTTGTCCCCCCCCCCCCCACCCCCCCCACTGCTTGTCCAAACCAGTCCTGCCTGCCCCCGATGACCAGGTTTAGAGGAGGCATGTCCTGGGTGACAGGATCCCAAACAGGAAATGTAGTAGTTGAGAGAAGGCTGAACTACCCTCATGGTCACTGAGTTCCTTTTTCTTTCTAAGACCAGGCTGTAGTCTTGAAGAACAAGGCTTAATTTGGGAGGGAGAGGCCAAGTTTATATGGCATACTACGATTCTCCCAAATACCATTAGGTGGGCTCCATTATTATTATTATTATGATTTAGTTTAGATGAGGATACTGAGGCCCAGAGAGGCTAAGTAACTTTCCCAGAGTGAGCTAGTTAGTAGAGTGGAGCTTGGCTGGCCCACCTCGCTTCTGACCGCTTCTAGAACTGAGCTTTAAGCAGGCATGTGGCCCAGTGTCTACCCGACTCGTCCCCCCAGATCCAGGATCTGAACGCTTTGAAAGAAAGTAGTGATAAGCTCTGCATTTAAAGCAAACAGCAGCATCTGGTCTGGGCTAACTCGCACGCACAGCGGACAGAACATCCTGTGTCGCAAACATGGAAAGTTTTACGCTCTGTTGCTGCTGCCTCGAAATCCACCCTGAGCGCCATAGTTTGCACCGAGGCCATTTAGCAAGACGACTGTTAGGGCAGAGGAGTCCTGGAACCCCCTGGGGCACTGAGTATGGGGACGTGGCTTCCTTCTCAGTCCTTCCTTAGCCCCGTGGGTACCCACCTACTCTGGGACCCAGAGGGCCGGTGGTCGGCGTGCAGAAGGCGTGGGCGTAGGCGCTGTCTGGAGGAACAAGTCATTGGGCCGCCGAAGCCAAGTCCGTGACCGGTACGATCCCAGGAGGGCCAGCAGCTTGTGGTTACTTGGCCACTCTTCCAGCTGAGGAATGTGCTTCCCCCTTCTCATATGTCTTGTGCTTTTGTAAGTTTTGACGAGGATCCATGAGCAACCCAGAGCACCAGAGTGGGTACAAGGTCAGCCAACCACAAAGCATTCCCAGCCCCCAGCACATGCGACATCCGTCAGATGCCACTTGTGAGCCATAAAGGAGACGATGAGTCCGCGGACAAGCACAGCGGGGACGCTGTGGGCTGTGGAGAGGCGGAGGCAGAGGCGGCCCATCCTAGATTTACCTGCGCACGTGGGAGCCTCTTGGAGGTCTCTGCTTGGTGTTGTAATCTTGGCACGGAAACAAGTGTTCTCACTAGCTCCGCATTCCTGGTTTGGGCCCAAGAGGTATAAAAATTATACGTTATCTTTCTTTTCAAAGCTTGAGAATTTCATGATTGTTATTTATACTGCACCCTTCCAAAGAAGGTTTAAGGCAATTTACAGTAACGACAAATGTTACGGACGGGACGTCTGTGCCCCTCCCCCCATCCACACGTTGAAGTCCGTTCTCCAGTGTGGTGGTGTTTGGGGATGGGGCCTTTGGGACGTAATTAGGGTTAGATGAGGCCATGAAGGGAGGGAGCTCACGATGGGATTAGTGCCCTTATAAGAAGAGGAGGAGAACTGAGTTCTCTGTCATGCGAGGACGCAAAAAGACGATGCCATCTGCAGATCGGGAAGCAGGCTCTCACCAGGAACCGAATCGGCCAGCACCTTGATCTTGGACCTCGCAGCCTCAGGAGCCCTAAGAAATCAATGCTTGTGATTTAAGCCCCTCAGTCTGGGGTGTTCGTTGTAGGAGCCTGAGCTGAGACAACAAACGTGTAATAAAGTGGTTGAAACGAGAACGCGGGAGCAAAGGAATGAAGGGGATAGTGTGGAGCAGGAGGTGTTCGAAAAAAACCCGGGCTTAGAGCGTCCTTCGGGAGAACGTGTGAAACTGTTCGGAGCTTCCACGGAGCTGGGGGAGGGGGGGAAGGCAACAAAATGCTGAGTTCCTGGGGTCTCCACTGCTAGCACCCTGGCAGCCTCCCCACGCACCTGGAGAGAGAGGCTCCCCTGGTACCTCTCTCTAAAGAGAATCATGGGAGTCGTCATCTTAGGGTCACTAGACAACTTTGTGGGCAGTGATTTTGTACAAGATGATGGCCAAGCATTCAGTCATACTGGTCTCTCCCCTTCACGGTACCCAGGTGAGGTAAAAGTGGACACGATATTTTCTTTTTTTTTATGTTTGTTTATTTTAGAGAGAGAGAGAGAGAGAGAGAGAGAGAGAGAGAGAGAGAGAGCATGAGCAGGGGAGGGGCAGAGAGAGAGAGAGAGGGAGACACAGAATCGGAAGCAGGCTCCAGGCTCCGAGCTGTCAGCACAGAGCCCCACGCGGGGCTCGAACCCACGAACCGTGAGATCAAGACCTGAGCTGAAGTCGGACACATAACTGAGTGGGCCACCCAGGTGCCCTGGGCACAGGTATTTTCGATGCACAGCTGGGGACACCGAGGGCAGGACCTTGGAACATCATTGTCAAGGGTAGTTAGGAGGAGAGCCTGGGTCGACGTCACCAGCATCTCAGAACCTTCTCTTCTTTCTGGAGAAAAGTGAGTGAGGGGAAGCGGGAAGTGGGGGCCAGGGGTTGCCTGTGGTCCCTGCTGCTGGAGCATCTGTGGCCACGACTTTGGGAAAGTCCCCTGACTGTGGGTGAGTGACACGTGGGCCCTGAGGTTTCCTCCACTGTGGAAGAAGAAGGCGAATCATGTTTGGAAGGTCTCTCGCCCACGTTTCTGTGATTTGGTTATTTCCCCCTCACCACCCCCCACCCTCCGTCCCTGAAAGCCAGATACTTAAGTAAAACCAAGCGAAATAAGTCCTCTCACAAAGAAACACTTCACCTTGAATAAGTCAGTGGCTTTCTAGGGATAAATAACTTGGCAACAGTTGAAAACAAAGGGAAAAGACCAGAACCCATTCAGTCTGTGCTCATTTTGTCTGTCCTTTCTGTCTTCACGGTCCCAGTGCTCTCGGCACCTGATTTTGTTTTCTCCTTAAAGCACATCTTGGAACCCGGCTGTCATTTTTGACACTGGGGGAGCGTATTTAGCAAAGTGTTCTCGACTTTTTTTTTTTTTTTTTGACACCGAATTCCACCAGGTTGGAAGCCGCTCGTCTGTGTAAACAGGGAGGAGGGTACTTGTTCGAATGGGTACTGAGCGAGCAGAGGCTGGCTCGTGTGGCGTGCTGCATGCAGGGTATTGTTTTGCTCCTCCTCCTGCTCTGTGTGTGCGTGTTTTAGGTAAATTTCAGGTCTTCGAGAAATCCCGGTGCCTTCTGGTATCTCACTGGCAGGAGGGCGTATTCAGGGGGCATGTGTCTTAGACGCATGCTGGTTTGGGGTGAGCCAGATGCTGTGTACGTGTCAGGGCGGGGGGCCCTGGGGTCGCGGTGTGCAAACATACAGGTGCCAGGTGGGATGACAGGCAGGTGGGTGGAACACCCACCAGAACCGAGCTGCAGAAAGTTCCCTTGTTAAGGAGGAAGGGCTATTAAATGGGATGCATCATCGGGGTTTCCACAGATGGCTCAAGGTAGCTGTCCTACAGCTTCCCACCAGGCGTGGGATTGTGTTAAGCCGGTCCTGAGAGTTGGTGGTTTTGGGTCCCCATCGGGCGCTCAGCTTAGTGTCCAGCACATGGCACGTGCTCAGCCATCGTCGGCTGTCACCGTTGTGTGTATCGTTCCCCAGGTCGCCTCCTCCGTCTCCTCACTTTTGCACACCGGGGAGAATTTTACTCCGATTACATATATGAGGGAAGCAGATACCGGGGCTCTAAGTCACTCTCGATCAGAATCTACTGCCATCAGACGCCTGCCCCTGAGATGCCACCGGAGAGCTTCGCTGGTTTAGTCCCCCAGGGTGCCAGGGTCTGCCTGTAATTTTCCTGGGTTCACAGGCACCCTGGGATCCATGGGTAAGGAGGAGCAGGCAGAGTGGGAAGGGGGCAGGGAGAGTTCTGGGCATTTCTACGATATTATATGCAAGTGCTGTGCAAATAAAATGCAAATGAAAACTGAGCGCTGAGCAAAGGTGATGCAAATTCGCTTTTAATTTCTGAGCAGTCGGTGGGCACCACAGGGGCATCCAGGGAGCTGCTATGGGAGCGGGGAACAGTGGGGAGACAGAGCTGGGCTGAGGCCAGGGATGGACTGGAATGTGGGTCTTCCCGTTTGATGTATGCATAAAATGCGGTTATTTATTTATTTATTTATTTATTTTTGTGGGGGCGGGGAGGGAGGGACAGAGAGGGAGACACAGAACCCCAAGCAGGCTCCAGGCTCCGAGCTGTCAGCACAGAGCCCGACGCGGGGCTCGAACTCACAAGCTGTGAGATCATGACCTGAGCCGAAGTCGGACGCTCAACCGACTGAGCCACCCAGGCGCCCCCAAAATGCGGTTCCTCTGAGGAGAGCTGAGGAGAAACCACTTTCTCTGCACTTAGAAGCGAGGGAACCTTGGGAGGAGGAAGAAGAGGGCTTAGCTGGGGTCAGGTCAGGGTTCTGATGGGGGAGAAGGACGTGTTGGGCACTTGCCGGTGTGTCTGGGGAACTCTGTGGAGGAAGGTCCTGGAGGTCGCCCCCAGTCCCTTAGCGACGAGGAAGCCCTTTCCAGAAAGCCGAGGGGGAGAATTAAGTGTGCAGATCTAAGGCTGTGCGCACGTTCCGGTCGATGACGGGTTCCGGTCAGCCCTGAATTGGTGACAGCTGTGGGTGTCCGCTGAGAATGGGATGGGCTCTGGAGATGGACCCGTGAGGGGATGGCCAGCCACCGCCTGTTGGTGTTATGCTTAGCCGTGCTTCTGATGAGTCAGTCACCACGTAACCGACTCTTCCCATAGGGCACCGAGGGAAGAATTTTCGGGTCCAATGGCTATTGTCCCACAGAAGCTCTTGGGCCGTCAGTCTTAGGTACCTGAACCAATGACCTGACAGTCACACTGGTCAAGGCCAGGCCCCAAAACAGGGCTTAAAATCTGCCTGGGAGAAGGTCTGAGGGGAAAAAGAAAGGATTTGGGAGGTGAAATCAGGAGTCAGGAAGAGGTGACTGCCACCTTTAATAGTAGAGTTCCTGCAAGAATACTTCCTTCTCCCTTCTTCTTCTTCCCCTTCTCCTCCTCCTCCTCCTCCTCCTCCTCCTCCTCCTTTTTTTTTTCGTAGCGTGTTTCTTGGTTGCCCTGTTATCACTCCTACATGCAGGAGTTCCAAGAGAAATATGTTTTAACATCCTGAAACTGAATTATTAAATGGGGATTAACTTGGTGTTGACTTTTCTTCATGGCTGATTTGCAGTATAAACTGGGTTTAAGGCATCTTTCGCTAAACCTTCTGGATTTCAGTAGATCGCATTGGATGAGCCATTCATTAAAGATTTCATGCTGATGTTATTTGTTTAGGCTTTGATGCCCTTTTTCTGTTTTCCCTCCCCTTTTATTCAATAATGATATCTTTCAGGCAGAGAATACCTTCCATCCTGCGGTATTAAGGGCTTTCCATGATAGAGAGCATGGCCCCATGGCCGGCAGCGAGGCAGGAAATCAGAGGACTTTGGTGCCCTCCCCTGCCTGATCCCCCAGATGGCCGTAGAGCTGGGACTGGCTCTGAGGATGGGCAGGTACTGGACTCCTTGGTTGGCAGATGCCTCCTCTGGCAGCTTTTTGGAACCTTGGATCCATTAACAAGGGAACTGGCCTTTTCATTTTAGTCGGAAGACACCCAGAGAGAAGTAATGGCTTAAGCTCGTACTGATGTGTAGAGGTCCATCACCCCATTCTTGTCAGAGAGCAGATACGGAAGGGAAGAGGAAGGATGGGGTGTCTGGGGCTGAGATCTACCAGAAGGACACTGGCTTTGTGAAAGCCACGAGTCTGAACCCGGCTACCCCTTGGACAAGTGATTCCAGCCTCTGTGCGTCTCACTTAGTCATCCGCAACATGGGAAAAATAAAAATACCTCTTGGTGTTGTAAGGGTTAAGTAAAGTTATTCTTGTGATGAGCCCAGCGTACAGCGGATGCTTAGAAGTTCCCCTCCACGTGCAGGCACCCTTCACACCGCTGAGGTCATAGTGTTGCCCTCAGCGAGTTCCTCTTCGTTGTTACTGGCTGCCCAGTAGGACGTGTGGTGATTTGCTACACTTACGCTTGTGGTTATTTGGTTGTTCCCCAAAGCGGCTGCCACAGGCCCTAGAGACTCTCGTCTAAGGAACATGCTGCCTCTGTTCCTCCCGGAACATTGAAATGAGAGGTGATCTCAGATGGCATGGTAGCATTTCACACGGACCAGCCACCTCGGCTGTGGCCAGAGGTCAGCCGCCAAAGTGCAGAATGGCACTTAGAGTGTCACCGCCAGCCCTCTGGGCCCCATGTTAATCGATCTGTTCTTAGAGCTGGGCCTCTCGGCTGCAGCACCACGGACGCGATGCTCTCTCTGTTTAGAACCCTTTGGCCGGTCACGCGGAAATTCCTCCCCTTTGGCCCTGCTGACCGTGGCCTCCGCCCCAGCCGTGCTGTTCCCACCGTTCCTCGGTGGGAACACTGTCTGGGCCACACGCCTTTTAGCTACAAGTGGCATTGGAGCCCGCAGAGTCCGTTAGTCTTCAAGTGACAGAGGTCCTTGCTGGCGATAAAGGAGCTCTCGTCTCCCCAAGTGGCCGCGTAGAAGCCAGCCGGGCCAGAGAACGGCACCCCCACGCCGAGATGCGTGCACGCTCTGATGAAAGAAAGGTCAGCCCCGGGCCCCTAGTACCTGCACCGTGAAGATGCCTCGCCGGGACATTCTGCGTTTCAGTCTTTATTTCAGGTGTAACTCCCGCAAGCTGTGTGAGGCTGCTTCTTCCCTGGAATTGTCTTTATGTCCTATGGCCTAGCTTTCCTGGTTTAGGAAATGGAAACTGGTTTTTAATGGCATAGACGCGTGCCACTGATTGACTTCGCCACACTGAAGCTTCACACAGCAGGGTGCAGCGGGCTGGGTTTTATTATCCCCGTTTTACAGATGGGGAACCAGGCTTTGGAAGCTTGGATGGGTTGCCGACAGTGGGACGCAGCTCCGTGGACCCCCAGGCTGGGGCAGGGGTGGAGCAAGGCGAGCCTTCCTCCTGGCAAAGAGGCCGGCAAGGCCTTGGGGTCATTTGGCATTTAGCCTTGGAGGTCACAATAAGAGCCCGACCTTGGGCTGGAGTCTCCTGGGAGCCCCGTTCTGTTTCTACGAATGTCCGGCCACCAGTCCTCCCTGACACCGCTGCCTCCATCCAGGATGTAGAGGCCTTAAGATCATTGCCCACCATGGTGATTTTCCTTGTTGAGTGTTTTGCTCAAGTGTAAGCTGGGGACCTCCAGAGACTTTATGTTAGACCATCGCAGCCTCCTGGGGAGCTGAGACTTCCAGGTTTGCTTTTAACCTGGCTTTGTCAGTGGCTTTGCCTGCTGCGACAAAGGACACGGCAGTCCTTTTTGAGAAGCTCCAGGAAATTCTGATCCCTGGGTCCTGCCCAGACCACTTATACTGGGACTGGCGGGGGTATGGCTTGAGCTTGTGAGTTTTTAAACCTCCCTGGTAATTCTCTAGGTTCTAGAAAACCTTTGTTTTAGCCTTTGAAGGAAGGAGATTTCCAGTACCCGAGGGGACCCAGGGCAGAAGGGGTAAGGGTCTGACTGAGCAGGGGGTAGACAGGGGAGTTTGCATGTTCTTTTATTCAGGGCTTCATATTCTAAGCATCGTGCTTGGGGCACTAGAGATTTCAAAGACACCCTCTTCATAGTCTGATGGGGAAGAGACACACAGGGAGGGAATTAACTGAGTCAGCCCAGACCGGGGCACAAAGTGTTGGTTTGCAAACCTCCTTGGGTATCCACGACACCCAAGCAGCTTATTGGAAACGCCGAAGCCCTTTTGGCCAACACACTTGCTAAATGTGGATTTGCTCTTCCTGCTGAATCAAGCAAAGTCAAAGCTCGCGGCCTTTCCTGTAACCCCGCCCCCCCCCCCCCCCCCCAGTAATGGAGAGGAAACACACATTCTTTGGAAAAGACCAAAAACATATAAAGTGACATTGCTTGCAACTCCAGTCAGTTCAGGAGGCCCTGCTCTTTGCAGTGTCTCCTGGTTCATACCAGAAAAAAAAGGGCGTGTGAGAGGGAAGAATGGCACAGGCCTGGACCTCAGCGTACCAGATCTGACCTAGTAGCTGTGGAGGGGTCCTGGCATCCGCCGGTGACGCCACTCTAGAGGGACGGAGACAATGCTCTCGGGGATCAGGGAAGGAACGGGTCATTCTGAGTGGAGACCGGGAAGAGGGTTTCGCAGTGGAGGTGATGTTTGGAACTGGCCCTCCTCCTTTGGGCCACACACCTCCTTTACGGAGCTCTCACGCCATGGGTACATTTTGCCGGGGATGCTGGTACCTCTCTTCTGAGATGGTGACCTCCAGTGGGACCTTCCTGGTCTCCTCTCTTGCCGTTTCGCGCCTTACCCTTCATGCCCTGGTATGCTCTCTGTGCCTTGCACGTGCTTTCCCCCCGTCTGTAATGCCCTTCCCCCTCTCCCTCAGCTGATCGATGCCTATTTGTTGTCCAAACCCAGCGCAGACCCCTTCCTTCTCAGGAAGATGTTGCGGTTGGTGAGAACTATATATAAAATATATAAAACAAACTATATACGTTTGATGCTGTTTCACCCTATTTTGGGGAAAGTGTCTAAGGACGGATAGACTTTGACAGAGGCAGGTGAGGGAAGTTAGAAAGTAGCATTCAGCAAAGGGAGGAGTGTAAGCAGCACAGGACAGCCTGGCCTCAAGGACCAGCAAGCTCCGGCAGGCCTCAGGGCACAGGGTTTGGTCTGGGTGGCATTTGAGGCCGGGATGGGTCTGGTAGGCTAAGTTTGGATGTGGGGCTCCGGTGTGGGGTTTTCAACAGTACTGGAGTGTGATCAAATCTGTTTTAAACGTTTATTTATTTTTGAGAGAGAGAGAGAGAGAGAACGCGTGGGCGCCAGCGGGGGAGGCAGCAGAGAGTAAGGGGGACACAGAATTCCCAGCAGGCTCCATGCTGCGAGTGTAAACCCGACGCGGGGCTTGAACTCATGAACTGTGATATCCTGACCTGAGCCGAAGTCAGATGCTCAACCGACTGGGCCACTCAGGCTCCCCGAATCTGTTTTAGAAGGAAAAACAAGCACTTCTGATGGCAATGTGGAACATCTCGTTGCCTCAACACATCTCCGTAGATGGGGAAGAAATTTGGGGGTTAACTTCTAAGAGGCTTTCAAATGTAAGTCCCTTATCAAGTATGTGGTCGTGTGTGTGTATTTAAGCGTTGTAAAGAACTCACAAGCAAGCTGGATTTACCGGTTTCTATTTATGTATATAATTTGGATGGGATTTTAAAAGTGGACCTTTAATCAGTTCTCAAAAGGTTACAACTGTTTCCAACCAACCTTTTGTGGCCAAAGAAATACTGAGAAGGAGCGAAGAGTAAACGTGCAATATCCTCTCTGGTTGTTCGGGATGGGGCCCCAGACGTGGTGTTCAGATTCCAGGCCCATCTGTTCGACTTGCCTCTACCAGCGACCTGAACTTTGTGTTTATTGCGGCTGTTCTCCTTAAAGGGCCAGGACCTCTTACCTTTCTAAGGATAGGCCTGACATTCCTGTTTCTGTCTCGCAAGGAGAAAAGTATCTCCATGTTTATACACAAGTAGGTAGAATGTATCCACTGATCACACACTTCGATTTCAGATTTGACCCCGATATCTTTGTCCTTAGGAGGAGGGCTGGGAGCTTATATTGGAGAAGGAAAAAAAAAAAAAAAGAAACAAAGAAAACTTCAGGTTTCTTGAGGCACTGTCATTAGGTGATTTCTCTGTAAAAAATAATTATGTCTGGGGTGCCTGGGTGGCTCAGTCGGTTAAGGGTCTGCTTCGGCTTAGGTCATGATCTCATGGTTCATGAGTTTGAGCCCCGCGTCAGGCTCTGTGTTGACAGCTTGGAGCCTGTCTCTCTCTTGGAGACTCTCTTGGAGTCTCTCTCTCCCTCTCTGTCTCAAAAATAAACACTAAAAAATAATTATATCTGATGATGAAAGGAATACATATTCATGATAGAGAATTTGGAGTACATAAAAAAAGAAATGAAAATAATGCGTCCTCACAAGATCTATAAATAATCACCGTTAATGTTTTGTTATCTAGGCCTTGTGTTTGTCCCCCCCCCCCACCATTGCCTATGTATTTTTGTAGGGATCATATTGTACATAATATAAACTCCTTTTGCAGTCAGCCATCTGTCATGAACACTTTCCCCCTGCATTAAAAGTTCTTTCACATTTCCAATATCAGTTTAAATGGCTGCGGGATATTAAATTGGATTTATGTACCATGTTATCCAGGTGTTGGGCATCCTTGATCCCCCTCCCGCCGCCCCTTAGGGATTCAAAGCTGAAACTCAGGTAGGTTTCAGACTGGCATCCACGCATCCTCTGTAACCACATGCCAACATTCACGTGCATTTAATTTTTATGGGGAGAAGTACCACTGCTTTTACTAGGTACTCAAAAGTTTAACTGCTGAAGGGTCAAAAATGAATAAATGTACTCCAGTTAAATCCCTAGAAGAGGGATTTCTGAGTCTAAGTACGGTGCACATTTTTAAGGGTTTTGATGAACTTGCCAGGTTGCCCTCTCCGGGAAGCCCTTGATGGTTTATCCTGCCCCCGGCAGGAGCCACGGTGCCTGGGTCCCTGTACCCCAGCCAACCACCCCCAGCCCTAGGCATCGTGCCTTTAGAAACTTACCAGCCAGTTATTACTGACTCTTCTTTGCAATTTACCCTAAAGCATTGTAGAGTCAGTGCTGCTCTTAGGGTCCTGGGCACCCCAAAAGCTGCGGGGGTTGCCGAGGTCCGGCTGAAAGGGTTTATAAGTAGAGGATCTGGGTTTGTGTGCTGAGAGCACAGCTACCTCCCTCGCCAGGCTCACCAGACGGGGTGGTGGTCAGCAGCTCAGCCACCAGGCTCAGACCTGCTTATGTTTGCACATTGGCCCCTGTGCGCCCCTAGCTGTGTTACCTTGCATAGGTGCGCGAGCCCTGTGGCTCAGTGCCCTCCTTCATAGACGAGGGCTCTGGTGAAGAGCAGCGCGAACACCCTTGCGTGACACACGGTGCGTGCTCGCCATCATTGGCTGTCACGGTTACACACGTACCACTCCCCAGGTCGCCTCCTCCCTCCCTCCGAGTCTTAGGTTGTGATTCTCCTTATCACAACTTGTAGAGCTGGAAAAGGTCCTAATGATCTTTCAGCCCAGGTCTCTCATTCTGTGGGTGAGGCAAGTGAGGTTGGAGTAGAGACACATTGCCTACACTCAACTGGGGAAGTTCTTTGAAATTTGCACACCTTGATCCTATGTTAATTGATGTTGTTTGTTTATTTTTTGAGAGAGAGAGCACACTTGAGCTGGGGAGGGGCAGAAACAGAGGATTCGAAGTAGGCTCTGTGCTGAGAGCCTTGTGCGGGGCTTGACATCACACACTGTGAGATCATGACCTGAGCCGAAGTCAGACACTTAACAGAGCCACCCTGGCGCCCAGATCCTAGGTTAAATAATCGTACGTGGTCCGCATGGCCCATTGGAAGTAAAACTCAAGTAGAAATTGGCTATCTGGAACCCTTGGCTTACTGGACTCTTCCTAAGCCCTTTCTTTCCCTGAGGGCATCTAGTCCCGCGTCTTGCATACAGCTTGGCTCCAGTAAGTGTTTTCGATGTTGACAGGGAATGTGGCAAGTGCCCCAGGCTGGGAGGATCGCCACCAGCCCTGGGTGTGTTGTCTCCGCCCCCTTGATCTTGTTCATGTCTGAGACCCAACACCTTGCACACATTTTGAGGGAATGAGCAAAAGAATGATGCCTACCTGGAAGACAAAAGAGACTAAGTTTCATCATCAGGAGTTTTATTTTTCTTTATTTAAACGTATTTATTTTTGAGACAGCGCACGTGCCCGTGCGGGAGGGGTAGAGAGAGGGGGAGAGAGAGAATCCCAGGGCCTCGAACTCACACACTGTGAGGTCATGACCTGAGCCAAGTCCAAAAGTGGGTCGCTTGACCGACCTAGCCACCCAGGCGCCTGCATCCCCAGGCATTTTAAAGTGTAAGTCAGGCCTCTTAGCTGGCGACTGTACAGGTGGATGTCACAGGCCAGCACTCTGCTACAAAGGTGGCTCTCTAGGGGGGAGGCCAGGCTTCTCTGCTCTGAATGGACCTTAGAACCATCTCAAGGGTCTAAACTGGCTTTTCCCTTCCCCTCTGCCTTTTACTATGTAACAACTACTCCTGCCGCTGACTTACCTTCTGAGCCTTGCTTGGGGGGCAGACCTGTCTTTGAGGTTCTCAGACCTTTGAAAATGAAAACAATGTTTCCAGAATGGGCAGCTATGAGTCCAGAGCTGTCACGGAAATGAGGTTCCCCAGGAGCTGTGCTCTTTCCCCCCTACTTGTTAAAGGAAAAAAACAACCCTAAGAATCCTATAGAAACACGATGCCAAATTCTGCTTTTTATAGCTGGTTTCTGTTGGCTGTCTTTCAAAGCCAGAAGCAAATGTGTCTGCCCCTGCCAGCCATCCCTGCCTGGCTTCGTCCGCTGCAAACAGCCGTGTAGTGTAGCGGTTCCGAAGACAGGCTTACATCCCAGCCCCACCATTGACTACTTGTGTGATAGCAGATGTATCCCTGACCTTGCTCCTCAGATGACAGAACCGGCCTCCTGGCGTTGGAATAAGGACCAAAGGTATCAAAATGTTTAAGGCAGCTCGTGCTACACAGTAAGCACTCAAGATTAGCCATCCTCATTCTGAATTCAGATAGCACCTTTGGCCCCAGGAAGAGTCACAGATGATTAGACATGGTCCCATTCAGTTGCCTCGTTTTCTAGATGAGGGAGCCGAGGCCCGGAGAGGTAAAGTCAGGGGCCCAAATTCACCCAGCTGCTACGTCATGCAGGTGGAAAGGGACGGACCCAGCCTCGAACCACCCCCTTCACTTCTAAGCCGGGGACTTTTACCTGCTGCAACTTAATCACTGTTTTACGGCCCTTGGATCGGTTCCTCCATTCTGATGGTCATATCCTCAACACTGGCACCTGTGTGTCTTATCCCTGTGTGTCCCCTTCGGTGCCCGGGGTAGTGTCATACACCAGAAGTTGGCATTCAGTCATCAGCTGCTGATTGGAACTATTGGGAAGGTGGGGAGTATTGGCGATGTCTGGAGTTTTCAAGGTCACTCATGAAGATCCTTAGATCTCACATTAGTAACTTTAAGCCATTTCTCTCCATCTTTTTTAAAAAAAAAACTTTTTAATGTTTATTTTTGAGAGAGAGAGAGTATGAGCAGGGGAGGGGCAGAGAGAGAGGGAGACACAGCATCTGAAGCAGGATCCAGGCTCTGAGCTGTCAGCACAGAGCCCGATGTGGGACTCGAACCCGCGAACCGCGAGATCATGACCTGAGCTGGAGTCGAACGCTTAACCGACTGAGCCACCCAGGTGTCCCAAGCCATTTCTCTCCATCTTGACTGTGAGCAGTGGAGCAGACAGGTGGCTAACGTGGTGATGTTTAAGCAGAAACCGGATATAAATTCAGCAGAGGTACTGGGGAAAGAAGACTAGAATGAAGAAATTCCATCCACTCTAGTCCGGTGGTTCTCAAACATTAATGTGCATCAGAATCACCTTGGCAAAACAGGCTTGATAACCAGAGATTGCTGAGTTTCTGATTCAGAAGGTGGAGAGGAGGGCCAAGAATTTGGTTTTCAAAGAAATTTTTTTAACATTTATTTATTTTCAAGAGGCAGAGACAGAGCACAAGTGGGGGAGGGACAGAGAGAGAGAGACACACACACAGAATCTGAAGCAGGCTCCAGGCTCTGAGCTGTCAGCATAGAGTCTGACACGGGGCTCGAACCCACCAACTGTGAGATCATTACCTGAGCCGAAGTCGTATGCTCAACTGAGCCACCCAGGCACCCCGAATTTGGTTTTCTAACAAGTTCCCAGGCACTGCTGCTGGTCCAAACCATGCTTGGAGAACCACTGCTCTAACCTCTTTCAAGTCTGGGGGCCTGTAATCCCTACCACTCCTCGCGAGTCATTAGTATCTTCTCCTTGGCTGTGCTCCCAGCACATGGCACAGTGTCTGCATGTGGCAGGCTGAAGATGTCCCCACGAAGATGTCAGTTCCTGACCCCTGCAGCCTGTAACTGTGACTTTATTTGGAAAAAGGACCTTTGCAGATGTGAATGAAGATCTTCAGTTGAGATTCTCCTGGAGGAATCCAGGTGAGTCCTAAGGAGAGGCAGGAGGAAATCACACACACACACACACACACACACACACAGCCGATGTGAAGATACAGGTAGATACTGGAGTGATGTGGTCACAAGCCAAGGGATGTCAGTAGCCACCAGAAACCATAAGAGGCAAGGAACAGATTTGCCCCCAAAGCCTCCGGAGGGCACGTGGCCCTGCTGATCC
The DNA here is from genome assembly GCF_016509475.1 of Prionailurus bengalensis. NCBI lineage: Eukaryota > Metazoa > Chordata > Mammalia > Carnivora > Felidae > Prionailurus > Prionailurus bengalensis. The sequence continues at coordinate 60,247,698 of NC_057360.1, forward strand.
CTACATATCACCCTAGTGACACAGTTCTGACCCCCAGAACTGTGAAGAAGAGATATCTGTTGTCTGAAGCTATCAAGTTTGTGGTAAGTTTTCACTGTGGCCAGAAGCAATGAGCACAGTAAGTATTCGGTAAACAGTGAGATGAATAGGAGGGCTTAGATGGTAGTATTATGATGTCCATTTAATTGATGCATAAACTGAGGGCTTGACAGATCAGGGCCAGGTGTACATACATGTTTACTGAAAGGGAGGCCCAGGACTGTCGCCTCCCTCTGTTTTTATACTAGCCCCATGGTCTCCCATCCCCACACGTTAGAACAACTGAACTGGAGCCCCATAACCCTTTGTCTATGCTTTGTTATTTAAAAAAAAAAAAAAAAGCTTGTCAGGTGCTTCTGGTATGCAGCGGGGGCTGGACCCAGACCAAATTCTGCAGGGATGCCGGCTGACCCTGTGGTGACAGCTAAGACCTTACATGTGTGAGTCTCAAAGGCTTGAGACTTTGCAAAAGCTCTCCTCTCCAGTTTACCCCTGCATGGCCGCCTGGGGAAGGCAGGCTGGTCACTGTTCTCTTTTTCTGGCTGCGTGATGGGGCCTAGAAGTTGGTCCCACACTAAGCGTTGTTGTGCCACTGGACACAGTCGTGTGCGATGGCATGCGCCCAATGACAGTCACATGGGTTGTCAGTCCTGGGATTTGGGACACTGGAAACGTGAACACTTTTATACGTTGAATCATCTGAGATGTGTGGTCGGGGGAGTGGTAGGTGAGATTCAAGGCCAGGGAGCTTAGCGACATTTCTCCGGAAGAATTTCATGTCCCACCCCACGTCTGTTCCTGGGGGACTCTGCATCTGACCGCTGGGCCGGGCTGGGGAGACACATGGCCCCGAACGCCTGTTAGAATGCCCGCTAGCACAGGGAACCCCCTGGAAAGAAGCAGGCCTGCGACGCCATATTGCTTGTGTGAGTACCGGCTTGGGTCGGCGGTTTTTAAGTTACATCAGCAGGACCCCTCCCCGTGCCCTCTCCGTGACTTCGTCATGTGACCGCAAAAGAGGCACGGGGCACGCAGGTGCAGGCCTGGCCCTCCGGCCTGGCGTGCGGGTCGCCCCACCGGGGGCCACGGGTCTGTTTGCCGTGTCCACGCGCCCAGCTGCTCACTCAGGTGCGCCTCGCACGGCCGATCGGATATTACCTCGTGATTTTTATGGCGTCAAACCTAAAGGAAATTCGAGGATGCGATCACTTCCTCCCTTCTAATTAGAGGGCTGAGACTGTTTGCCCGATGCGTCTGCCCGAGGGCACCGCCCGCCGCAGGTGGGCTGCCGGGACCGCAGCGAGGCCCTGTGACTTTTAAATATCTGGAGAGGGTCGTTTGAAGAGCCGGGTCGCCGTTGCCACTCGGGCAGAGTGTGCGTGCGAGTGTAGATGCACACTCGCGGGTGGACCCCGTACGGATGTTTGAACGGTCCCCGGAGAACACATGTTTTCTGTTGTAATAAAGGAAAACACAGTCCTCGGCGGTAACCTAGGAGACGCGGGGTCCCCGCAGAATTGGGCTCTTTAACCACATGTTGGCTACTCGCAGGCCGGGCCCGGGAGGGCCTTTCCTGGTGTGGACTTGACGTCGCCTCGCGGTCCCCAGCGGCGGCCCAGACAGCTGCCTGCTGTTTGCTCGCACACCAGTCCCTGGGGAGAAATAAGGGTTAAGTGGTTGTTACGGGGGTGAAGGCTCTGGCTCTCGCGGCTAGTCACAGAAGCGTTTCTGCCTTCCACACGACACGTCTCCTCCCCGGACACCTTTCTGCCCCGAATCTCTGCGCGTGTTTTGGAATCACGGGGCCGGAAGGGGACTCGGGGGGCCACCTACCCGTTCCCCCTGCCACCGCCTGTCAGTTTTTCCTTCGTGCCGGCCCGGCCCCGGAGAGCTGTCCATCCAGTCACCCCCTGGGATGGGCATAAATATTGTTATCTCCATGTAATAACGCGGTGCTGGAGCTAGGTAGAGCGTATTTGTTCCAGGGGAAGTGACAGCGGTTTTAAGCCTAGTGACTTGGAGGTGATTTAAACCCCCTCATCTGGATTTGTTTAACACACTTCAGTTTTATTATTTGGTTTTCATACAGGAAGTTAATGAATAACTCAGGGCGGCTCTATAGCTATACATACAACCAAACAAGGGACCCTGGCTGGGAGTTCATTCTCAGGACAGGCATGCCTCGATTTACACAATAGCAGAAGCCTTGGGAAATTGTCTCTGCATCAGATTTGTGAAATAAGAGTCTTGAGAGGAATACAGCAGTGAGTGGGCTTATTGTTTTTGAGGGTTTTTGTTTGCGGGCGTGCGCACGTGTGTGTGTGTGTGTGTGTGTGTTTCTGTTTTTAAACAAAGCCAAGATGCATTTTGGATCATGGCTGACTTTCTCTAATTGACTTTTTATGGATTTGCTGGGAATAGAGTATTCCTCGGCAAGGCTTGGTTGGAAGCGTGGGGATGGTGGCTCAGGGGGCAGGTCCGTGGCCCTTGTGGGAGCCGTTGCCTGGGAGTTGAGAGAAGCAATACCGGGAGACGTCAGATTGTCGGAGCAAAGGGACCTGTCCTCATCCTTCCTGGACAAAGAACACCAGTGTGCTGGAACACAAGTGAACAAAACAGTTCACAGATGTGACCTACTCGGAGGGCCCGGTTCCAGCCACATCTTGTCACTGCCTCCTTCTAGGCAAATTGTTTTCTGCATTTGGGCTTCCTTTGTTAAGAGGAATTTACCTATTAGGAATGGAGTGGGAAAGAGTCGTGCTTTGAGCCCCTTAGAGAAATGGATTCTCTCATGTGAGAAGACCGATCGTATTCTGCCCAGAGAACCATCTTTAGGGTGTAATGAATTGGGCTGGGCCAGGTGGATTCTTGCGGAGGAAGTCCACCCCACCTCGAGGCAGCTGGCTAGACCGTGGACGAGGAGGTCCTTCAGGCAATTGGCAGTTTGCGTTTCTCAAGCTCATATGCTTCCTATTATCAAGACAAATATGACGGGACTGCCTTGATTTATTTTTCATATTAAGCTAATCTTAATAGTGATTCCCATCATAATTGCCTCCTGGGCTGTAACCTAGATGGGCGCTGGGTGGGGCAGAGAGGTGTGACTTAAGGTGGATGTACCTTGGGCCCTGCAGGATCTAAGAATTGTCAGCTCCCTTCTGGCACCAGACATCCTTTATAGTGTGGTGTTATCATTGACTTTTCTCTGTTTCTAGACACAATTTTACAAGTGCTCAGAACACCTCTTTTTTAAAAGATACATATTTTTATTTATTTTTGAGAGAGAGTGAGTGTGGGGGGGGTGGCAGTGGGACAGAGACAACAGAGAGCCCGACACGGGGCTCGAACTCACAAACTGAGATCATGACCTGAGCCAAAGTCGGACGCTTAAACTGACTGAGCCACCCAGGCGCCCTCAGAACACCTCTTAGACGTTCACGCACGCGATCTGTGTGGTTGGTCTCAGGCAACTTACTTTCCCCGACCCTTCATTTCCTCATCTGTAAAATGACTCAATAGTAATAACCTTGCAAGATTCTTGTGATGATTGAAGGAGAGAACGTATAGAAAGTTAGGTGGCTCATGCATGGTGGGCGCTCTCCCCTCCACCCTGGGTGTTCTTATTCCATTTCTGCTGAATCAGGGGAGACGGAGGCACAGAGCGGGTAAAGTAACTTGATCAAGGCCAAACTGACGTGGAATCCTCAGATTGTGTTATTTATTTATTTAAATCCAAGTTAGTTAACATACAGTGTAATAATGACTTCAGGAATAGAACTTAGTGATTCATCACTTACATATAACACCCAGTGCTCATCCCAACAAGTGCCCTCAATGCCCCTCCCCCATTTAGCCCATCCCCACCCAACACCCCACCAGCAACCCTCATCTTGTTCTCTGTATGTAAGAGTCTCTTATGGTTTGTCTCCCTCTCTGTTTTTATATTATTTTTCCTTCATTTCCCCGATGTGCATCTGTTGTGTTTCCTAAATTCTGCATATGAATGACATTATTTATGTCTTTCTCGGATTTCTTTTGCTTAGCATGATACAATCTAGTTTCATCCACATTGTTGCAAATAGCAATATTTCATTCTTTTTGATCACTGAGTAATATCCCATCGTGTATGTGTATATACATATACACACACACACTGTATATATGTGCATTCCAATGTGTGTGTGTGTGTGTGTGTATACGTACATATGCCACATTTTCTTAACCCATTCGTCAATCGATGGACATTTGGGCTCTTTCCATACTTTGGCTATTGTCGATAGCGCTGCTGTAAACATTGGGATGCATGTGCCCTTTTCAGTCGGCACTCCTGTATCCTTTGGATAAATACCTAATAGTGCAATTGCTGGGTTGTAGAGTAGTTCTGTGTTTAATTTTTTGAGGAACCTCTGTGCTGTTTTCCAGAGTGACTGCACCAGTTTGCCTTCCCACCAGCAGTGCAAAAGGGTTCCTCTTACTCCACATCCTTGCCAACGTCTGTTGTTGTCTGAGTTGTTAATGGTAGCCGTCTCAGATTCTGGTTTTTGAAGCCATGTGCTTTCACTGTCCAGGTGTATAGAAGTTGGGAAACTTAGACCCGTTGGTCCAGCATGAAGTCAAGGAACACTGGGCCATGCTGGCTCTTCCCTGGCCCCTGTCTTCAGTAGGTGAGATTTACACAGTCTGTCAGGCAAGTTCCTGCACAGAGTCCTGGGCCTTCCAGGAAGAAAAGAAGGACTTTTTTAAGCTTTAGTGGGTGCTTTTGCATAAGTTATCTAATAATACCAGGGCCTTTCAAGGTTGGAATTATTGACCCTCTTTTACAGATGAGAAAATTGAGGTTCAGGTGTTGGAAGTAGTTTGTCCACAGTCACAGAGATGACGAAAGCCATGAAGGTAGGGGACAACATAGCCCCCTGGACTCTAGCTCCCGGCCTTTGTGCGTCGCCCACCTCCCCATACGGTGACTGCTCAGGGTCCTGCCTCCTCTTGGATTTCAGCCTTCAGGTCTGGACCAGTCCTGCGCTGTGTTTTCCCTACTGGCCAAGGAGAGGAGGTGTACTTTTCTAATGAGCGAGTCCCTATTCTGACCAACACCAGTGAGCTGGGTCACGAGACTGACACGAGCTGGGATGGCTCCTCGCCCTTGCCTTCCACCCCATTCCCATCCCCAGACAACTGAGCCCTTCCAGGTAGATGTGGGCCTGTCAGGCTAATGAAGGCATTTGGAAAAGAATCTCACACTGCTGCTCTTAGTTGCTGTGTTTAACAGCCTGCCCTGGCTAGGATCGCTTCTCCACTTCCAGCCTGAGCCGCGGTCCCCAGGCAGAACCCATTCCTTGTCATTTGGTCCTCAGTAGGGATGGCGAGCAGCTGGTCTCACAGGGTCTGTCCTAACCCTTCATGAGGAAGCACCGGACGTTTGAGCCTTTTTTCCTCTTCTGGGCAAGAGGACCGTGTGCCCGGGCAGCCCTGAGACAGTGGGGCTTGGACCGGAAAAGATTTGCAGCATCTCTGAGCTGTTGTGGTAAAGGACAAGCCGAACGATGGAATCACAGAGTTTAGAACTGGAAGGGATATGAAATGCAGTCTCATCCGACTGTGTCGTGTTGCAATGAAACTGTCCCACAGTGTCCACGCTCCCCCAGCGTGGGTGGTCAGTAAGTAGAAACTAGAGATCTAGAGTTCCTGCAGAACTTTCTCCCTCTGAGAGTTTTCTTCCAAGTCTGTGATGGGCCATATCTGTGGAGGCAAGAGTTCCTTTATTCTCCTAATAAATTCCTGCATCCAGACCAGAGACCCCACAGCCTGTTTTCATATTAACATTGAACCGAAGGACACCCATTTCTCCTCTTTCAGAATAGCACTGGGGATGTGTGGCTAAGGTATAAATGGTATTCTTCCAGACATCAAGCACTTCCCGTGTGTCAGAGCTTGGCAAGGCCAACTTGCATTTTTCCTGCCACCCATTTCGCAGTTAGGGAGACTGAGGCACTGTGGCTCTCCTGAAGGGGCCGGTCACGGTGTTTTCCCGTATCTGTGGCTCCTGGTAATGGGGACCTTTGAAGGCTGGTCAGAAATCTGAAAACTTCCTGCCATCTCTCCACACGCCGCCGTTTCCTGTGGGAAAGAACACCCAGATGGAGGCCGCCTTTCTTCCCGCACGGGTGCCAGGCGGGTGCTCGGCGGCCGAGGCTTTGTAAACGGAAGGACTTCCGTGTTGGCAAACCCACTTGCGCTCAGCAGACAAGTCCATAAATCTTGCTGAAAACAAATGCTTTAACTAGAGAAGGAAAGTTTAAAAGGCCCTGTGGGCATATTCTAATCACTGCTGGCTAATATCAGCCAGCTCGGATTTAGAGTGCGGTGCTCCCAGCGGAGAGGGCCTGGGTAGGCACCGTGTAAAATGCCGCTGGCTGTAATTAACTCTGACCTCCCCGCCTGCGCGCGCGCTCTTAATATTCGCTTGGACTCCCAGAATGAGCCTTCAGTGCCTGTTGTTGGGATGGGTTCTTCAAACTTCTTCAGCTGCCTTTTTGTGGCTTCGATTCCAACCCCCTCCCCCCACCCACACACGGAGCCAAGGTGATCAGATGGTATCGAATGAAATGAATCACCAGGCGGGTGTTTGTAGTCGTTAAAAATTCCCTTTATCTCGAGAACGCTAGCCATCTCTGCATTTGGAGCTCACACTTCACAGTGTGAAAAGTGCTTTTGCACACACACTTGCTCCTCATTACAACCCTGTCGGTGGCGAAGCTGGCAGTGTACTCATCTCTATCAGATGAGAAAAAAAAACCAAGCTGGGGGCTGGGGTGGGGGCAGCGGCTTGCTTGGCCTCCCTGTGTTGGAAGTGGCTGTAAGTGGGATTCAGACCTAGGTGTTTTGCTCTCAACACTTTTTCTCAAATACAGGTGTTCTTTTTTTTTTTAATGTTTATTTTTGAGAGAGAGAGAGAGAGAATGAATGAATGAATATGAGCGGGGGAGGGGCAGAGAGAGAGGGAGACACAGAATCTGAAGCAGGCTCCAGGCTCTGAGCTGTCAGCACAGAGCCCAACACGGGGCTCGAACCCATGAAACTACGATCATAACCTGGGCTGAAGTCAGATGCTTAACCGAATGAACCAGCCAGGCGCCCCCAGTACAGGTATTCTTATGGACCAGAGATGGTTTGTGAAGTTGTAGGTGGGGGGGGGGGTGGCGAGGAGTGAATTTGGATCTTTTCTTTACTTCCTGACAATGGAGGTGATGATTCTTCAGCAATTTCTTCTCTCTCCTGGCAACAAAGGGATATCAAATATAAAGTAAGCATAGCCTTGTGGTTCGTGATGTCTCATGGATGATGATGAGGAAAATCCCACCTAAACGTTTGTGACTGAGGTGAGCGTTTGTATTTTATTCATTAGAAGAGTGATACATTTGAAAAATGTTCTTTAAAATCTGCTATGTGCCAGGCTCTGTTCTAGCCACTCAGACACGAATCTCTGCCCGTGGAGTTACATTAGAATCTCAGGAAACAAATCCGGAATGAAGATGCCAATATGAAAACATCATGCTGTGTTGGGTGATGAATCAGGTGGCCAGATGGGTACTTAGGGTGGGTGACTGGGGGGCTCTTTGAGCTGAGATCTGACTGCCAGGAGGAACTGTCCATGTAAAGAGGGGGGAGGAGGAAGTTGTTCCAGGCAGGAAATAGGCCAGTGGAAATGCCCTGTGCTGGGGAAGAGCTTGGGGAAGACCTATCTGAGGCACAAAAAGAAGTCAGTGTAGCCGTGGCTGAATGAAGGAAGGGAGTGGCATGACCTGGGGTTCGAAAAGGTGGCAAGGATCAGACTGGAAGTTTAGTAAATCCAAGTAGGGATTTCAGATTTTATTCTCAGTCCATTGGAGGAGCCACTGGAGGGCTCTGCGCAGCAGAGTGAGATCTGACTTACCTTTTCAAAAGGTCACTCTGGCTGCTGTGGGGACGATTTGGCGAGCAGATGGGGAGCATGGCCAAGAGTTCTGTCTGGCCGTGTTAAGTTGGAAGTGGGTTATATATCCACATGCAGATGGCAACTGGGTGTGCGTTTGGAGGGAGAGCTGAGGTCAGGACTTAGGGTTCCTCAGCTGTAGATGGTATTGAAAAGCATGGGGTCGGATGGATGGCCTGGACAGTGTGTGTCGAGGGGAGAAGCAGAGGCTGGGACCCGGGGTTAGGGGACCAGCGGGAAGCAGAAGCGTGGAGGCTGGGGGCTGGGCACGTCATGTGCTTCTGTCTGTCCAATGCGTGAGGAGTCTGTGCTCCTAACCCCAGTCAGCTCTTCACATCTGTGGGCCATTGATCACAAGGGGGCTGAACGGGAGGTTGATTTATCAGTGAAAACTCATTGCCATATCTGGAGGGGAAAAAAAATCCCTTAAGTTCTATGGATGATCTAAAAGTCGGTAGAACTCAGGGCGCCTGGGTGGCCCAGTCAGTTAAGCATCCAACTTTGGCTCAGGTCATGATCTTGCGGTCTGTGAGTTTGGGCCCTGCGTCAGGCTCTGTGCTGACAGCTCAGAGCCTGGATCCTGCTTTGGATTCTGCGTCTCCCTCTCTCTCTCTCTCTCTCTCTCTCTCTCTCTGCCCTTCCCCCACTCACGCTCTGTTTCTCAAAAATGACTAAATGGCAAAAAAGTTAAAAAGCAAAAGTCAGTAGAACTCTGATCAGTCAACAGGTAACTTACTCAGGGTGCAGTGTCCGTTAGGCACTATTCTGGGCAGTCCAGCCTTGTTTTCAGGGGACAGTGCCTTGTGGCATCAGAGGCGCGTGCACACACGCACACATGACTGTAGGTGGACACGATTACCTGTGGGTGGGGTTGGCTGAGTGGGCGGTCCTTTGCCATACACATCGACGCACCCATGCGTCTTTCATGGGCATTCGTAGCCGTCATTGCGAAGCCTGCTTTCTGCTCTGCGGTCAGCCTGAAACCTTGCTTTTTAGCTAACGCACATTCCCCCATTCTCCCCTCCAGCAGTCCTGGAGTCTTCGGTCTTTGGGGGATGGATCTGGACTCTGTCATCAAGCGCTGCGTTTGGCATGCTTCTTGGCTCCCGTGTGTGCTGGGGCCACCGCTTAAATCTGCCAGATCAGAACCCATGAACGTATCGGCCACAAGTGCGAGACGACTGTGGCTCCCAGCCCTGGCCGAGGCCCCGGTCTGTGCTTTGGGCCTTCCTCCTCTGGGGCCGCTTTTCCATGAAGATGAGGGTTCAGAGCAGCTATATGCAAAGATCTTCAAGAGCTACATAATCCTGGAGATTTATTTTTATTTATTTTTTAATTTTTAATTTTTTTTTTTTTTTTTAGAAAGCTCAATATCTTGCGTGTCTGCCTTTTCATTCTCAGAGGCACTTAAAGCGTTTTCTACTTTTTATCCCTTTCACCCCCAAAGCCCTGGGAGTTCAGTGAGGGGTAGGAGTTGTCATTCTTGTTTTATGGAGGAGAAGGCCCTTAACAGAGAATCCTGCCTGAGGTCATGGAGTTATTAGCAAGGGCCGTCGGTGGGGCCCTCGGTCCGGTTCTCTACATCCTGGAGAGGAGAGGGGCCTTCTTCTGCAGGAAATGCGTTGGGCTCATTAAATTTGCAGGCGGTACGTGCGTCAGGACCCCAATCTTGCTGCAGACCTTAAATGCCTGTTCTCTAGTAAGTGTTACAAAGGGCCCATCCAACGCACAGATCCTGGGGAATTTGGGTAAAGGGTCAGTGGGACACCACAGGAAGGTGAAAAGAAGTGAAAGCTACATTTAGTAATAAGGGAGTTCAAGAATGTTTGTGTTTACTCTCCCATACATCAGCCTGCTTCTGTCCCTTTGCCGTTTCCACCCAGCCCTCTATGTCCTTCAGAAGGACAGTCTGAACCACAAAAGCATGCCTACCCGTTTATCAAGCTGGCTTTCCACGTGGGGCACACATACTTAATGATGCTAATGATAACCACGGTTTACAAACTAATGGTGATAGTTGGCGTAGCAAAAGGGGGGGGGGGGAAACAGGAAGAAAGAAAGTAACCTCAAGGTTGAACATCTGGGACCATGGAAATAAGTGGTCCGGGGAGCAGTGACTAAACATGAACAGCGTCACCCGAGTTGGTGGAGGTGAGCCCCACAACCCCACACCTTCTTCATCTCCAAGAAGTCAGCCCTCCAACCACTGAGGACTGGCTCTGGGTGATGGCTCATCAGGAAAGGGTACTTTGGGGTGGGGTGGGGGGGGGCTGTGTCTTAAGGGTTAGGATCAAATTTAAAAGCACCACCATTCACCTTGGTTGCTAAGCCCCCCTGAGCCCGAGGTGAGGAATTCTGATTGGCAGGGTCGGTAGGATCTTACACAAGGGGAGCAGCACGGAAAAACGGGAGGCTTAGGACGGGGACCCTGGTTGCAGAGCACAGCTCGGGGCTTCAATAAGCCCGAATCTGCTGAGAATACATTTTACGAACATGCAGCGAAGTTGGCTGCCTTTGTTTGGGGGTTTGTTAAGCATTATCTAAAGAATGCCATGGTTCAGCCTGCTCGGTGTGAAGCCTAATTCTTCCCCTTTCTGGAGCCACGGCCTGGTGTGTTCAATTTTTCTCTCTCCATAGGGCTGCAGGCTCTCTGGTACTCCGGCCAAAAAAACACTCATATTTTAGCAAGCTTAGTCCCAGTCTCGTTGCCAGGCAGTAAAACGAGCACTTGCCCGCCCCGGGGAGAGGGGGACCGTGAGATGGAAAGGGGTCATGTAAATGACTGCTCGAGCCCTCCCCCCCCCCCCCCCCGAATCTCCACTGGGAGAGTCTTTGGGCCAGTTGATATGTTCATTGATGTGGAGAGCCATGGCCGCGTAGGCCCGAACTGTGGCCACTTGTTGGAATTAATAATACAAATGATGTTTGTCATTCTCGAGATGCTAACAGGAAGGTGTTTGCCCTGTGCCACTCGGGGAGGGGGGTGTTACGTGTTTGACTGCTGTTCTGGACAGGCGGCATTGACCCCATTGAACTGAAGGGGAGACTGAGGCGGGAGGCACTGAGTTGTTGGCAAGCACGCGCACCCCCCGGCTCCCTCTCAAGGGACCCTGCGGATGGAGTCAGTGCCAGCTGCTGGCTTAGCTCTTCCCTCACCGTCCCCGGCTAGGAGCAGCAGCCTGCGTGCACAAGAGCTAACGTGTACTTCCGTCCGGGAAGTACTTAACGGTGACGGTTATCGTGCACCGGGCACTGAGCTGGGCACGCTGGAGCGGGAAGCAGACTCAGGCCAGTGCCTGCTGACCGCAGCGGTGATTTTCAGGGACCGGGCCTCTTGCCCCCCACCGGCCACAGCCTCCATCCGCGCCCTTCTCACAGACCAGAGTACTTACCAGGGAATAACTGAGTTTGGCCTCTATTGGATGAGTTTGGTGAAGTCTGCAACCCACAGACGAGGCTCGCAATTCTGCTCTGGAACGCATTGATAAATGGATATGCATGGAGTGCCCACAGGGCATACAGCTGCGTGGGGCCCTCTGGGGCTGAGGTTCCCAGGGGCGCCATGTAACAGGTGCAGCCCTCAGCGATGCTCCTGCCCTCGGCGCCAGCCGGGTGCAGGGTTCACGCACCGGGACCGCCTTTCGGGCCTCTGTGCAGCTGCCTGGCAGGTGAGTTTTCTCTGGGTGAGAACCTGGCTTTTGTAACCCAGCCCTTCAGGTGTTGCTCCTGCCCAAGGCGTGCTGAATTTCTTACGGTCTTGCCGCCTCCCATCCAGCTGCCGGTCACAGCAGGAGGCAGTTCCAAAGCAGCCAGTGTGGACTGCCCTGTGGGGTTTCTGAGGCCAGGGAGGTTCGGGGACATCATACGTGAGGAGGGAGGATGGGGCAGACAGGGAAGGTGGAGACAGAAGTATCTGTGGCGGCAAGAATCCAGTGTTTGCTAGAGGACTTGGCGTTAGGCGCCAAGAAGAAGTGAAAGAATGTGAGAAGGAGGGTACTCGAAAGGGAGGTCGCTGCTGAAGAGAGAGATGGTTAGCATCCCTGTTCTTTCCGAGAATAGCTGGTGAGTGGCTCCTGGGGGCCAGGCACAGTTCGGGATTGTCGGTGAACAAAGATGAGCAGGTCCTAGCCACGTGCTGGACGTTGATAGCTGGATGCCTTCAAGGCAGGTAAGTTGAGTGCTGACCTCTCTGAGAAGACAGGTAAACTGGGACAGTAAGTCAAGGTGGTTTGATGAGCAGGGGCTCCGGGGTCACATGGCCTGGGTTTGAAGCCTGCCCCCCCCCACCCCCCACCTGTTGGCTGTATGACCGTGGGCAAGTGCGTTAGCCTCCTGGTACCACTGTTTCTCTGTCTTTAAATGTTTTTATTTATTTTGAGAGCGAGAGAGAGAATAACAGGGGAGAGGGGCAGAGAGAGAGAGAGAGGGAGAGAGAATCTCAAGCAGGCTCAGCAGAGAGTCCGATGTGGGGCTCGATCTCACGACTGTGAAATCATGACCTGAGCCAAAATCAAGAGTTGGATGCTTAACCGACTGAGCTACCCAGGTGCCCCTGTTTCTTCATCTTTAAATGGAGAGTTTAAACAGTTTATATCTCCTATTTAAGGATTAAATGAGCTGATATATGTTAAGCCCTTAGAATAGCGGGTTGGCACATGATACTGACATTATTAGCTATTGTACGTAGTCCCAGAAATTTACATAAGCACTTAGATGCAAAACCATATGATTTCTGGGGGGTGATAGACCTCCTGATGCTCAATCGAAGACTCTTGGATAAGAATCCCTCTCCCTGCCTTCCTTCCTTCCTTCCTTCCTTCCTTCCTTCCTTCCTTGTTTATTTTTGAGAGAGAGAGAAAGAGAACATGAGCAGGGGAGGGACAGAGAGAGAGGGAGACACAGAATTCGAAGCAGTCTCCAGGCTCTGAGCTGTCAGCACAGAGCCCGACACGGGGATCGAACTCACGAACTGTGAGATCATGACCTGAGCCAAAGTCGGATGCTTAAGCAACTGAGCCACCCAGGTGCCCCCCACTTTTTTTCTTTATTTACGTCAACCAGCCAATCAGAAGAAGTTGGATTCTTGCCCCGTAAGACAAAAGCCACCCCCACCCCCCGACTGTCTCTGCTCTTTTAGTAGGAAGTATCATAGGTGCTATTGGGTACTGTCTGTGGGGTGGGGGCAACATGGGGTGCATCCACCAGAGGATCAGACCTGCCTGTGGTCACAGTGGACAGAATAGGGGACACAAGGGGTCTGAAGCCCAGGGGTGGCTAGTGGAGCAAAGGAAGGCTTGGTTGCCCCATGGCCAGGTGCTTTGCAGGACTCACAGGGGGTAGTGACAACCTGGCCTAATCTGTCTCTGCCGCGAGCATACATTTCACCCGTGGGGAGAGGGACTGGGAGAGGAAGGCGGACCCCCTGCGAGACTCTATCCCAGGGCTGCATACCCTGCCTCTGGCCCCCGAACAGTCTCCCCGACCCAGGCGTGGCCCTGGAATGCCCCTGCCTGAGCGGAGGATTTGGCAGAGAAGTCCTCTTGAGGCTGGCGCTCTTGCTGACGAGCCCTGGCGGAGAGTAGTGAGGTGGGCACATGCCAAGACAACTTCATCGCCTCGACGTGCCACCCACAGAGCCCTTCTGGCCCCTACCTCCTGCTGTCGCCGGCGTTTTCCCCGGCTCTGGCCTGCCCTGCTTTCGAGATCCCTCCAGGCCCGGCCAAGTCCCCGCGCCTTCCCCACACGTGGCTTTCACCAGTGAGCCCAGACAGATCCCGTCCTCGGGCCCTCGTGTGCTTGTGCCAGGCAGTCAGACCTGGGCCCCCGGGGCTGCTACGCTGTTGCACCCCCTGCCAGAGCCCCCAGGGTCCCTTCCAACCTTCACCGTCCGTGGCGAATCCTTAGCGCGGTCGTGGCGTGCCTCGGGTTTGACGGATTCCGGGATCCGTAGCCCACACCTTGAGCCGGGCGGACCCACACTTCCCTGCATCGGTGTGCTTGCTCGGTGCCTGGTTTCTCCCCCTGTAAGTTGATACAGGAATGGTGGCAACGTCCAATTTCCTGTGCAGGGTTCCTGCGTCCTTTATAAAGTCTGCTCACGGGGGTTATTTTACCCTCTTCGCGAGCGTTTTCTCTTTTCCAGCCATTCTCCTAAGAGCTGAGGAATTTATTGCAGTCCGTGAAGGTTGCCTTTGGTGACACTTAAAAAAGTTTTCTTGCTCTGCTTTACAAACACTGAGTGATAGAGAATAATGTGGTCTGAGCCGATTTCGGTAGCCAAGTCAGAAGGGTGATTATAACCTCACGTCTTGAGTGCCGTGTTCACCCTGGGCTAGAGCATGAGAGCGTAGGGCTGCTGGCCATTCACCCTCGTGGGTGACACGGGCTGATGCTCCCTGGGACCTGCAGGAACAGGGGCTGGGGATTGCAAGGGTGAGGTTGGAGGGCTGGTTGCTTTGGGGGCAGAGCTGTCTGGCTGGAATCTTTTTGTGTTTAAAGAGCCCTTAGTTGGCAGGGGTCTGATTTTAAAATCTCGGCACACTCGTTATCAGAAGAGGAGAGGCGTGTTTTAGCATTAAAGATCTCTTGATGGGCAGGAAAGGCAGAGGGTTTTCTAGAATATGCCGTGACCTGGGGAGTTTGCTTGGCAGGGAGAACCAGAAAATGCACTCTCAGGACTGTGGTGGGTGGGGGCGACTCCTCTGAGGGGGCGGGTGCCGTTTTGGTTTTTCCTCTGCCCTTCCCGACATCTCTTGTGCCCCTCCCCGCTTCACCCCCAGCCTCTGGTGAGGGCGTCCCTCCGGCCGGGCTCCCCTTTGTGAAACTTCAGGGATGTTCCCAACGCAGTGTGGTTATCTCCTGCTTAGCCCCGGTCTGTTCTCCTCCTCGGAGTTGGCTAGCGTTCAGACTCGCAGGGAGGAAGACACACACACAGTCCCGCACTGTGAATGTTCTAGAAGTCAGGGGGAGGGGAGCACAGTTCTCCCAGTTGTCTTCCCTGGATGCTGCACTTTCTCATCCCTGCTCCTTTCCCTGCCCCCACCCCACTCCCCATCCCGAGAATGTTTGGCTCAGCTGCAACACGGACCATCTTCTTCCCCAGCTTGGTGTTTGCATCTGGATTTATTCTAGAAAGGAAAGGAGGGGGTTTGGCTGAGGGGCTGGACCGGAGGCAGGGGGAAGATACAGAGGGTGGTAGAGGGGGGCCCGGCCGGGGTGAGGGGGGCCCGGCCGGGGTGTTTGTGAGGTGACTGGAAGTCACCTGGGACCCAGTTGACTTCTGTCCCTCCCCGGGTTTAGTGTGACGTCCTCGGGTGTTTTTATTGGGGCGTCCCTCACAAACACTAATGAGCGGTTGCCCCGGGCTCTCTAGCAAAGCCCAGCCGGCTGCTTGTCTGGGGTTTTATTCACACTTGCTAATGAATAACTGCCATTAGTGTATTAACGAAGAAAGCCAACCCAATGACTGCAGGGTCCCAGAAGCAAATGACTTGCCTGGTAGAGGCTCCCTCGTGGACTCAGGGCCATCCGGCCACGTGGAGTTGGGAGCCGTGAGTTCTGTAGCTCTGCCTTGGCAATTTCAGACGTCAGCCTGGCCGTGTTTTCATCCAGGGCCTGTATGCTCCAGGCCCTGAGCTTCCCGTAGATTACTGTATTTAATCCTTCCAACAACCTCACGAGGCATTGGCATCCCCGCGTTACACATGGGGAAACTGAGGCTCGGAGAGGTGAAGTCACTCACTCCTGCCTGTGAATGAGTTCCCACCGATGTTTCACCTCTAGGGGAATTTCATTTTTTTGCCTCCATGGCGCGTTACATCCGTGACCGCCATGGTAACAATGCCATAAAGTTTCCAGGGACTTAGCAGCCCTGGGGCTGTGGCTGGAGACTACATCCCACAGGTCTTTATGAGGGTGGTGGCCATCCATCAGTCCCGCTGCCACTTCTGGTGTCCGCAGTAAATACTCACCCCTGGAGTCCAGCCCTGGGAAGGTAGACTGGCTAAGGGCAGTTTGGCTCTTCCCCGGTTCGTAGAATCAGCAAATAAGCCCTGAATGTTCTCCGTCCCCCAACCTGACCCCCCAAATTACTTGAGCGTACTTCAGTTTAATTCAGCCTGACCAAGAGTGATTCTGCACCTACTGTACGCAAGGTAGCTGGCGATACAAAAACGAATGTTGTGTCTCTAGGGACACAGCATAGTGAGGGAGACCAGTATAAACCAGTGTTTATAAATGTCGTGACATAAACCAAAGGAGATGTGTGAGACTGCTCTTAGAACACCAAGTTGCAAGTGTAAATGCATGTGTGTGCAGGGGCGCTGAGGACAGGAATGGAGGCTGGCCAGGGGGAGGGGGGCATCATTGGACCGAAAGGTAGAGAAGAGAAAAAAGGTCCTTCCAGGAACCGGGCCGGTGTGCATTGCCCAGGACCCGTCAAGCTCGGATGACGTTATATGGTCATTTAGCCTCTCTGGTCCCAACTGCCTACTCTGTGAAATGAGAATTACCATCGTGTCTGCCTTGGG
The DNA here is from genome assembly GCF_016509475.1 of Prionailurus bengalensis. Lineage (NCBI taxonomy): Eukaryota > Metazoa > Chordata > Mammalia > Carnivora > Felidae > Prionailurus > Prionailurus bengalensis. The sequence goes on from NC_057360.1 coordinate 60,264,237, forward strand.
TGGTCATGAAGAATCAGTGGCAGTCACACCTCGAGGGGGGCCTCGGGCAGGTAAGTGAGCATCATGATGCTGGTGTTTGTTGTCTTTTGTCTTCGTTTGGTGCTCCCTTGGCGCGTGTCTCCGTGACCCCGTGTGCTCTCCCAGTGGTGCCGCACTTTTGGTCGGCACTCAGTGCCCTGTTGCACCCTCGTCTGGAACCCTTCACTCCCGTAGAGCCACTTAGCTTTTCTCGCGTACATGCTCTGAACCTCAAACTAGATGTCAGACTTCTCTTCGCAAGGGACGATGTATATTTCTGCGATACTCATAGCATGGGTGACTCAGTACAGTGGGCACTTAATAAATATTTGTTTATTACAAATAAAACAGTATATAACGAACTGCTTCAGCGTGTTCGGTGAAGCACCATTCACTTCAAAAGAGATAAACCAGGGACGTAGGGAGCTTGGCTAAGTATTCCTCGTACAGGCGCCCAGACAGGAAGGTGAAGTCTGCCTCCGTGGACAGGGTCCAGGGGATCCCTGATCGGTTGACTTGACTGTCTTGACAGATTTCTTCCCTTCGAGTTGATCGTATATTTGCATCTGCCGGGTTAATGTGTATACGCATACTTGAGCGTCTTGGGACCGTTCTCTTAGGAGGTGCCCCCTGGGTGGTGTTACGTTACCTGTGAAGCTGGCCAGGTGGGCTCCCCTCTGTAGGCCACTCATCATACTCACCCTCTAGAAAGGCCTGGGAATGAGTCCCTGGGCATGAGAGGCCACTCGGTGATCGTGATGGCCTCACCATGGCTGCATTAAGAGCTCGCTCAGAAAGAATTCTCTGTCAGCCAGACACAGCACACTTGAACTTGCCTACATGGCAAGTGCAAAGAACTGCTCCGGACACACCCTCAGTGGTGCTCTCACCTGGGCCGGAGCACTTAGGGCTGCGGCTCCTCCCAGCTCGTGTCTCCAGCTGTGTTGGTGCAAATCCAAACCACAAAATGCTTCGCTTGGGACCATTTGGAATGTGGGTGCAATGCATGGGCTGAGCCGCGGAAAGTTCTCCCTTTCCTCTTGGTGCTGCCGGGGATGTGCTTACAAACGCCTCTCCATGGCCCATGGAAGAGTGTTCAAGGAAGATCTGAGTCTTGCTTTCTTCCCAGCCAGCCATGCTGTTTGGGGACTTCCTTGGCTGCATTCTCGGCTGAGGGCCTGTCGGCCCCAGATTTACCCTCCCTGGCCTCTTCCTAAACCACACCATCAATAACGATTGCTCATAGGCCCCATGCAGACCCTTAGCAAACCAGCCTGACTGCTCTGGGCCTCCTGGAGGCTTCTGGGGTTCTCCCTGCCTCCCATTTCAGCTCTCATTGGACAGTGGAACACAGCCAGCGGACTTCTTAGTCCGTCCCCGTCCTTCTGCCCCTTCCCATCATCTCTCACAGCTCCCACCACTGGTCCTTCCAGCTTCCCGACAGTGGCTTTCAGCCTGTGTTCGTGGAGGGGCTGCAGAGTCTTGGACCTGGGGTGTGCACTTGTTTGAGCCCGGTGGAGGTGGGGGACAGACGGGATGGGAGGGGAGAGGGCACTGGGTAAGGGTCCATCCACCATTTGATTGCTACTTCCAAAGAGTGATGGAGGCTGGTTGATGCTTCAGCCACCAGTGTAACCAGATCTCTGTGGGCTCTTGAAAAATGGAGCTCTCTTCAGCAGCAAATGTTTGCAATTAACTTTAACATATGGTGGAATTTGTTTTTGTGTCCGTAAAGCATGATAGGCAGTGAAGATCTGGCAGGGAATGCGCCCAGCTTGTCACGCCCTGGGCCTAGCTTGTGGGCGGGATCTTTCCACTCAGTTTGGAGCGTGAGCCACTCGGTGAACTAAGCGGTCATTGATGGGTCAGCTGGGGCCCTGAGCCCTCTCTCCGGCTTGCCACATCCTCTTCCTGCCAGATGTTGCTACCTGCCCGGCAACAGGGTAAGGTGTGGTTCCCTTCCTTGTCTGATGGGGCCCAGCAGCCTCTGGCCTTGTGGCCCCTGCCTAGTTCTTGTTCTCTTGGTACACATGCCTTCTACTGAGAGATGTCCTGCAGAATCCACATGCTTCGATCGGCCATAGCAGTAGGGATCATAGAGCAGTCCAGTGACCAAATCCCAGGTGAGTTTGATGTCTTAGTTCCCATTGGGCTGCAAGTAACACAACACCGAACGAACCGGCGCTTAAGCCAACAGGAGAGTGATCTTCGCTTGACCGGAAATGGGGGGGATGAGTTACCGGGTTGGTTTGGCAGTTCAACAATGCCATCAGGGATCCCGTCTGTCTCCAGATTCCCACTGTCTATAGTGTGCTGGCCTCATCGACCAGCTCGTCAGCCAGCGCCTGCAAGATAGTTTCCCGTCCTCATGCGACGGGATCCGAAGTGAGAAGGAAAGGGCTGGGATCAGAGCTTTCTTCATTGCTTGCTTCTTATGCAGAGGAAAGTCTTTCTCAGGACTCCCTAGTAGACTTCCCCTTGTATTTCTTTGACCGTAACTGGGCCACATGCCCACCCCTCAGGGTAGTCACTGGCAAATGGGAAAGAGATCAGTCTGCCTGGCTTAGAGAACTTGTGACTCATCCCTGGAATGGGGCCTGTGCCTGACCAATCAAGTCCGGGCTTCTTCTCGCAAGGCGTAAGTGGCCGTTGGCATGGTGTGGCGATCCCCCACTGTCATAAAAGGCAATGGTCATTGGGATGCTTGAAAGTGGTGGCAGGGGAGAAGTTACCCCCGGGGACTCAAGACCATGGGATACGAGAGTACGGTGGCCCAGGCCTCTCCAGGGTTCTTGTATGTCTATCCTGTGTGTGGGCCCTAGCTCCAATCCTCCTGTAGTCCCGCTTTCCTCAAGTTACGCCTCTGCTCAAAAATGCACCAAGACTCCCCATTTCCTATGAAATAGAGGTCAAACTCAGCTTAGCATTCAAGGCCCTCTCTATCCGGCTCAAAACAGCCTCACATCTGGCAGAAAACACACATTTCCTGTTTTATCTCTTGGTATTTCTTCGTGCAAAGCAGGCAGCAGTCAAACTGGTTTACTTTCTGCCTGTGTAACTCACCTTGGGTTTTTTGTTGTTGTTGTTGTTCTCCAAAACCGTATCCTTCTAGAGTCTCCATTTGGCACATCTGACTCTGTAACTCAGCCTGTTGTGATTCTGCTTATTGTGTGACGTTCTCACGAAAGTCCTCATTTCTTTGGAAAATACCTCCTTGATGGTGCCAACCGGAAATCTCCCGAGTGTCCTGTGAATGTCTGCAGCCCTTGTGGTTGGTGAACCCACACGAGCCACAGAGAGTGCTGGGTGGGCATGGGTGATCTTAGAGCAGGGTGTAAGGTTTGCGCTGACCCTTGAAGGCTGGGGAAGACGTGGGTTGGCTAAGAGGACAGATGTCATGCCAGGTAGTTGGGGCGCAGGATGAGACCATCTATTAAGAATGCACCAGGGTCAGGGCACCTGGGTGGCTCAGTCGGTTGAGCGTCCGACTTCGGCTCAGGTCATGATCTCACAGCTTGTGAGTTCCAGCCCCGCGTGGGGCTCTGTGCTGACAGCTCAGAGCCTGGAGCCTGCTTTGGATTCTGTGTCTCCCTCTCTCTCTGCCCCTAACCCACTCGCATTCTGCCTCTGTCTCTCTCAAAAATAAGCATTAAAAAAAAAAAAAAAAAAAAAGAATGAACCAGGGTGTTCACTTTCCCACTTTGGTCTCGCCTTCCAGCATCTTAACACTCTTTCTCCAGGAGTAAGTAAACTTGGTGCATGGTTACCATATTGGACAGCACAGATATAGGTCATTTGCAGAAGTTCTGTTGGACAGTACTGACCTAGACCAGGGGATGTCTCTCGTCGGGCTGAAATCCTGAGGTACATGGGCGCAGGGGCAGTTCCCACATCTATCCCATTAATTTGCTGAACTCTGAACTGGTAATTTCTAGTGTGGGGATGGAAATTCAGAGCTGTATACAACAGGAACTGGTGCTCAACAGGATGCTTCCAAGTAGACCTGCTCTCAGCACTGGGATAGCTAAAGCCCTCTGGAGGCAATCCCCCAGTAAGGAGTCTAGACTCGGTATCTTGGCCTCTGTTGTCTTGAGCCCTCCAAAGGGCTGAAGTGTGCTTAGCGAGATAATGGGAATAAATGATGAAACAGGAAATCGTGACCTCTGGGTAGCTCTTGGTGAGCCTCCGGTGGCTTAGCCGAAGATGAGGTGATGAGCCCAGACCCTTGAAGAAGGCACATGCTCAAGCTGTTGGGATTTCTCTCTGTCCTGTTCCTCGACTCTGGGTCTAGTACATAGAAAGTACAGCTCTTCTTATGGGGATTACTGTTGCCTGTTATATGGTCTTTGCAGGCGCGTGCAGAAACTCGTAAAAATGTGAAGCGTGTCGAGACAAGCAAAGCCAGGTTGTGTGGGTAACCATGGACTGTTTTACAAACTACTTTGTAAAGTAGTTGATGACTGGTCGATGTGGGTATTGCCCCATTTTTCAGGCTCACAGAGGTTAATTAGGGTGGCTGAGGTCCCACGGCTAATAAACAGTAGATTAGGGTCTTGAATTCAGGCCTTACCATGCTGTCTCCACTGCAGTGTCATCGCCCGTTAAATGATATTATAAAAAGACGTTTTCACATACCTTCCCACTTGCTTCCTATTTGTACCTGGTGGCACATGTGGGAACATTTACCAGCCTTCCTACCAAGACACTAACCACCTCTCTCAGCACCATACCCAAGGCCTCAGTATTTTTGCATGTTGCGCAAGGGGCAGAGCTCAACCGGTAACTCTGCTCGCTCCTGAACCAGCCGCTCTCCTACTCAGTGACGGTAGCCCAGGAACATCACAAGAAGGATAAATGGGAGGCAAAGGAAAATTATTTGGATCGAATACCAGTGCTGTGGTTTCGCGATGTCTTGACTTGAGAGTGGCTTCTCATCACTAGATCAGATAATGCACAGTGGTCCAGACATAGGCTCCTTCCTGTACACCTTCCTGAGAATTTTCCCTACCGCACTGGGGAGGCTTATCCTGCCCATGATTAAGGCCCAGGACTGCTCCGCGTGTGCCCCGGATGCCGTGGGCTCCCCGCTCATGTTCTTGTTGGGTCGCTCCAACCCCCAGCACTTCTACCCACATCTCGCCTGAGTCCTGATGATTCCTCTCCCGCCACGTCGTTTGTATCCGCACCCTTTCCAGAATTACTCCCGTTAAAGCAGTCCTTTGACCTGCTAACCCCCTCTGCCTAGCATTGCATCGGCCTGTGCTTTTCACAAAACTCTTAGAAAGAGCTGTTTACTCTTGTGTCTCCACCCACGTCCTTCCACTTTACCACGGCTTTTCCAGCCACCCACCCTTGTGTACGTCTGCTCGGCCAAGGCTGGTGGGCAGGGCTCTGTCCTCATCTTGCTGGATCTTGCTTGTTGGATTTCATCAAGCATCAAACGTCGCTTCCCTTGGCTTCCCTTCTGTGTTCCTGTTTGTTCTCCTCTCTCCCTGGTCACTTCTCACTCTCTGTCTTACCTGGAGTGTTTCAGTAACTTCCTAACTGGCTTTTATCCTGCTCTTTTTCTCCCCACAGGTAGCTCTCAACCCAGCAGTGATAGCAATCCCATTACAACTTCACCCTAGGAATATACCCAAAGGGGACTGGAAACAGGAACTGATGAGTTCATGGACACACATGTTCGTAGTGGCACCATTGCCAATAGCAAAAGGGCAGATACAGCCCAACCATCCATTAGTAGATGAATGGATAAATAAAATGTGGTATATCCATGCAGTGGGCTATTAGCCTCAAAAAGGAATGGAGTACTGATGCTTGCCACAATGTGGGTGGTCTAGAAAACATGATGCTGGGGCACCTGGGTGGCCCAGTCGGTTAAGCATCTGACTCTTGATTTCAGCTCAGGTCATGATCTCACAGTCTGGGAGTTCAACTCCTGTGTCAGGCTCAGCACTGGCAGGGTGGAGCCTGCTTGGGATTCTCTCTCCCCCCGTCTCTGCCCCTCTCCCTCTCACATGCTCTCCGTCTCTCTAAAAATAAATAAACTAAAAAAAAAAAAACATTATGCTAAGTAAAAGAAGCCAGACACGAGAGATCTCCTAGTATAATGATTTCATTTACGTGTAATACCCAGAATAAGTATATCAGTAGACACTGAAAACAGGTTGGTGTTTACCCACATTTGCGGGGTTGGGGGGGTGGGGAGAATGGAGAAGAAACTGCTTAATGTGTAGAGGTTTTATCTTGGAGTGATGGCGATGTTTCAGAACCAGAGAGAGGTGGTGGTTGTACAACATTGTGGATGTATTGAATACTCCTGAATTGTTCCCTTTGAAGTATGTACTGTTCATTTTACCTCAATATAAAAGCCAAAAAACCCCTCATCCAGCATGTCACTTGTCTGCAAACACCGTCCACTGGCTTCTAGAGGAAAAGTCTAGGTCCCTGCTCCACTGGCTTCTAAAGGAAAAGTCAAAGTCCCTGCTCCACTGGCTTCTAGAGGAAAAGTCAAAGTCCCCGCTATCATGTGCAAGGACTTCTCTGGTCGATCCGGCCTCTCCCCCATGACTTCCCCAATTGCAGCCCTTGCCACTTTTCCCTTTGCCCCCTCTGCCCAGCTGCACTGGCCTCTGTGCTGTTTCCCAGCATGCTAGCCGTGCTTCTTACCCCAGGGCCTCTGCACCTGCTGTTCCTTCTACCTGGAATGCTATTCCAACACCCAGTGGCAAGGCTCACTCCTTACCAGCCCCTTCAGTTCTTTGCTCAGTGAAAATTACAAGTCCCCACCCCTAGCCCTTCCCATCCTCTTTTACGCCTGCGTTTTTACTCCTTGCCCTCATCTGACATTTTATTTGGTGCCGTTTGTTTTCCATCAGGGGGAAACTCCAGGAGCTGGGATTTCGCCTGGGAGAGTCACTGTTACATTCCTAGCACCTGGAACTGAGCCTCGATAGTGGCGGGTAGAATAGTAGTCACTTAACAAATGATTGTCACTGGTTCTGTGTGAATAAAACCCGTTCCTTAAACGATCTATAATCCGGGTTTCCCCGCTTTCTTTCCATTATGTGCTAGTTATAAGGACCCTCTGCCTCTTTGTGAGGGATGCTGCGAAATTCATAACCTTTCCCCCCAAGTTAGTTGGTCATGACCTTTAAGTTGCTTGCTAGTTGGTGGAAATGCAGTGTGGCCTGTGTCTACGTTCATTTTGTCTGTCTCATGACTGCAGTTTGGGGGGTGGGCAGAGAACATTTTTCTTCATGGAAGTACTGACCTATTCTGGAAGGAATTTGGTGCCTGACTGTAGCCGAGATAGCGGTACGTTTCAGGGAGGGTAACAGTTACCGCGCTGTCTTTCAGCGTGGCTCTCTTGGTGAGGTTGGATGGAGATTGATGCCGGTGCATGTGGTTCTTCCCGGTGAGGGAGTGTGCAGGGCTCAGAGAGCCACTCAGGTTTCAGTGCCTTTGCCGGAGAAGTCTCTTCTTCCTGGCGGACAGGGGCAGGGTCTGCAAGCCTCTTGAGAGGTAGCTTCACGAAAGCTCCTTTGCCAAAAGATAACAACCAGCCCCTGCCTTTGTGCCTAGTTGTAAGTCATCTGCCTGACACCCAGGGACGAAGGCAGACATTTCTCTTAGATCTGGTGAAAGGAACAGGTCTTTACCTTCCCAATTGCTCTTAAAAGTGTAACTGGGCACCTGGAGGTCTCCGAGAAGCAGGGTGAGATCATTCTCCCGCTGGTCCCGCCTTATAGATCGGAGAGCTCACCTTCCTGGGCGGAACAGACGTTCCTAAAAGCTCATGCTGTCTTCAAGACACTGGCTTGGGGACACCCTGGTCTGTCATCATTTATTCCCCATTCCCATGGTGGGGAGAGGTTGTTGCAAATTACTATTATTTTTTTTAACTTCTGGCTGTAGTGTGCGATGAAACCAAACTTCATCTCCAACCTAAGGGTGCGTGTGTGTGTGCGTGTGCATGGGGGCGTGCATGTGTCCTCTGGGGGGGGGGGAACACACTCACATCTGTACACATAACTCGTCACTGTGATTCCAAATCAGGAATCCTGTTTCACAGAGATTTTTGTGGCTCTCTAGCTCCTCAGGTCTGTCCCTGCTCTCTAATCCCCTGAGTGGAGCTGGATGTGGGGAGCAGAGGCATATGAAAGGCATCCAAGATGAAGTTCTATCCTAGGTTTGCACATGAATGTTGTGGTTGAGGTGGGGGTGTCTGCTGGCTTGCCATCATTCCTCCAGCATTTTCCACTTCTACCCAGTTCCCATTTGCTGGTTTGCACGCAGATTCCAAGGTTGATGCTCTCCTGGTTTAGAGCCAGCCTGGGACACTGATTTCAGAGCCTCGGCTCTCCTTAAAGAAGTGGTGGTGGGTGGGGTGGCTCAGTCGGTGAAGCGTCCGACTTCGGCTCAGGTCACGATCTCACAGTTTGTGGGTTCGAGCCCTGCGCCGGGCTCTGCGCTGACAGCTTGGAGCCTGGAACCTGCTTCGGATCCTCTGCCTCTCTCTCTCTCTGAACCTCCCCCACCCATGCGCGCTCTCTCTCTCTCTCTCAAAAATAAACAAACATTAAAAAAATAATAAGTGGTGGGCAATTTCTGGCCTTTGCTTCCTAGGTAAAATATTTCAATACAGTTGATAAATTCAGTCGTCCTGTTCTAACTTACCAGGAGCTTGGGTTGACAATCGCGATGGTATTGCCTTGTAGTCATATAGAACTTTTAATTTGCAAAAAACAGTACTCGCCTACCATTCGATTAGGACAGCCCTCAGAGTTAGCTTAGGCAGTGATATAGTGGATCTTTGGTGGGTTTGGGCACAGACAGACTTGATTTGAATCCTGGCTTTCCCAGTTACTAGCTGTGTAAAGTTGAACGCACTACTTAGACCTTCACGAGCCTCTGTTTTCTCATCTGTAAAATGGGAGTAAGTTTTGACAGATGAGTGACACAGTCTAATGTAGTTCTTAGATCACCCTGCACTGAAGCTGTATGGAAGACGAACTTTGCAGGTGGCAAGAGGAAGCCGGTGGTCCATTGGGAGGCTGTTAGGGTGATCCCGGAAAGATATGGTGGGAGCATGGCCCACAGCGGAAGCAGTGGAGATAATGAGACACGACCAGATTTTTTAACAAATGTTAACTTATTTATTTTGAGAGAGAGTGTGAGCAGGGGAGGGGCAGAGAGAGAAAGGAAAGAGGGAATCCCAGGTAGGCTCCACACTGTCAATGCAGAGCCCGATGTGGGGCTCGATCTCACGAACCAGACCGTGAGATCATGACCTGCGCTGAAATCAAGAGTTGGATGCTTAACCAATGGAGCCGCCCAGGTGCTCCCAAGACGTGATCAGATTCTGGTTCTATTTTGAGGATGGAGCAGAAATGTCTTGTTGGCGGTTATGATTCTGAGATGTCTGCTGGGAGCAACAAGAAAGGTAGGGGTGCCATCCATCAACAGAAAAGGGGAGATTGTGATTGATTGGAGCAGATCTGAACCAGCACGAGGTGTCAGGGAGTGAAGGTCAAGAACTCTATCTTGGTTTTATTAAGTTTGAGATTTTGATTAGACAGCCAAGTGAAGATATCGAGTAGGTAGTTGGATATGCAAGTTAGATTTGGGAAGGAGATCTGGGATCTCCTGAAGAGATAGAAACTTCAAAGTCATTTAGCACATACATGGTATTTCAAGTATTGAGACTGGATAAGCTCTCCAAGAGTAGTGAGACTAGAGAACATGAAACGCTTCAAGGTGAGGGAGAGGAGACCAAGGAGGGGTGACTAGTGAGAAAGGAGGAAAACCAGGAGAGCGAGGGATCCTGGAAACCCAGTGGTCACGAGGTCAGATGCTGCTGATGGGCGCAGGCTGATGGGGACTGAGCGACATGGAGGTCATGAGTGGCCTTCCCGAGAAAGTTTTGTGGGAAGGAGGTGGGCAAGGGCCTGACTCCATTGGCCTTAAAGGAGACCAGGAGAGGAACTGGAGATAGAAAACAGAAGTGATTTCTTTTTGGATTTTTTTACAAAGGCTATCAAATAAATGGAAAAGTACTTGTTGGGGAAAGTGGGATCAAAAAGAAGGGTATTTTTTTTTCTCCACATGGGAGAAATAAGGAAAAGTCATGTAAAAAAATTTATAAGAGGAAGAATAAATGATGTTGCTTTTGAGTAAGCGGTAAGTGCTGACTGAAGTCTAGAGCCTGGATGGAGAGGTTGCCCCGGGTAGGAGTACAGGAGGCACTAGACCTTGATGGCAAGGGAAAGTCCTTCATATAACTGCATCCTGACTACAGCGTGTTAAATAGTTAAAGACTTTCATTTTTCTCACCTATGAGAAGTCAAAAAGGCCAAGTGCAACCGCTCAAGAAAGTTTTCAAGGATTCAGGCTTTTCTCCTTCTGCGATGCATCCTTAACAGGTGACTTTCACTTTCTTAATACCTAGATGGCTGTTTCACCTCCAGGTGTTACATTTTAATTCCTGGTAGAAAGAAGGGAAAAGGTAAAGCGCAACAAAATGTATGTACCGGCCGAGTCTGTCATTTTATCCCAAACTTCCTGCTCCTGTCCCTACCCTTAGTGGAATCCCATGTGCTGCCCCCCTCTGGCCACTCTTAGCTGCAAGGGAATCTGGCAGGTGAGATTTTCAACTGGGAGCCCAGCCGCCTAAATTTTGGTTATAGGAGGCAGAACACGGAAGGTCATTGTTTCTTTCAGTTTAAGAAGTTTTTCTAACTGATTTTTTTATTTTTTAAGAATGTAGTAAAAAAAATATGAAAATTTACCATCTTAACCATTTTTTTTTTTAATTTTTAGAGAGCATGAGCAGGGGAGAGGGGCAGAGGGAAAGAGAGAGAGAATCTTAAGCAGGCTCCACGCTCAGCATGGAGCTCGACACGGTACTTGATCCCATGATCCTGGGATCATGACCTTAGCTGAAATCAAGAGTTGAACGCTTGACTGAATGAGCCACCCAGGCACCCCACCGTCTTGACCATTTAAAAAAAAATTTTTTTTAATGTTTATTTTTGAGAGAGATACAGAGAGTGAGCAGGGGAGGGGCAGAGAGAGACAGAGACAGAGACAGAGAGACAGACACAGAATCGGAAGCAGGCTCCAGGCTCTGAGCTGTCAGCACAGAGCCCGACGTGGGGCTCGAACTCATGAATCATGAGATCATGACCTGAATGGAAGTTGGACACTCAATTGATTGAGCCACCCAGGGACCCCGCCTTCTTAACCATTTTTAAGGGCACATTTCAGTGGCGTTAAGTACATTCACATTATTGACCACCATGTGTCCACAGAACTTTTTATGCTGCAAAACCGAAACTCTACCCACTAATTAACAGCTCCCGGTTCCCTTCTTCCCCCAACCCTTGGCAAACACCTTTCTACTTTCTGTCTCCAGGAATTTGACTTTTCAAGTTACCTCCTATAAGTGGAATCCTATGGTATTTGCCCTTTTATAAGAGGCTTATTTTTATTGTGGTGTAGCATGAGCCAGAATTTCCTTCCTTTTTGAGACTGAATAATATTCCATTCCAATATATTCCAGTGTAGATGCCACATTACATTTATCCAGTCATCTGTTGATGGGCACTGGACTTGCCTTTATTTTTTGGCTGTTGTCAGTAATGCAGCTGTGAACGTGAGTATACAGACATCCCTTTGAGTACTTACCTTCAATTCTTTGGGGTATATATCTAGAAGTTGATTTGCTGGATGATACGGTAATTCTATTTTTAAATTGTTGAGGAACTCCCATACTGTTTTCTATAGCCAACAGTGCGTAAGCGTTCCAGTCTCTCTACATTTTTGCCACACTTGTTATTTTCTGTTGTTTTGTTGTTGTTGTTTATTTTTTTTTTTGTTTTATTTTTTTGTTCGTTTTGATAGTAGCCGTCCTAATTGGTTGGGGTGTCTTCTGGTTTTCAATGGATGGCGAGAGACTTGAAATGGACGGGGAGAGTTGAAAAGGGTAAAAATACGAATAAGAGATCAGAACAGTCTCACTTCTGCTGGGTCAGACATCACAATCCTTTCTGGGGCTCTCAGTACACCCCGGCCCTAACAGGAAGGGGAAGGCAACACAATTTAATGACAAAGAGGTTGTATTGGAAGTTCAGGACACCTGGCTTGTTTTTACTCGAGCCTCCAGCCCTGCTGGGTTTGGGGAGTATACACAGCATGCTGTTTACCAGTTTACCTTCTCTGTGAGGAGGATAATAAAATCCAACTCCCTTCTTCTCACTTCTGTCAGAGCTGAAATGTCACACACGATCGCACATGCTTTGAGATCTGTGAACCGAAGGCATTCGGGAACTTTAGACTATCCAGAGATAATTTCCGTCCCTGATATGGAAAGGGAAAGTCCCACATGGCAGCTCTTTGTGGCTTCTGTGCCATGGTGGGGCATGTTTTCTTCCGATTGTTAGTCAACGTGTGTCTTTTCCTGTCTGCCCCGGAAGACGGGATGATCCCTGAGAACAGGTGTTGAACACGAGAAGAAAGAGCACAGTAACAACTGTCAATGTTTCGAACGCTGTCTTGTGCTAGAGGATGATTGAGGGACATCATCATTGGTCTTCAGAATACTGGAGTATTCAACACTGGACTCCGTTGATTCAGTAAGGAGCTCTTGGGTTGTGACAGGATGTCTTTTTTTTTTTTTTTTTTGGATGTATAACACAGCGGTAATAATGAAAAGTGATGGTGACAAAAGCGAACGGAATCCATAGAGAGCTCCGTGTTGCCCCCTGCTGGGATCTCAGAATCTTTCCCGTCAAAACATCATCAATAATGCCCTTGTCCTTCATACTTTTCTCTCGCTCGCTCGCTCTCTCTCTCATAGAGCCCAGGAAGCACACAGTCTTTGTAAGAGTATACATCGTATTGGCCACGTGCCACCCAGACAAGCCAAAAATTGTGGAACAATAGGAATCTGTGCCCGGGACTATCAGCTAAAAATACCCCATTCCCTCTGCTCTGTTGTTTCCTGCGTATGTTTAAGAGTGTCCCAGGAGGCTGATGAGGATGAAGGGAAAGGAAAACTGACAATTTCCAAGGAAACCGAACCTTTAACTCCCTAAAAGGGAAACATATATTTTCTGTAGGTCTGTTTTCTGTTGGTTGCCATTTTTGCATGCCCGTGTGACAATATGGAAAGTCTGTAATATGAGTTGTGCCACCTTGGCTTGGATTATTGGAATCCGTGCTTTTACCACAGTCTTTTGCTTTATGGTCTGACTCGTAGACTGCATCCCAGGGTTTGGTAAAGAAGAGGGGAAGGAAAAGAAAGAGCTCCTAAGCAGCAGACCACTGTCTCACACACATTTTCCACACGTTCAGCTGGTTAGGGTACTGCTTAAGGGCTGGAGGAACACATTTCCATCCCTAGTTGGGCCATACGTAACCTCTTCTATTTCTTGATCACTGACCGAGCCTCAAGCTCTGGATGGTGTTCTCCGTAATCTCAGCTTTCTCTGTGATTTGTGGTAGGTCATTGATCCTTCCTTGGCGTTGGTTGCTTTCCGTTTATAAAGTGAGGGAGGGGTTGACTGATCTTTTGGCGGGGGGGATTTCACAGTTAGGGGAGCAAGGCAAAAATAAGGATGTCTCAATGCAGGTCCACACAGTGATCAGCAGCCTCAGTAAGAAGCAGTCATCTGAGAGCTAAAATGATAACGGGGCAAGGGTCTGTCCCAAATATTTGCGAGATAATGTCAGCATTAATTAAATAGCAACTGTTCGCTGTGGTTGGTTAAACACGGAGCTGCCGACTTCCTGAACATATGCTGGGTGTTAGGCAATGAAAGTGGGTGTTGGTCAACACTGGTTGGCTGATGTCAATATTTACCTTGAGTTAGGGTTGACCATAGCCATAGTTGCCTGAATGAAATTCACAGTTTCCTCTCGAGTATTTGCCCTTTCATATTTGTCTGTTGGTCCATTCTCCAATAGCATATGAAAGACTTGTTAAATTTTGATTTACTTTGTCATACTAACAAAGAACAAAGCCTTGAGATACACATGAAGTTCTATTTTTGGCTCAGTCAGCTGTCTTGAAATAAATGATCTTATCCAGATATTTGCATGGGCAGATTTGGTGAATTTGCTTTCAATAAGGGGAGGTCACAGTTTCTACTTATTGAGAGCGGCTAGTATTGTCCGATACCTCAAATACGTTGTCTTGTTTAATTTCCAGAACATCTTGTAAGATAGTTATGATCTCGTTTATAGATAAGGAAGCGGAGGCCCCAAGAGAGTCTATAACTCACTCAAATTCTCAAAGGCAGAACCAGGATTTGAATCCAGGGTCTATCAGACTTCAGACGCCATGCCGTGATCATTTGGTCTTCCTGACTCTGGAATGGACGCCTTGTAAGGACCAGGAAAGTACTTAGGCCACCATTTCGAGATGGAAGCTGCCCATTGCCAGCAGTATTTTCGATAGGCGATGAGCCACGTATGTTACCCTGTGCTTCTCGGTGAGCCCAGCGCCTCCAGGACGTGCAGGCGTCGTACTTAGCGGTTCTCATCCCATTGTATGGTCCTCCTCACTGCTCCCCAGGAGCCCCAAGGAGACGGAGACTCTGATTGGCTCTGCCCGCCACGTATTGTTTTCCATTTTCTCCCCACTGCAGAGCCTTGAGACTGTCTCCTATAGAAGATCCTGCCACTTCTATTGTCCTCGCAGACTTTCCCACCGCCCCAGGACCACAGGCTCAGTTGCTCATTGTGGTGGTGTTGGCTCAGCCTCAAGGACAGAGACCTTGAGCCAGCCGACAAGGTTGCTTCTGTCACTACTTCTAAGGCCACAAGCCATGCTTTTGCTTCCCAATACTTTTGAATTCTCTTCTCTCACCACTTCTCCTTCAGTTTAGCCACATGGTCTCCCAGACTCCCAGCAGCAGATTTCCCCGACAGACAGTTTTGGCTTATGGCCAATCCCTGTCTCTGTGCCTGGATGACCTCAGTTACCAAGTCAACATGGCACTTAATGAGTGCTGCTATGCTGCCCCCTGGCGGAGAGGGTGGCAACAGTGACGCACAGATGACGGCCTTCTTGTTCAGGAGCCACGCAAAGACCCTCTCCTGCTCTCTCAACCGAAGGTTCGCGTACCTAATTAAAACTAGATTTGGTAGTGCCCGTGGAAAGGCAGCATGGTCGGTAGTTGCCAGCTGTCCAAGGTGAAAAGCAGCTCTGCTTTCTTATGTCGCCAAAGAAGTACACAACCAGTTGGCCTCTAGTGAGAACCGGGGGTTTTCCGTATATTTATTTTCTCTGCCATTCTTCCACTTAATTGTCTATGGTGTGGAAGCTTTGAGAAGCTCCCTGTGAGGTGTGCAGACCTCTGGGTCAAGGCTAATGAAGATCTCAGTCTTTCCAAACACACCCATTGTTCAGGAACCTTCTGGAGTGTCATAATGGGGGCTTCTCCTTGTATTTTTGCTCACTCCTCATGGACCTCAGGGCCAGGGATAGCTCTCGGTTTGCATGAGGCTGCCATATTTCACGGTATTGCTGTACGTGGGAAGTTGTATCATCAGCCTCAGGGTTGATGTGGGGACGACACAGCATCTAGTGTCTGGGGTCTAGAGGATGATGGAGCAGTGGGCAGGGGGGATGGGTGAGAGAGATTGGAGGAAGCCATGGGCATTCATGGGTGAAAAAGTCAGGTATCCTGGGAAGAAAATGAAGCCTCAGTCAGCCTCCTGTTTTTTACCTTGATAGAGCAAGAAGGCATTTCATCTAACCACATGCCAGGGCTGTTAGGTGAATCCGGACAAATCCCGTGTGGACAGGCTGCGTGCAAACCCTGGCCCGAGACCCCTTCAGCAGGTAGGAACTCAGTCCCTGGCTCCACTGGATTGTCAGGGCTGACCCCCGAGGCCACAGCCAGCACCGCCAGAAAGCCGATCCTCCGACATTCTTGCATTGTCCACGGCCTTGGTCCTGAACTACTTGCTCTGAGCCTTCTCTCTCCACACTCCTTTCTCTGATCCTGATTCTCCTGGTCTCTAACACTGTGATTCCTCATTTAAAAAAAAAAAAACAAAAACGGATTTCTCTCTCCTATCCATATTCCGCTCTTTTTCTCCATCATCATCATTACACCATTGTAATAGTTACCATTTTATTGAGGATTTACTATAGTGTCAAGCACTATGCTAAGCAGTTTCAGTGCGCTCGTTCAATTCATTCTGCTTGGGACTCTGTGAGACAGGTGCCTGTATTATTCCCACTTTATTAGATAGTAAAAAAAAACCAAACCAATGCCACCATCGCCTGGCCAAGATCACACGGCTAATAAGTGGTGAAGTAGGGACTTGGACCCAAGTTTATTTGGTTACATCATTTTGCCTCCTCACCCTGTTTCCCCAACGCAGTCTGTGGCTGGGCTTCCTTGGGTCTTCCTGGGTCCAACCCTATTGGCCTACATTTTTGTCTATACCCTGAAAATAGCGACACCCCCCCCCCCACCGCCCCCGCCAGGTTCCCTAGCAAATGGGGTTCCAGCAGGAATGATCTCATCTTGGAATCAGCGTAGACCTTGCATGCTGGTGTTGGGTCAGAGAGGGTCTCCCAGACATTGCTTGTTCTTCACCTGAATCTGCGGAGGACAGACCCCTTTCAGGCATCCCTTCAGGTACTTTGGGGCCCAAGGGCTGAGTGGCCTGAAGGAATCAACTTGGTGCCTAACCCCTGCCTTTCTTCTACATCCCCTGGCAGCACCTCAGGACCCAGTCATGGGTCCCGTGACCTAGCCATCTCAGCTGCCTGATCTTTTTACTTATTTCTCCTGTGAAAACGGTGCCAGAGAGGTTATCAGAGAAAAATGGGAGAAGGAGCCTATGAATCACACACCTCAGAGTCTCTCTCCTGGGGAAGAGAAGCATCACGAACGAGGCTGAACTGAAACATGGTGAGACAGCCTTTGAGTTCACAAACGTGTTCTACCTCCTCTAGAACTAGAGTGCCTCACGAGTTCATCGAGGTGCTAGATAGAAGGAATATGGCGGTTGCTGGCACCCAGTGAGTATTGGAGAAAGACTCATTCCCTCTTTTGTCTCTTCCACGGGCTTCTCTCCCGTTGAAGTAAAATAACTTGGAGGCTGAAATATACATCCTGTGCCTCTTTCCTGGTGGCCTTAGACTTGTTCTCGAGGACATTCTCAGGTGTCACGCCTTCATATGGGCTTTTGAAATGCCCTTGTCTCCTGAGCTGCTGCGTAGGGATTCCCAACCCTGTAAAAAACAAAACAAAACAAAACAAACAAAAAAAACCATGAATTAGAAAAATGGGAATGAATTAAGAAATGACCCAGCCCTAATGGCTTTCAGACATGCCTTCGGGGCAAATTGTTTTCTTCACACAAAATCTTTTCTAGAAATATATTCTAGAAGTCCTTTTTAGAAATCTGTATGTAAAAATGTAGAAAGAGAGAAGGAGAGCATTCAAGTGAGCTGTTGGTTTTAGCTGGGGTGTGCACACAGGTATGCGTTTGTGAGTCCCTACACAATCTCTTTTGGCCTTAGTTTATGTACACATTGATAATGTATGTAATATGTGCACATATATTACATCTGTATAAACCTGTGGATGTGACCGATATGGTTCTGGAAAATATTTTGTTTGGAGAATTACCAGAGCATGGCTGTGTCATGCCAGAACACCTTCTGGAGACCGGGAACACCTTCTGGAGAGAGGGCTGTGTTGGTGGCCAGGTGTGGCCTCCTCACGAGGAGACACGAGGAATAGACATGCCCCTCTGCAGCCAAGAAAGGGGAAGGACAGTGGCTTTCCTGAGGCCCGTTGGTAGAGGAAGAACCCTCGAGGCCTGGTCTCGCTGCTCCCATCACCCACCTCTCCTCTTCTCCACTGTCATCACAGGCAGCCAGCACAGGGCAGGGAGGCGGGAGCTGGGTTGGGCTTCTCTCCCGGGTCCTGGCCTGCGGCAGTGGGACAGTCCCAGGCCTGTGCTCTGTCCCGCAGCACTGTGAGCAGTGAGCCCCCTGGGTTCACCCCCCCACCCCCCCGGGCCGCACCGCACTCTTAAGAGACGAAGTCGTGCCCACATCAGGGCAGCTCACGCTGCTAAGGAAGAAGCACTCTCCCAGGACAGGACTCCGGAAACTCCTAAGCATACGTTGCCCCCTTGGGGCAAAAAATATCCCCAGTGAGCAAAAGCCAGAGAGGCAGGGTGAATATGAACGACAAAAACTAGTGCTATCCCTGACGGGTCGCAAAACACTGCACATCCATGTGCTCATACGGTCCTCACTGATCCAGCAACGTGTCGGCATCACGATTGCCTTTTGTATTTGAGCAAACGGGAGCCGCAAAAGATTAAGCGATGGGCCCCCAGTCCTCCTCACTGCTTGGCAGCAGCAGAGCCTGCCCACACAGGCTCTCTCACCAAAGCTGAGGGCTGCCCGTCTCCCAGCTTGGCGCTCCCCAAGAAAAGGTGCGAGCGGGACACAGAATGGGATTGCAGCCAGGCCATTTGCCTGCCTGGTAGAGGGCAGGGGAAAGTGCCAGCAGGAGGAAGAGAAAGGGCAGAGGGGGAGGGCAAGACCAAAGATTCTGTGCCCCCCTAGGCCAAGGGGGCGGGTCTCTCCTCTGTGCCACTCTGGCTCTTGCCCTCCTCTATACCCTGGATACACGGTAGTGTGGTCTTGGTCAAGAGCCTGCTGCCTGCTGGAGACTGGGAGCTCCCCGAGGCCAGGGTGGCCCCACGGAGCGACACATCCCCAGTGTCTCCGTGCCAAGGGCGTTCACCAGCAGGGGAAGAACGCTGAACGAGGCTTAGTCTCTGGGATGGGCACTGCACTGGGGGCTTTTCCGTGAGCTGGAGGGTATTGTTCCCATTTCACAGGTGAGGGAGTTAGACGCAAAGAGGAGATAAGGAATCATTCGGAGGGTTTTCACGGGTAGGAGAACTCGTAATGGTAGGAAAAGTTGGGAGTTATTATGTCTGCCCAGAAGAGCCGGACGTTTTGGGAAACCTTGTCTAGCTTTCCAAGGGCACAGCCAGCCTGCCAGGCTCTGAACCCAGAGTGAGGTCTCATTAGCATTCAGAGGGGGAAGTGACCGTGGGGGACGCCATCCGGGGCATTGGGAAGAGACAGGCTGTGTTTTAATTACGACCTGGACTTCTGAACAAATCCTTTTCTCTGCTTGTCTGAGCCTTAGAGAAAACAACTTGTGGGAGGTGTGTAGTCGGCAGCTGGGTCCACACTGGTGCCTGTACAGCTGTGTATACATCTGGCACACAGGTGGTGGACTGCATGTGCCTCTTCTCCTTGAATTGCTCTGGGGGTGAGTGGGTGGGGGGAGGGGTGGGCACAAGAGTCAAGGTGGTGAGGTGAGCTTGACCTGGTCTTTGCCCGGAGGGGGAGAGTTGGGTGGAGAGAAGGGAGAGAAACAGGGCTGCCCCCCTCTTCCTGGTCTGTAATCCCCCGCTGACCGTGACCATTTGAGCCCAGACAACTCCAGCCACTCCTGAGTCAACATGGCGGGCTTTCTTTGTTGGGCTCACCCTGACCCTCCCGTCTCCAACGTGGGGGAGATTTTTGGAGCGGGGGCTGAAATTAAGAAGGGCGGAGAAAGGGGAGGAGATTAACAGGGTAGAAGTTAGACAAGCACAGATGCTACCACCTGCGGCCGCAGATTCTCAAGTGCTTGTTGAGTCCCTGGGAGCGTTTGCCTTGGGTCTGTTTAACAGTTCATTCCAGGGGAAGGGGAGGGGAAGGAGGGCTTTGGGGACAAAGGGCCTTTGACCGGGTCCTGGAAAAGCATTGATTAGTTTGCTCAGGTTGGCAAACAGTGACTCGGGACTCGGGGCCAGGGATGAACTGGGTGATTTTCTGCCCCGGGGCATGGCAATCCAGCATGGAGGCAGGGAAGCAACAGCAAATGTTTGAGGGACTGGTGTGGAGAAGGAAAAGGCGGGGCTGCTGGCATCTGGAATTCTGGTTTTGGGCTGTCGTCAGGGGTAAAGGAGCCACGTCAGCCCCTTGGAAGTTGAGAGGCAGAGGGCAGGCATATCAGGATGGGTGTTTCTAAGGTGCTCTTGATGGCCAAGGGTGGGCGTAGGGGCCAATATGGTGACCCAGGGCCTGGGTTGAGAGACAGCGAGCTCATGCCTTCCTGATCCTGTGCTGAGCTGGAATCAGCTACCGCCTGGCCTCTGTCCTGGGAGGCTGTTCCGTCATGGATTCACCAGAGGCAGCCTCATTCTCTTCCCCAAGCCTTGGCTTCCTTCCCCCGAAGAATCTGAATGGCCTCCGTTTTTCTTTCACCAATCCATGTGCAATGCCTCTTTGGGAACCCCTCCTTCACTTCCTCTCCACCCTCAAAACGATTCCCTTCTTCCAGGAAGCTTCTAAGACAAACATGCAGACTTCACGCCATAAACCAGTATGGCTTCAGAGCTGGGAAGCGATTGATTGTATTACCAACAAACTATGGCTTTATGCCGTTGTGTTTTCTGTTCACTGGACATTGCCTTGTACTGTTTGTGTTTTCTGTTTCCCACAGGTAATTCTCTATGGGTAGACATTATTTGATTCTTGTTTGTTCGTTTGCTGTGCTCCACGGGGTTGAGGACCTTGTACAATTTTGTGCCGACAACGGTGACCCACACCTAACAGACACTCCGTGTAGACTTGTTTACACACACGAGTGCTGCCCGGGTGGTGGTTTCTTCCCCTCCCAGTTAAGACAGACAGTGGATGGTGTTAGTGCACGGTAGGTACTTCTGAATGAGGGAGTGAAAAGAAGAGTAGACTGTAAATGAATATCTGAATGAACTTTTGGAATGAATGGGAAAAAAAAAAAGACTGAATGAGTAAGTGAATGTGGTAAAGAGCTTTTGTGTTGGGATTGGCCACACTGAAGCCATTTTGGTGGTCGGCCTGTCTATAGAAAAATGCCCTTCAGTTACTTGCTTCCTCAGTTGCTGCCGGCACGAGGCCTGTTAGCAGAACACGGTGGCCTCGGCCACCTGGATGTGCTCTGAGTCCGTTGTGTCTTGTCTTCACGGGGGGGGGGGGAGGGTCTTGGAGTTTTTATGCCCTCTGGCCATTTCGTCTTCCTGCCACCATCCCCCCCCATGCCATCTGAACTGTCGGTGTCCGTTGACCTCTCTGGATGTGAGGACAAACAGATCTGTTTGGAGAGAGATTCTTTTCTCCCTGTTGTGCTAGTACTTAAAAAACAAAACAACTTTATTTTGGAGATACAAAAGCGAGTGGTATAATGCATCAATCCCTGAGATGTTTTCAGGGCATATCATCTCTGTGCTTATGCCAAAGGCGTCGATGAAGGCAATTACGTCATCATGAGGCAGTTTTAAAAAAAAGAGAAGAAGAAATAGATCTGCTGTAAATTTTAGTCTGTCCCAGACTGCCCTGAACTGTTACTGGCCTGGGGTGGGGGACGAAGAAACAAGTGGCTTTTATTGGGATCCGCCGTGTGGCAGTCCCTATGTGAGGCTCTTTGCACAGGTCGTTTTAGGAGAACAAGTTAGATCCATGGGTCAAATCACTCTTATGGAGTCTCCAGCATGTGCAAGAGGTTGTGGGCTATATTCCATAGGTCTTGTTCTTCAACTACAGGCTGTTGGCAGGAGAAGTTATAAACATAGGAAAATCTCAATGATAAGGCAAGATTAAGATGTTTCAAGTTTGCAGTAGGAAGCAATCCCCGGCAGACTTTTGGAGCTGGAAGGAATTGGCCTAACTCCTTAACGACAGCCAGGAAAAGAGTGCAAAGGTGGGGAGAATGGCCTGCCCATAGTTGTGCTGATGGTTGTAAGCGTAGCTCGTAGATCCAGCCCAGTGTATCTTGCTGCTTTTTGTGTCTTGAAACATCTCCAGGAAACAACTGAGTGACCCGCTCAGACTGTTCATGGCAGGGTGTTCAAAGGAGAGGCAGTTCCTTCACACTGAGGCAGGGGAGGCTGGCTGGACCCAAGACGGTGGTTGGTGCCTTGTCCTGAGGGCGGGTTGGACTCAGACCAAACAGAGGAGGGCGGGCTTTGCGGGAGGGTGGATTGGTGTAAATGGTGTAAATACACCCAGAAGCGAATCAGGCACGGTGTGTTTGCAGGAGTGGAGACATCATTGTCATCATCCTCCTCCTCCAGCTCTGCCCACCGGGAGCCCGGAGCTTCCCCGTCTCCAGATTGGGGGTTCTGGTCCCCTCCTCTCTGGTTCCCTGCTGCTGCCGTATCAGTGACCCTCGTCTCTGCTCTACCCTTCGTACTACAAAGAGTTGCTTTTCCTAAACAGGGCTCTTACCGTGTTAAAAATTGCTCAGGGATTTGGGGCGCCTGGGTGGCGCAGTCAGTTGAGCGTCCGACTTCAGCCAGGTCACGATCTCGCGGTCCGTGAGTTCGAGCCCCGCGTCGGGCTCTGGGCTGATGGCTCGGAGCCTGGAGCCTGTTTCCGATTCTGTGTCTCCCTCTCTCTCTGCCCCTCCCCCGTTCATGCTCTGTCTCTCTCTGTCCCAAAAATAAATAAACGTTGAAAAAAAAATTAAAAAAAAAAAAATTGCTCAGGGACTCTCCATTGCTTGCCACACGCTGTTCAGCCTGAGCGTGTGAGCGGTCACGACTGGCCTCACCTGTCCCCTCCACTCTTGAGGCGCCCACCTCCAGCCTGCTGGAGCACACCCGGGCACTGTTGCGACTTCAGACCTTCACACAGGGGGGTCCCCTCCTCCCCACCCCTTTAGGCCGTCAGCCTGCCAGCCTTCCTGTCTTTCCTTTCACCAAGATGCACTGACCTCATGATAAAAGGCAGCTGACTCTAGGCCCCCCCCCCCCCCCATCGGATCGTTCTTGTTTCCTCCTCTGTGTCCTGCCGCCGTCATTTAGATGTGTCCTGTCTCTTCCGTTAGCCTGCGCTCATTTCTGAAAGGGATTTTCTTTTATTCATCTCACGTCACTAGTCCCTACTGCTTTGGTTCGGCATAGACAGACACCCCCTTCTGTGGCTTGTTGAAATTAACTGGAATGAAATAAGAACGAAGGCCTGAGAGAGAGCTGCGTTCACCCAACGCCACGCTGGGAAGCCGGGGTGCAGTTTATCCCTCCGAAACCAGAGGACGCGTTGGCACGCCCTGGCCGGCTTGCTACAGATTCACGTTCTGGGGCTCCCCCTTTTGCGCACCGACGGGAGCGGGCCCGGACATTTGGGTTACTCCCCAGGGATTCTGGGCAGCTGCCTGGCGCTGTGTGTAGACCACCCTCTGGGAGGACCATGTCCTAGATGACCCCAGTTACACCCTGGGCATTAGCTCAGACTGTTCCCAGCGCCTCTGCCCCTGCGTTTTGTAAGCCTCTGTGCGTCACTCACCCGAATCCCTTGGTTCGGCCTCCTCCGGGAACCCAGCATCTGGATTTCAAGTGTATTTCGTTCCCAAACATCCTCACCCCGGGGCTTGGAGTCTCGGGTGCTGTTGACCTGAGGCCAGCTGGCCCCCATCCGACCTTTCTCAAAGACCCTGCTTCCCTTTCTCCCCCGCTGCCAGGCTGTTTGCTGTCAAATGTGGGGGCTGCTTCGAGGCCATCGCGCCCAATGAGTTCGTCATGCGGGCCCAGAAGAGCGTGTACCACCTGAGCTGCTTCTGCTGCTGTGTCTGTGAGCGGCAGCTCCAGAAGGGCGATGAGTTTGTCCTGAAGGAGGGGCAGCTGCTCTGCAAAGGGGACTATGAGAAGGAGCGGGAGCTACTGAGCCTGGTGAGCCCAGCGGCGTCAGACTCAGGTGAGTGCGGCGCGGGCGGTGGGCGGGGATGCGGGACGAGGCGGGGTGCGGGGGGGGGGGGGGGGGAAGGGGCAGCGGGGTGGGCTGATGATCTGGTCTGCGTTGCTTTTGCCCTAGAGGACCAGCCACCGGGGCAGCCCAGCTCCACGGCAAAGCAGCTCGGTGCATCACAGACAGTACCTTTGTAAGGTTGGCGTGATCTCTTACTGGTCAGGAATTGCCATGGCGATGCCGTGTAACAAATTAGCCCCAGATTCCACGCGTCACAACTGTAAACGCTTACTCATGCGTTCCCAAGCCTCTCGGTTAACGGCAGTGACTCTGCTTCAGGCTGAGGGTCTGCAGCTCACCTGGGATCTGCTGAGCTCAGCTCTAGGCCGCAGACCAGGCTCGAGGCCGCTCTGCGTGATTCACGCCAGGCTCCAGGCTTGAGAAGCGGCAGGTCCAGGGCGTGGTCTTCTCTTGCCAATGACAAAAGTGCCAGGGGGCACGCCCGACCCTACCTGTGCCTTTCCGGCCCCCGTTCATACCATATCTGCTAATGGTTCACCGGCTAAAGCAAATTAAAAGCTTAAGCCCAAGGGCGCCCAGGTGGCTCAGCCGGTTAAGCGTCTGACCCTTCGTTTCAGCTGAGGTCACGATCTCTCGGTTTGTGGGTTTGAATCCCGCATCGGGCTCCGCAGCTTGGGATTCTCTCTCTCTCTGCCCCTCCCCTGCTCATGCTGTCTCTGTCTCTCTCAAATAAATAAAACACTTTTAAAAACTTAAAAGGCTCAAGCCCGGAGTCCAGGGGAGGAGAAGTACACTACATGCACCTCAGATCCCTCCGCAGGTATAGTTATGTGATACTGTTCCAGGGTGTGATGAGTTGGAACCAGTAATGCAGTCTACCATAATCACTGAGCTGCTCTAAGCCTCTGTTTCCTCATCTGTCAAGTGGGAAAGCTGGAATCTGTCTGAGGCTCCGTGGGTCACACAGAGAAAGGAACTAGAAAATATCTGTACCACGACCCAACCCCCACCCTTGCTGCCTTGGAAGGGTGTGTGTGTGTGTGTGTGTGTGTGTGTGTGTGTGTGTGTGTGTTGCAGGGGTGGGGGGGGGAGGGTTGGAGAGGTCCCGAGATTGTATACAGCAGGTTTTGGGAGGCCAGAGAGATTGAACTAAAAGTGTCGAGGCTGAGCACGTGTTCCCCAGGGCGGCATTTGTCTCCCCCCCCCCCCCCCACCGACCCCTCCAAATCTACGAGAGCCGCGTGGCCTTACTAAATTCTTGCCGTCTTGCTATCGCTGATCCCAGTGCAATTCCAGTCCCCTCAGCATGGCTGTGACCTCACATCATGCACCTCTTCAGGCTCTCAGGGGGCCTCTGAGACCTCCCACTCTTCATCTGGACTTTGCTGGATTCCAGCACATCAGTAAACACCTTGAATTTTCATTCCCTCTCTGCCTCTCTCCCGCGCTTTGGGGTCTTGCTGGCACATTCTTTCAGCTTCTGTCTCGGGGCTCTTTCACCAAGGAAGACTCTTAATCCCTCGTGCGGGTGGGTTTAGCCTTAACTTCTCCTACGGGGCCACGGACCCACTTTATTGCAGTTGCCTGTCTGGCTGTTTGTTGTTCTTGCCAAGTGCTAAGCCCCGGGAGGGACAGCATGTGTCTCTTTTTACCACCGTGTCCCCAGGGCTTAGCACAGGCCCGGAACACTGAGGGTGCTCGATCGAGATCTTTGTGAGGGAAGGAATAAACTCATGAAACAAAAACACTGCGGCAAGACGCTTGAGTCCACGGGGTGTGGGGATGGCTGGGGGCCTCACCCTGGCTGCACCACGGATAGCGATGTGACTTGGGGCAACTTTCTGAACCTCTCTAAGCCTCAGTTTCCACAGCTGCAAAGTGATAATCATGGCTAACTGACAGTTCATGCACACTAAAAGCCTGCTGTGCGGTAAATGCTGGTCCTTAGCGAACGCCTGCCGGCCTGGGCTCTTCATAGCAGTGTGTTTGCTTCCTGCACCTTCCAGTTGGTTCTTCTCGCCTGGCTCTGCTTGCAGCCTTAAGTAAGCCAACACTAGGACATCCCCACTCCTACTGGGCTTGCCAGTCTTAAGTTTTCCTGGATTTGTTTTCATTTGAAAGCAATTCCTTCTCAGGAACACTGCCACTGACATAATGAGTATCTCCTCTGGGCTAATTGGGCCCATTCTAAACCAAGCTTCGTGGCCTCCACTCGGTATACAAAGGTCAGCTCACCCGGTATTACCCCTTAGGAGTCTTGCTGTGGCCCACCCACTTAGGCCTCCTTCCCGGAATATTGCAAAATCTTCAAATTCCCAAAGGGCTTAGGTGCCATGGTGATCAGAATGCCAGCATGACTTCATAAAGATAGGCACATCCAAAGGGACATACCATTCTTTCTCACATGGAAAGAAATGCTGTGGTCGAGCCTTTCTTGGTACGTGGGGCTTGACGATGAATTTATCCAGTTGGCCCCTGTGTTACAGACTCACAGATTTTAATTGGCTCCAGACTTAGTACAAGGCATTAAGGTATCGTGTCCCCACCCCACTCCCCACGCGAAGACAAAAAAAAAAAAAGAAGCTGGGTCTGAGCAGCGGTAACAGAAGTATAACTTCCAGGGGCGCCTGGGTGGCTCAGTCGGTTGAGCGTCTGACTTCGGCGCAGGTCATGATCTCACGGTCTGTGAGCTTGAGCCCCGTGTCGGGTTCTGGTGCTGACAGCTCAGAGCCTGGAGCCTGTTTCAGATTCTGTGTCTCCCTCTCTCTCTGCCACTCTCCCGCTCACGCTCTGTCTCTCTCTCTCTGTCAAAAATAAATAAACATTAAAAAAAAATTAAGAAAAAAAAGAAGTATAACTTCCAGAGCATGGGAACTATAAGACACCCACTTTTCTGACCCCATTCTCAGCCATATGTTCAGTTCTGAGCAGTTTCTTTTGAGGCTGATAATGACACAGTAGAGCTTTCTGGTTGATCTGTGTACAGAGTCATTCAGTAGATGTAGGCTGAGTGTTTGCCTTATGCTGGGGAAGGAGTCCTAATGTGAATGGTAAGAATGATGTGGGGGTGGGGTGATCTCAAAACCATGTCAGGTGAAGAAATTAGAAAAGTAAAGACTACACAAAGGCATAGCTGCTGCCTTCAAATGGGTGGACCAGACCCATTTCTAACTTCGGAGAGCAGAGAATTCACTTTGTTAATTATTTAACAAAAGCATTGAGTACTCACGTTATAGATGCAAAGGTAAAGGGAAGGGATTTGGACTCCACGTTGGGACTGTTAGGGTGTCATTGTAATTATTAGAGCTAACAAAGAGCAGGGCTACTCAAGGACTCCCACTTGTTGAAAGGAGTATCGAGTATCGTTGTGGTGGGGGAGGAGAGTGGTTTTAGAGGACTTCCGTCCCTTTCAACTTGAAAAATCATTGTTTTGCTGCTATAAGCAAAATGACAAAGTCGCAGTCGGAATCCAGTTTCTGTATTTTCTGTAGCATTCATCTTGTCAATTATATAAACATTACCTGTCTTACGTCACAAAGTGTTTTGTGTGCCGGAGTGCCTGGGTGGCTCAGTCGGTTGGGCGTCCGACTTCGGCTCAAGTCATGATCTCATGGTCCGTCGGTTCGAGCCCCGCGTCGGGCTCTGTGCTGACAGCTCGGAGCCTGGAGCCCGCTTCGGATTCTGTGTCTCTCTCTCTCTCTCTCTGCTTCTCCCTTGCTTGTGCCCTATCTCTCTCTGCCTCTCAAAAATAAATAGACGTTAAAAAAAAAAATTAAAAACAAAGTGTTTTGTGTGCCAAATCCTGCCTCGCTAACAGGACAAGCTTCTGAGCAACAGGATGGTACATATAACTTCCTTTGTTCCCCAAACAAAGTGTAGGGTGGGGCCAACGGAAGAGTGAGTGATCAGTAAGTCCCTAAGGAGCTGAATTACATTTCAGGGAAAGAAGTCCTCCTCGCATTAGGGGGTTTAGAGAGACCAAGCCATTTTTAGGAGGTGTCACGGTCCCAATGCAATTCCTCCTCTCATTTCTGTCCCGAGCGCTCCACATACTGTAGGTGCCTGGTAAATATTTGTCGAGGGAATGATCAAATGGGCTGTCGTCTTTAACGTTTTTATCAATGACTTGGATGAAGACGCAGAGGGCAGGTTTATTCGATCTGCAGATGACACAAAGCTGGCCGGGAAGGCCGGTGTGGCAGCTGACACTCTCAACGGTCAAAAAGATTTTGACGAGCTCACAGAATAGCACAAAGTGGGCAAGATGAAACTTAACTATTGGGTTCCACAATTCACTGGTAATTGTATGGCACGGCGCCCGTTTTGATGGAATCCCACATGGGGTTTACTTGGCCGTAAAGTGGACGGGAGCCCCAGGGATGCTGTCTTAATGGACCTACCATGTCCCTAACGTAATAGTAGCTCCAGCTCTGCATTCCTTAGGGCACATTTAGTGTATTTGGTCTAATTTTAAGTGATGCGTTTTAGGACGCCACTGACAACCCAGAGAGGGTCTGGAGGACAGCGATGGGCTTATTAAACAATAGATAGCTAAAGAAACGCAGTGCATTTCGTTTTGGGAAAGTAAGGCTAAGGGATAACAGGAGAGTTCTGCCCATTACGTGGGGGCGAAATGACAGATTCTGGTGTCCAGCAGGGGTACCGACCAGACCCTTTATGAGAAGTGAAAAAGACTTGTGTCTCAACATTTTAATTGCAGTGGGCGGAAGACGAGGCCAGTGACCTCTAGGGCTATTTAAATCTAGGGTTCTAGAATCTATGGTTTTATGATGCCGACTGTTCTGACTTACACAAGAGCATGCGACATATTTACAGCCAAAAGGAACACCAAATTTGGAGATACTTAGCTGCTGGATCTCTTTTCTAGTGTGGCCAGAAAAGCTTCTTTTATCCTGGTCCAGCTTTGCCAGGGGCCTGGAAGCAAGCTCCCAAGAAGAAAAATGGAATTTGTAGGAACAAAATCAGCCAGTGTCCCTGACATAGGACAGTCCTTTGAGTTGCATATGGAGAGCCTCACACTCCCAGGGTCCAAGATCTCTTTTCTCTGTCTCGTTCTTTCCCATTCTTCCAACTCTCACTTAGAAGAGACTGTTCTCTCTAAAAATATGCAGTCTTTCTAGAATGTACCACCCAGAAGGGGATGAAATCTTCCACATGTGGTCTGAAGTAGCACAGTGTTGTTATTACTATTTGTCATGGGTGTCACATTCGTTCTATTGATGTGGCCCGTGGTTTCATTGGCTTTTTTTGACCGTGGTGGGGGCTTGGGGGCTGCCTGTAGGCAACCATGGCTCCTGGCTGGTCCGTGTTTCATTTCTTAGTTATCTATCCCCTCTTACCTTCAGGTTTCAGCATCAGAGGTCATCTGAGAGTGACTCGTGCAGCAGTTTTTAAAACCTTTTTATTTATTTATTTAAAAAAAATTTTTTTTTCAACGTTTATTTATTTTTGGGACAGAGAGAGACAGAGCATGAACGGGGGAGGGGCAGAGAGAGAGGGAGACACAGAATCAGAAACAGGCTCCAGGCTCTGAGCCATCAGCCCAGAGCCCGACGCGGGGCTCGAACTCACGGACCGCGAAATCGTGACCTGGCTGAAGTCGGACGCTTCACCGACTGCGCCACCCAGGCGCCCCTAAAACCTTTTTATTTTGATGGGGCTCCTGGGTGGCTCCGTTGGTTAAGCATCTGACTCTTGATTTCAGCTCAGGTCATCATCTCATGGTTCAGGAGTTCGAACCCTGCGTCCGGTTCTGAGCTGACACGCTAAGCTCCATGCTGGAGCATGCTTGGGATTCTCTCTTCTCTCCCTCTCTCTTTGCCCCTCCCCCAACTTGATCTCTCTCTCTCTCAAAATAAATGAACATTATTTTTTTCTTAGTTTTGCAATAAAATTTTAGATTTATAGAACAATTGCAAAATAAGACAGAAGTTCCCATATAGCCTTCATATGGTTTCCCTGAATGTTAACATTTCACATTTATGTGTACATTTTGATACATATATCATGTGAACTAAGAAATTAACCTAGGTATAGTACTATTAACTAAGCTATATAAACTAAAGCTATTATTTGATTTCACTAGATTTTCTACTAATGTCTTTATCCATTTCAATCCATATTCAATCCAGGTTACCAGGTTGTGTTTCGTTTTATGTCATTTTTATGTTATATTGCCTTTCTTTTTTCCCCCATTTTTGGGATCACTGATGTCTAGTTAGAATTTCATTTCTTGCCCCTCCCTCTGACAGTATCTTTATGTTTCATTTTTTTTTATCGGCCCTCACCATCGACTCAAACTGTGTTTTTTGCTTGTCCATTCTGTGACTTGTTTACCATTTTAAGGCTTTCTTTCCTGAAGACCAGCGTGCATTAACATTTTTTTAATATTTATTTATTTTTGAGAGAGAGAGACAGGGTGTGAGCAGGGGAGGGGCAGAGGGAGGGAGATACAGAGTCTGAAGCAGGCCCCAGGCTCTGAGCTGTCAGCACAGAGCCTGACGTAGGGCTCGAACTCAGGAACCGCGAGATCGTGACCTGAGCCAAAGTCACTTAACCGACGGAGCCACCCAGGCACCCCTAAGCATGCATCTTAGATTATGCCCAGAATTGATTCCTTGGCTGTTAGGTTCCTCCAGAGTTCAAACCATTAATTCCTCTTGGCTTACCAACACTTCCTCGATCAGAACTAAAGTCCAAGAGTAGCTGGCCCTGCATTCCTCCTTTTCTGAGAGTTGAAACCATCAGCAGGGTAAGGCAGGGCTCTCTTCCATGCTCTGCTTTTGTAGAGGGATTTTCCCAAAGGAAGCCTGGGCCAAGATCCCCATCATGAGGATGCCTTTCTGCAAAGGAGGTTTTAGATTTCAAATAAATACAGCAATTCCATGGCCTCTGTTTGCCTAGTAGTACACACTGCTTGGGCAGGCTTCTACCCCTTCTTACCTCATGGTCTACACTCCCCTGGCCCCAGCACAGTGCCCGGCATGCAACAGGTGCTCAGTAAATGTTTGCTTATTGTGTGAATAAATGAACTTTGTCCTGTTCTTACTAGCCTCTGAGGTCCTTAGCAGAGAAGCACCAGTCTCCAATATGACTCTTACTAGGATCTGGAATGCAGATTCCTGATACATACTGAAGTTTGGGGGTCCTTCTCTCTCAATTTTCCTTAGGATGTGGGTTATTGCCACTTTAGGAAGTCTAGATGCTTCTCTTGTTACTCTAATTGTGCAATACATCTCTTTTTCCTTCCTTTCTGAGTCAGGTTTAGATATTTGTTTTAATTTCCTTCCACAACCTTGGACTTTTTTTTTTTAATTCATTTTAGGGGTGCCTGGGTGGTGCAGTCGGTTAAGCGTCTGACTCTTGGTTTCAGCTTAGGTCGTGATCTCAAGGTTTGTAAGTTTGAGCTCTGTATAGGTCTCTGTGCTGCCAGTGTGGAGCCTGCTTGGGATTCTCTTTCCCCCTTTCTCTTTGTCCCTCCCCCACTTTCTCTCTCTCTCCCTCTCTCAAAATAAATAAATAAACTGTAAAAAAAAATTCACTACAGAACCAATGAGCCTATCTTGGTTCCAACGTATCTTGGGACGTAGAGAGGAAGTGGTTACCTGACAAGTTTGGAAAAATGCCTGACTGTCCTATAGGATTATCCCTGTCAGTTCATAGTCGTGAATTTCAGGATGCAAGATTGAAAGAAAAAGTGAGCAGGAGGTATGAGGGAGTGTCATTTTCCTTATAGTAGTGCAGA
The DNA here is from genome assembly GCF_016509475.1 of Prionailurus bengalensis. Taxonomy (NCBI): domain Eukaryota; kingdom Metazoa; phylum Chordata; class Mammalia; order Carnivora; family Felidae; genus Prionailurus; species Prionailurus bengalensis. The sequence continues at coordinate 60,295,814 of NC_057360.1, forward strand.
GGGCTTGGGTCTAAAGTTAGGTCTGCATTTGAGTCTTGTCCCATACTCACAGCAGTGCGACCTTGGGAAAATTACTTCCCCTGTCCGGATTCTCTTTCTGAATCAGTGAAAAGTGGTCAAGGGCCTGAAACTTGGTCCATGTTTAGTATATGGCAGGCATGTTATTGTCTCCTGGCTCAAGGGTTTGGTAGCTCATGGCTCATATGCTTATTTTTCATCAAAGATCCATCATTTACAAAAGTCTTGTCTTCTGTCTTCGCTGTTCTGTTTTGGATGCTTCTGGAGAGCTGACCTGGGGCCATGTCAGGGCATACAGAGAGTCTGTCTGTCATTTTGCGTGGCTAGGATGTATGGGCTAGAGATGGACTGAGTTACCCCATTGGCCTGCAGGTCTCAGAGGTGCTCCCCAGTCTCTGAAAATTACAGGTAGTTCTGCATCTTGGAAAGTCAGTGTAGGCCAGGAGGAAACCATCTTGCAGTCACCTCTGGGATGGCATAGGGATTTCAAGCAAGAATAGGAAGCATGTGTTGAACTCAGCTACTGTTCTTTTATAGACTGGGGAACTGAGGTTTAGAGTGATTCTGCTCTGAGCTCTTTTGGGCGCCCAAGTATCTTCTTATTCCTGAACGTGACGTATTCTGGAATGTGCCTATCCTGGGGGGTGGCTCTCTCCATGCCTCTTGGTCCGAGGGTGGTGGCATGTCTCCTGTCTTCAAATGAATTGCTTTGGGAATGGATTGTTCTTCGCATCTGCAGCGCTAGTCTTGGATTCCACGAAGGACCTTTGAACCTGACAGTTACCTGTTCGTGAATAGGCCTGCTGTGGTTGCTCTGTGACACACTGTCATCTGTTTATGTCCTTCCAGGGAGTCACCTTATCAACCTTTAATCCAACATATTTCTTATAGATGCCTACACTGTCTCAGGATCTCTGCTAAATGCTGTGTTTTAGTTGCAGGAAAAGTAGGGCAGAGGAGTTTGAGAACACGGAACAACGCAAGTCAGGGAAATGTCCCAAAGCCAACCTCCTAACGCCTGGGGAGCAGGGAGGCCCAGATATAAAGTGATAGAAGGAGGCTGAGAGCTGGGAAAGGGACAGCCTGGATATTGGTTTTGTTATTCTTTCCTTTAAGAAACAAAGGGGCGTTGGGGCGCCTGGGTGGTGCAGTCGGTTAAACGTCCAACTTCAGCCAGGTCACGATCTCGCGGTCCGTGAGTTCGAGCCCCGCGTCGGGCTCTGGGCTGATGGCTCAGAGCCTGGAGCCAGTTTCCGATTCTGTGTCTCCCTCTCTCTCTGCCCCTCCCCCGTTCATGCTCTGTCTCTCTCTGTCCCAAAAATAAATAAACATTGAAAAAAAAATTAAAAAAAAAAAAGAAAGGGGCGAGCCTTTAAAAAACAGCAAGAAAAACCTTACTCAGGTATTAAAATACTCTGATAAATAGTATAGTTGTTAAAAAAATATTTCAATCATATTTTATGTTTTCCTCTAAAGCAGTGTTTTCAGAAGACTCCTCTAAATAGCATTTTCCAGAAAATTCTAGCTACAGATTGGTAAAATATATGCATATTTTTATCATGACCTGTTATACACATTTTGTGCGTGTGTGTATGAAATCACGTTTCAACACATTGACGTGATGCTATTTTCTATTCTCTTTATTTTTTAATTATAGTCTTATCTTTATTAATGTCATAACCCACCATTGAATCATGGCCCAAAGTTCAAAAACTACTGCTTCTAAGGGCAATTACTTAGAAACCATCCCCAGGTTTTGGGATTGGTATGAATTCTTCAAATTTCAACCCAATAGCTCTGTTTTAATCTTGTTTTGTTTTTTTGTTTTTTTTTTTTTATATTTATTCATGTTTGAGAGACAGAGAGACAGAGCGCCAGTGGGGGTGGGGCAGAGAGAGAGGGAGACACAGAATCCGAGGCAGGCTCCGGGCTCCGAGCTGTCAGCACAGAGCCCGACGCGGGGCTCAAACTCGCAAACTGCGAGATCATGACCTGAGCCAAAGTTGGACTCTTAACTGACTGAGCCACCCAGGCGCCCCTCTGTTTTAATCTTCTATATCTACTCATCTGTGTTAGGTGCTGAAAATAAGACTAGACACCGAGGAGATCATCTGGCCCCAAAGACTTGGCACAGTGCCCTGCACAGAGTACACGAAGTAACTATTACCTGCTTTCACTGTTGTTAGCATTATGAAGGGGACGTGAAAAACCTAGATCATGACTAGCACAGAAGTCTTCGTGGACATTTTCTGATTTCTTAATCTGACATCTCTGGATAGCAGACAAGAGAAAGTTGTAATTGCCTGAGCCCTTTAAGTTGTTTTTAGAGTCAAATTTTGTCTCTTGTTAGTATCACAGCCATGAAATTGACTATCAGAATTATTTGTTGCCTTCGGTCTGGGGCTCAGTGCTTCTTTTCTTTTCTGAACCTTTGTCTTCCAGTGTATTTGTTTTGTCTTCATATTATAGATGGAGAAATAAGGACACAGGATACTTGAGTCAGGGATAAGCCAGAATAAGAACTTAATTCTACCAATTACCAAGTCAGGACACTTGATACTCAGCCTCTGCTATAATTGTGAGTTGAGTAGAGTTTATCTTTCATGCTTGAAAAGTTACAGGCAATGTACAAACTCAGACAATGCATTATCTCTTTTCCATCAACTGTAATTCAATTTGGGGTCCTTATTTTGGTAGAATCATAATTTAAAATGAGTGCAATTGCTTCAGAGTATATTTCAGCTCCCATAGTGTGCTGTGTGGATTTATTTCTCTTACACAACCCCTGTAAGAAAAAAATATCAAATGGACAATCGATCATTGTGATTTTTGCATGACGATGATGTTAATAATTATTGAGCCCTTGCTCTGCACAAAGCATTGCTTTAGGCACTTTACATAAATGAACTAACTTAACCTCAAATCAAGCTGACGTGGGAGGCCATGTTATGATTATTCCCACGGTACAGCTGAGGAAGGTGACCATGGAAAAATTAGTAATTTGCTTAAGGTCCTATAGCTAGTAATGGAACGAGACAGAATTCACAGTAGGGCAGTCCAGCTCCAGAACCTGCATCATTAAGCACTATGCTGTGCTGTCCACTTGATAAAAATGTGAGGTCTATTTTAAGAGACCTCACGTTTTGTTCTCATGTGTCACTGACAGCTCTCCCTGGCTGCCTATGGCAATGCTCCAGGTACTTGGTGGGACTTACTACCTGACAGACCCCAACTGAAGAACCTTTTCACGTATAATTAAAGCAACGAAAACAAGGTGATTCGAACTAAGTTTACACTCCCTTTCAAATCAGTCAACAGTTCACCTTCTGTTCTAACTCTGGACCCTCCTTAATAGTTAATCACGCTCACTATACTTTTCATGGGCATCTCCTATAAGGACGTAGGCTTTGAAGGATCCAAAGACAGCATGGCATGTAAATACGGAAATACCTTAAAAATGCACACACGCACACACACACACACGCACACACACGCACACGCACACACACGCACACACACACACACGATTGGTTTTGTTTTGTTTTTTACAATTACTCATCAAACTTCTCTTCTGCTCTGCAGCTATCTGATGGTTCTAGGAAAACAAATTGACCTTTTGGTCCAGATGAGAGGTATCAGCTGTGACACCCACAGTCCTCATTAATTCAATGAATAAAAGTACAACAGGGGAGTAAATCAGTAAATATCAAAACTTCTAATCGGCTTCGCTGGTCTGCCATGTCCTGCCATCTGTTATGACCCCGCTCTCAGGAGAAATGCACTCAGATTTGTTTTTCCAGTGATAGTGTTGACATTGTGCCTCTATCTATCCACCCTTCTATTGGATCCTTTTGGAGTACAATGGCAAGACTTTGCAGTGTGCCTGGTGAACGTTACGAGTGAAGTCTCTGGCCCTGGAGACTCAGCCTAAGACTTTGACCTTCTCCTACCTGAGCTAAATGACCAGAAACTCCCATGTCCTTTACTATTGTGTAGTAAAAATGGGGGTGGGGGAGGAGGCAGATGCAGGGAAGATACTGGTTTCTTGCAATGACATTCCAGCCAAGCCCGTCAACTTTTAGATTTCCAACCCAGAGATTTCACGATGGATCTGAAGATGTTTTAGACCATGTAACAAGCAGAAGAAGGAACCACGTGTGCCATGGCATCAGCCCTAAGAGAAACCCTAGTTGACTAAGGTTTGGTGGCCAACCAGGCTATAGCTTCTTCTGAGCACGTTGGTATTCGGTGCTGTAAAAGTGTATGGAAAACCATGTGATTTGAGAACCATTTGGATTCCTAGTGGTCCACGCCCAGGTTTGCATGCCGGGACCCAGGGGCATGCTGGCTTTTTCTTGGTGATTCCGAGCAGGAATTCGAGTTCATGTGCATGCATTACGAGATGGGGTCAGTGGACCCTGCTGGTATTCAAGGTAAGTGTCCAGGAATTTCTTAGGAATCTGTAAGGGTGGTAAATGGTGGCTTGAACCAACTCACCATCTGTTCCATGCATAGGCATTTGGTCAGCATCTGCATTGGGTAAGGATTGGGTTTGGGGCACAGGGGGTCATATAGAAGTGCATGAGATCTGGCTAATGGGTGAATCTTTGGAGCGTGGACTATCTTTGGAGCCAGGCCTGCTCTAGGTGCAGGGATGAGCTCTGCTCTCATGAATCTTCTATCCTGGGGGAGGGAGATGGTCAATAACCAAATAGATCGATCACATTCTATGCTCAGTTGAGAGTTACTCTTCAAAGTAGTCACCCCGCGAGACTTAATTCTACTTTTGCCTTTGCAGAAGGTGAAACTCAGGGTGACAGAGTTGGTTGGGGCAACTCAATCAGGGTTTTTCCCCCCCGTGGTGGAAGCAGAGAGGCTCTGGAATTAAAACGAAAGGCAGCTGTTCCCTTAGAGTGAGCAGGGCTGTGAGATTTAGCAAGCCAAAAGCCAGCTGAATTTGAATTTTAGATAAACCATGCAACATGAAATTATTGCTTAACGGAAACCCCAACTTAACTATGCGTATTGTATTTAGTTAAGCGGCAGCTCTAGATACGGAGAGAATCTGGTGGGGGGTGGGGGTGGGATCACCTGATGGTGGTCTGTGCTGGATGGAGCCTGCCGAAGCGCATAGAAAGATGGTGGCTGGGTGGGTTGATGATCGGTAGATGGGGAGAAATGGAATTCTGCCCCACGACCCCCGAGTTTCCTCCCGTTTCCCTTCGGTGCATGGGTTCGGCAGGGCCAGGGAGGCAGGAGTCGAATCCGCCCTGTTGCCCTGGCGACTCCCTCCCACCCTTAGCTCCCAACAGCCTGAATTACAGCCCAGCGAGGTGCCCAGCAGTCCGACTGCTTTTGTTCCGGGGGCGCGCGGGAGCCCGCGTTGGACACTCGGTGCCAGGAGCCCTGGGCGCAGCCTGGGCCGCAGTCACCGCGCAGCCCGCCCGCTCATCAAAGGCCCTTTCGAGATGGACGAGGGCGGGCGCCACCGCACACCCGGCCGGGCAGTTTGATGAGAAAATGCAGCTAAAGAGCCCGGCGGTGGGGCCATATGTTCCCCATAATCTCCAAAGCCGTCACTTCAATTAGAGCCTCCCCTGAGTTCTAATGCCCGATCCTGAGTAAACAAGCCGCCCTGAAAGAAGAACTCGGTTTCCAATTAAAAGTGTACTAACATTTCTCCTTCCCTTAATTCCCGCGGAGCAAAGCCCCGCGCGGGCGGAGGCGCGGCCCGGGTCGCGGCGAGGTCGCCGCGGTCCCCGCCGCCCGCGCCGCCCGTTCCCAGGTGACGTCAGGCGGGGCCCCGGGATTAGGGCCCACCCCGCGCCCCCCCGCCCCCCCTGCCCGCGCCGCGGACTTAATTAAAAGTAATGCCACGGTAAATCCGCCCGTCGTTTCTGGTGGAGCCGCGCCTCCGGGCCAGCCGCGGAGACAGGGCTTCCGAAGCAGGTGCTGGGGATTTGTGTGCTTGTGCATGTGTGTGCGTGTGTGTGTGTGCGCGTGTGCCTGCGCGCTCCCTCGTGTGTGTTTTAAAAGGGAGGGCCATGTTGTTGATTGGGGGAGGGCTGAGATGACCGCCTCCTCGCTCCGGTTCCTGCAGCTCTGCACCTGCGCTCACAGACAGACACACAGACATGCGTGCCACCTGCACTGTGCTTTCCTTCTGGCTCTTGGTGCCCCTGAGTCCCGTTAGGGTTTTGCTTGAGAGACTCTGGGCACGCTGTGCGCCGGCGATCGCTGCATTCTCCCGCCTGCCTTCCTGCCTGTCTGTCTTGCCCCACCGGTGAGGATTCTAAGGGCACGAATACATGGTAGCCAGATGTGAGGCTATTTAAACGGCAGGAAGAGATCTCCAGGAGCTCCTAGCCCAGTGTTCAGGAGTTCTCCAGGGTGCGGAGTCTGAACCTTGCAAACCCTGCAAACTCTGCATGAGGCATTCTAAAACTTGGTTCCTATTGAATTTTTTTTTTTTTTTTCTTTTTCGGCAAAACTGGTTGAAGGTTGCCCGGTTTCAGATGGGAGAGTGATTGACAGATTAACTTTCTGGCCTACTCTCCACACCATGAAAGAATCAAAGAATTGAAGGCATTATGTGAAAAATTCCAGAAACATCAACAAGCAGAAAATCCTGGCCAGATCATTCAAATGCAAATGCTCTTCCTTCTTTCATGAATTATCTGCCCAAGTAATTACTTTAGTTTTTAGTTTGGCCTGGCTGGCGAAGACCTCAGAGAATTAGTCCCACTAAGGCCGCGGCTGTTGGTTTATTCCTTACTGTCTGATTGATGCTAACTGAATTAAACCGAGGCGAGCTCAGACATTTGAGGGCCTGTCACACTGGGTTAGATACCAGTGAGTACGGCAGGAAGGGAAACAGACCTCTGGGTTACAAACACTCGGGTCCCTCGGTGGAGAAGAATCTCCTGTAACAAAATAATTACAGCAAAATATAATCTGCACGTATGTTTCAGGGACGACAAGGTGCTAGGATCCCAGCTATGGGATCAGTAATTCCCTTTGGGGTGTGTGTCTGTATATGGGGGCAGAGGAGTCAGGGGACTAGATGGGAAAGTACTTCACAATGAATGTGACATTGCTGCTGGGTCTTGGCCGAAGAGGTCATTTTCAGACAATGAAAGGCAGATGAGTAGGTTGTTAGAAAGAATGGCACAGCTTTGTGGGTGCAGGGATACAGGTGTAGGGTTGTATCTCTGCGTGGGACGAGGGGCTGGAATGTATGGTTCCTCTGGGGGCCTGAGATCCCGGTGCTGGTGCAAATGGCAAGATTGATGCCAGTGTGTAAAGGGTTTGGCAGGTCTTACTTGGATGTATTCTGATGGTTAAAGGGAGTCTGATCAGACGTTTGTAAACACAGTCGTGAAGCTTCTCAATTTGTGCTTCTGACAGAGAAGGAATGCGGGTAGAGCAGAGTCGGGGTGACCTTGCAGATGGGGGCGGCTGGGCAGGGGGCTGCTGCGGTGTTCCATGGAGACATGAAGGTTGAACTCAGGCACAGATTAAGGAGGGGCTTCGGAGAATTCGTTCCTTCATTTACTGACTCCATTCCTACATCATTCCCAGCATCGTTCTAAGTGCTGGGGTTACAGTGGTGAACAAAATATGCCAGGCATCTGCCGCTGGGCGGCTTAAGTTCTAGAATTAAATGATGTTGCATACAGGAAGAAAAGTAGAAGTCAAGGTGACTTGGGGCTTTCTAATCTGTATGAATGGTGATATAGCACAAGCAGAGATAGAGGCTCAGAAAAGAGAGATCTAGATAATGGATGCGGTGGGCGGGGGGGGGGGCATGTTGAGTTTGGAGTTTTTGGTGGACAATGTGGATGTCTGGTGGGAAGTTGAACCCATCGGTCTTGGGTTCGACAGGGAGGTCAGACAAGGACTTGAGAATCACAGAAAAACAGAGGGTTTAATACTAGGTGGTTTCTCCCCAACGTCTTCACTGATGCAGTCATCAGAGTTCACGTGGTTATGGGAAAGCAAATAAATGAAACAAGAATAACAAACATCAAGTAGGGCAGTGACTCTGTAAGAGTATCCCAGGATCAGCAGCATCAGTGTCTCCTGGAAATGTGTTAGAAATGTGAATTCCTAGGTCCTACTCAGTCCTATTCGATCAGACCCTCTGAGGATAGGAGGCAGAAATCTGTAAAGTTTGAGGGGCACCTGTGTGGCTCAGGTCATGATCTCATAGTTCGTGGGTTCGAGCCCCATGTTGGGCTCTGTGCTGACAGCTCAGAGTCTGGAGTCTGCTTTGGATTCTGTCTTCCTCTCTCTCTCTCTGCCCCTCTCCCGTTCACGCTCTGTCTCTCTCTTTCTCTCAAAAATGAATAAACATTAAAAAAAAAAGAAATCTGTAAAGTTTGAGAAGTATGAACAGCCCATAGAGCTCATCAGATACAAGTCATAATGACTATAGCCCACACATGGGCAGTGGGCATCTGCCTTTGTTAATGACCATGGTCTGCAGAAATGGATCTAAATCTCATACTGGGACAGCTGTCGAGTGTTCTGATTCCACCAGGGAATGTGTGGACCCAGGCCCTAATTTAGCCCTGAAGTGTTTGTGTAGTGATTCCCAACTTTTTTTTTTTTTCATTCTAGAATAATCCTATGACATTGTGTGGCTTTTACCCCATTCCATTGCCTTAGATTAGACTTTTGTCTGTCCATATTTTTGCTGTATCTCTAACCACACTATGAGTGGATCGATATGAAAGGACATCGGCATCAGATACGTCTTGGACAAAACTATTTCTGAAATAATTCCTTTCAACTCAGATTCTGTGGAATAACCGATGAACACACATACAGACACCCCTATTCTACAAGTCCCTCTTTATTACCATCACCTCCAAAGTCATTCATTCAGGCAACACTTGAGCCCGTCCTCCGTGCCCAGCCTCAGACTGCTCACCCAGAGAGCACAATGATACAAAAGACACTGTCTCTGGAGTCAGATGGACTTTGACACAATTTTGAATCTATCAGTGGGCAATACGTTATTTGGATAAATCGACAGTGAATGGGTGTACATGTTAAATGTTGAAATGATTTTAGGGAAGAGAGAAATTGATGAGGACAGGAGCAGTCAGTGATTCAGTTAATACATTGTTTTAAAACGCAGGCTTTGGGGGTTATGGGCAGTGGGTTTGATTTCTTGTTCTTCCACCTGATGGCTGGTGACCTCGGGCAAGCATTTTGACCTTCCTTCCCTCACTTGCAAAATGGCCTGTTGCAATGCTTGTAATGGGCCAATACACGTAAAGTCTTTATCGTGGCTCATGGCGGAAAGTAAGTGCTCAATAAAGAGGGTTTTTCATTGTACATAAGCCCCAGGGGCTTCTGCTGGTCCTTTCTGACATCTGATTCGTACACCGGCAAAGGAGAGTGAGGAAGCCCAAGACATCGTGGCACACGAAGGACACCTTCCTGACTCGCTACAGTGCCCTTTTCGTATGGATGCGAAGCTGTGTGTTGGGCCACTTGACAGGGGTGTAGGGAACCACAGCTGGTGTTACCTAACCTGACAGCTGGGGTGTGACGAGAGGGAATTCAGGTTCTTGAAGGAGGGACAAAGGACGCCAGACACAATCACTGCACGGTGGAACGTGCCAAAGGGAAGGTGACATTGGTTCTAGCACTTTCCTGGAGAATTTGTCTAGAATTATGTGTGGGGGGCAGTCCGTTTATTTGAATTGTGCTTGTTGTCTTTGTAAACAACGAACTGCAACTTAGGAAGCTCCTCACCTTGGCAGAAGGAAGGGCTTCCTCAAAAGGAGATGAGGTAATGACACCAGCCACCTCCTCCCCTGAAAAAAAAAAAAACACAGAGCAGTGTTCACCCTCCACCCCTCCTTCCTTTGCTAGCGTCTCCTGGTTCTGTGGGCTGTCGTAAGCCTAGTCTGTGTTCTACGTAAGAGAGACCCGTGGAGACCTGGTTTTCCCTTCACGAGGCTGAAGAAACATGCACTGGCCTTTTCTGGTGCTCTTCCTAGGTTGACAAAACACATGGAAATGCCTCCTTCTGTCTGATGAACTCTGAGTCTTTGAGCCCGGACGCAGTCACTCCCAATGGGGAGGTCTCAGGGTGGGGTAGCACATTTTGTCAGAATGTCAAGGCTCCCGTGGGCCTCTCTACACCCTCATCTGAGACCCTTCGCTGCTCTGGCACAGGAGTCTATCCCCACCCTTCCCTCCACCGTGGTCCAGGGAGGCAGGCTTTACAGAGCCTTCCACTACCCTGTTCATTTTCTTTGACCTTGGATGTGCCCAAGGATCAGCAGGACAGAAGAAGGAGGTTTTTCTTTCTCCTTGTCTGTGAGATCCCTCTTGAGAGTGTTTGTCCTATGCATATGACATATTGGCCTCGGTCAGCGTGATGCCCTCGATGCATCTGGATGGTCTGTGTCGGCAAATTTCCAGTAGTGGGAGAAGCTTGTGTTAGAGTATCTTGACGGCTAGAATTCTCAAGTTATAAACTTTAGGATCTGTAATTTTCAAAACAGGTGAAAATGGCTATTAGATTAGTTTCAGTAGGAGAACAGGGATTATTCAGATAGAGTATCTCTAATTTTGCATCAAATGGAGGCTCATGGAACCCAACTAACCAGAACTCTCAATGAAGCAGAGTATGTCATTTGAAGTCCTCCTTTAGTATAAAGAAGGAATTAATCAGAAAATAAGCTGATGTTAAAGATTTATTTTCTGCAGGATCCTTAAAGTGTTTTGCAGAGTGGCTGTATAAAGCAATTGCTTATGTTTAAAACAGTACCTTCAGGATTTACTAGAAGATGAAGAAACATACCAAAAAAACCCCCAACCAAACAAATAAAAAAAAACTGTGTCTACAAACTCTACTTAGTGACCCAGAAAGATGAAACAATTTGCTTTAGGAAAAAATGTTTTATCAACAAATATTGAAGTTTGGTATTTAACCCCATAGATGGAATGTATAGAGTTAGCAAGAATTTCCCCTGTTCACAGCTGTGGTTCCTGCCTCAAATATTTAACTTAAAACTAATAACGAGGAAACACCAGACAAGCCCAAATTGGTAGGCGTTGTACAAGCTAATTGGCCTGTATTTTTCAAACATGAGGGCCCGTGAAAAGAAAAGGTTGAACTGGCCAGATTGGAGGAGATGGAGACCCAACAACTCGTTGCAGTGTGAGTTCTTGGGTTGGATCTTGGATCACAAGAAGCATACCCTAGGGACAGTTAGCAAACTAAAGACCCAAATTTGTACTGTAATGATATCACTTCTTAATGTTGACAGTTGTACTGTGGTTGTGTAAGGATGTTGTTCTTAGGAAATACCGAAGTAGTTAGAGGTGGGGAAAAAGCATAGCTCCTTCTCTGGGCAGTGGGTCAGTAAAGTTTTACATACAGTGAGATGTTCACCTGTTTGATCAGCACTGTCGAGGATTTCTTCCCTCTCATCACCTATGACAGACACTTGGTGTGGCGCTGGAGTCTGGGCCAACAAGCTGGCAGCCTGGATTGGGAGCTTCTAATGCCAGGTGTATGTTTTTGGACAAGCTCCTTCACCTGTCTGGAACTCAGTTTCCTCACCTGTAATGTGAGGTCATCAATCTAAAGGTTCATCAGGCTTCTTTATTTCTTTGGTGCTACCTTCTTCTCAGCATGTTCTCTACCAAGAGGCAGCTGGAGGTTGTCAGAGCCCTATGTGCTGATTTGTAAGTAATGTAACAGGGTAACAGGAAACCTGTTGGTTCCTTTTATGTCAGCCCATGCAGGGAGTTACTGCCTTGTGCGTAGGACTGGTTCCAGCACCAGGAAAAATGAAACTTGAGTTCATGGGAGAATGTTAAGATTCAGATCATCATCTAGATAGCAAATGGTGGAGGGGCGGGGGTGTTCCTTAAGGCATTGCCTCAAGTGACATTCTTGCTGTCTCCCTTCTATGCTGTTGACATTAAATAATTATAGTAAGATTAGGAGAATCATTATGGAAACAGAGCATAAGTTCAGAGGTTTCTGTTCACCATTGTAAATGCTTTCTCAGAAGGTCATAGTCAGGATACTTTAGTGTGAGCCCTACTGACATTTTGGGTGAGACACTTTGCTATTTTGCATCTATGGCCTCTTTCTGCTAAATGTCAGGAAGGTCATCGGTCATTGTACCAACCAAAGAGCCTTAATACATTTGCAGATGACCCTGGGGACAAAAGATTTCTTATTGAGAACCACTGGTTAATTTAGTGATCATAACCAGACAGCATATTTGTTAGTATTTTCCCCGTTCATTCAGAAGACCACATTGAAAGGAATCTAAGGCGTCATTTGTCACAACTCCCTTACTCCATAGTTGAGGGAATTGAAGTAAAGTGCCTCGTCCAAGACCACGTTATAGTTACCGGGGAAGGCACATTTAGTGTTAGGGTCTCTTGCGCCCACTTCAGAGAGAGCTCACCCAAATACCAAAGACATATTTGGGGCTAATAATGGAAATGGCTAGGGAGCTGTCTGTAACTTTGATTGGTGGATGGCCCTCCCCAAGGTCCTGAGCCTTGGGGTTTTCTCGAATGACCAGACCCTTAAACGGTTTATCTGGTTCAAGAAGGCTTAGGAGCCTAAAACAGAGCAAATACCACATTTCATGTTCATGTTTATTAGTTGCATCTTAACATATGCAAAATTGGGGTGTGACTCACAAAGTTGAGATGTGGTGAGAAAGCGCTGTATCAAAGTTTAATTTGTCACCTTTTTTTTTCTTGGTGGCCCATAAAATGACATGTTCTATAATTAAAAGCATCTTATATTTGATGGATTATGGTAACTGATTGCCAGGACAGGTTGTAAAGATCATTTCAATTTTAACAATTCCCAGAGGTTTGCCGCGTGTGGCAACACCTGTCTTCTTGGTTGTTTGGTCTGCGTATGACAAAGCAGTACAGATATTGGAGACAAATTGAAGAGAGGTGCTCTAAGCAAAACTGACGAGCTGTCCAATTTCTGTGTCCCATCCCTGGAATAAATTTCTGGTAAAGTCTTTGCTGGCCTCCAGTTTTGTCTGTGGCCTTTAGGATCTGGCCATGGTGCTGACTGTTCATAGACTGTTAGTACTGATTTCCAGCAAATCTGGTGCCCAAAGTCTAAATCCTGGAGTGATAATTGTCATGTCTCATTACCTAACTGCTATTGTGGCATAAGCCTTCAAAATTAGTCAAAGAAAAATAACAAAGGAAGTGAGAAGGTGATTTGAGCTAACTTTGGTTTCAGTATGGCTAGTGAAATGGGGTGTCTGGAGATGCTCACCTGGCAAATGAAGGCACAGTTGCCAGACCTGTAACATCCCTTGTCAGTCTGGAGAACTGTGTTAGACAGGGGCCGACGAGGAGAGTAGAAACAACTGTTAGTGTTTAAAATGGGGTTTAATACAGAGCGTTCATCACACAGTGATGGGATCGTTGAGATGCGAACAGATCAGGATGGTGAAACAGTCTACAACTTTGCAGCAGAGGAAAGCTGCAGAGTGACAGGTGATAAAGCTTCTGTGGACATCTGGTGGAAGCTGCCACCGCGGTGGGATTTTCACGTGTGACTTGGAGCCATGGAGGAGGTATAACAGCTGCTGGAGGCACGACCCAAGTAGAGGGGGGTTGAGGAAATACTTTGGTTTTTTTCCTTTCTTCTGACTTCCTTGTGAGTGCCGGTAAACACATAAATGATGGAAGTATTAGGACTCCTCTGTATATTGAAGAATAAGTATTTATCCTTGAAGGTAAAGCACCTGTAAGTCTAAAAGTGCCTTCATTGGGAGAATAAAATTCAGCTTTACAGAAATTGGGCCCAGGCACAACTTCTCAGGTACACATCCATCATGTAGAGTAACCCACGTGATATAAAGAGAAGCTATATTAACCTAGAACCTGATAGCAAGGTTAAGCTGCAGCCACTGAGAGCACATTAGCCACCTACGTTTCTCCAAAGCTCAGCCGTACTTATAATGGTAAGGTATTTCCCATTGTCAAGCTTCTTGAGAGCCTCTTGCTCTGGTTCTCACTGGTGTCAGTGAAGAGGAAACAGCTACTGCAAGGAAGGGCTCATTTAGGACTCGGTCTAAGACAATACGCGAAATGGGCCCACTTGCTAACATTTGTGTTTTGTGAGAGACGTTAGTTTGAGTCGTTTGGGTTTTGCAGGCAGACGCACTGCTCAGCACTTTGCCTCAATCCCAAGGGGTGATAACGAACGGAGGAGTAGAGAGCAACCTGATGTGAGGGTAAAAGAAAGGTGAATCATGCTGCAGAGTCCTTTCAGAGGCCCACCATTCTCTTACCAGCCTAGGTATCCATGGCTTGGGTGTTTAGTAGCCATTACACTTGACAGAGAGGACAGAGAACTGGCCCTCGTGCTTGGTAGGGTACTTGAAGATGATGAATGCCAATGGCTGTCCTGTTCATGCCAGTCTTAGGTCACTGTATACTTTTCATCCAGTCACACCATTATCTTTTAAATATAATTTTACTCTCCCCTATTTATCAAAACTGGAAGGAATCACTCTGAAGATGTAGATTAGTTGAAAAGGTATGAAGACCTCTGTTGACTGAAAGTAAGAATGCATTATGGAGAGGGTGACAACCCAAGATGGCAACACAGGTCGTTCCTGACTTCACTTTCTCTCACAAGAACAACTAACATCTATTCAAGGACAACACATCACTGGGAGAATTCTAGAACACAGAGTGAGGCTGAAACCATCCCCCCCCCCCCCACGCACACTTTCGAGACTGCATTAGAAGGGTAAGAGCAGGGGCTAAATATTGACCACATTGCTTCTGCCCCTGAACAGCACAGCACCACACCACAAAGAGAGTTCTACCCTGAGCCACTGGGTCCTCAAGTGGGAAAAGAGAACCCAGGATGGGACAACCAGCCTCCTACTCTGGAGTTCATAACTCACAGTTCATACCTACTGTGCCCAGGTAGTAATCCCAGGCATCAGTTTTGTTCATCTGCAGAACCAAGTTGGGAGCACAGTCTGACCAGAGAACTTGGTGGGATGTAGGTCCTCCTGATTGGGATCCTCAAATGAATAGTTTGTTTTCCCTAGAGCCTAGTTTGCCCACACTCAGGCAAGGTGCTGAATCACAGCCCCATCTGACCAGAAGGGGAGATGACTACTCCTGGAAGCTATGAAGCGTAGTGGTGCTCGTGACAGGAGGTGGGCAGGTGGAGCTGCTCACGTCCGGAGCAAAAGTCAGTACTGGGAATGGAGGCTATGCACAGGCAGAGGGATTAATTCATGGCCAAGGCTGAGGGTATCTCCTGACTCCTCCCAGAGAGCATGTTTGGGAAACAGAGAGTATGTGGAGTGGTCCTTCCCCTTCCCACCCATGCAAGGAGGTTGAGACATAGTTCCATGCGTTGTGGAGAATATCTTCTGGCCCCATGTGACCAGAAGACTTGGAGACAGCTCTTGGAAACTGTTCAGCCCAGTGACATTCAAGCCAGGAGAAGGGCAGACAGAGCAACTCGTTTGCAGGGCAAAGCTCGTGGCCCTCTTCAGCTAGGGAACTTGGGGTGTGGGCCGGCTTGAGTTAGGACAACAATCAAAGAGCTTTCCTGGTTTTAGAGCTGCTTTTCTTGCTGTGCCGAGGCAGGGAATATAATTCACAATCCCACTCATTGCTCAGTACAGCCTTCAGCACGTTTGGCCATGTCAGGGGACCCAACCAGAGAACACAGGAACCTGCATAGATCATCCAACAGCACCGCATAGGGGCGTTTGAACAGCATAGCCTGTGGCTTCCCCCATCTTCACAGCAAAACCAGTGGCCTCGCCTGTCCAGGTAATTCAGTGCACACTCAGGATTGATTTGACCCTGCAAACAATGAGGTTCACACTGCCCTACAAGGCCAGGGAAGCCAATTAATCATTCTACTTATTGCTGAATATAGTACTCAGTCCTAACACTCTAATAAGCCTGACCAGAAAATTCAGGAAACTGCAAAGTCCAGCCTACAGTCTCATGTGGGCAGGGAAACAAATGAGCAGTCCCAGTCAACTATTCTCAGCTGGTGGCACCCCACGCCCCCATTTTTGGAGTTCAAACAATTGCCTCACCCCAGAATAGACCATAGTAGCGGGTTCCAATTGTCCAAAGACATTACCATTAGATACACACAGAAACTGAAACTGAGCTAACTGGTGAAAAACTGTCTCTGCCAGAGCAAACTTGTAAAGTCTTGAAGAGGAGCCTCATTTCTCAAATGCACAAGGTATTGATGTAAGGAATCAACGATCACACACACACAAGTAAATATGACACCACCAAATGAAAATTGTAAAGCTGCAAACACCCTCAGGAAACAGAGATCTACAAACTGTCAGACTAAGAATTCAAAATAAACCTCTTAAGGAAGTTTGGCAAACTGCAAGAAAACACAGACAACTAGGGGCCCCTGGGTGGCTCAGTCAGTTGGGCATCTGACTCTTGATTTCGGGTCAGGTCATGATCTCATGGTTCATTTGTGGGATCGAGCCCTGTGTTGGGATCCGTGCTGATAGCACAGAGCCTGCTTGGGATTCTCTCTCTCAAAATAATTAAACTTAAAAAAAAAAAAAAAAAAAAAGGAAAACAGAGACAGTGTGACAAAATTAGGAAAACAATGCATGAACAGAACCAGAAGTTTGACAAGGAAATAGCAACCATCAAAAAACCCAAATAATACTTCTAGAGTTGAAAAATACAATAGCTGAACTGAAGAATTCAATAGAAAGTTTCAAAAGTAGACTCAACCATGCAGAAGAAAGAATTAGTGATCTGGAGGATAGGACATTAGAAATTACCCAGTCAGGGGCGCCTGGGTGGCTCAGTCAGTTAAGCATCCGACTTCGGCTCAGGTTATGATCTTGAGGTTTATGAGTTCAAGCCCTGCATCGGGTTCTGTGCTGACAGCTCAGAGCCTGGAGCCTGCTTCATATTCTGTGCCTCCCTCTCTCTCTTCCCCTCCCGTGCTCATGCTCTGTCTCTCTTTCTCAAAAATAAATAAACATTAAAAAAAAAAAAGAAATTACCCAGTCAGAGGAGCAAAAAGAAAAAATGAAAAAAAGTGAAGAAACCCTGTGGGAATTATAGAACACAATGAAAAGAAACAATGTTTTCATTATGGGAATTCCAGAAGGAGAAGAGAAAGAGAAAGGGACAGGAAGTACGCTTAAAGCAATAATGGCTGGAGTTTTCCAGACCTGAGAAATGGACATCCAGATCCAATGAGTCAAAGAAAAAATTAATGGGGAAATATTTTTTTTTGAGAAAAAGGAAAATGGAAAAAACACCTCAGAACTTATGGGGTGCAACAAAAGCAACTCCAAGGGCGAAGTTCATAGCAACAAACCCCTCTATTACGTAAGAAAGATCCCAAATAAACAGTCTAACTCCATGCCTCAAGGAAATAGAAAAACAACAGACCGAGTCCAATGCTTGCGGAAAAAGGAAATAATAAAGCTTAAAGCAGAATTCATAGAGAATGAAAAATAAAAAAACAGAAAAGATAAACCACGCTAACAGTTGATTCTTTGAAAAGACAAACAAAATTGACAACCCCTTAACTAAACTCATCAGGGAAAAAAGAGAAAAAATCCAAATGAACAAAATTATAAATGAAAATGGAGGCATTACAAGCAATAGTACAGAAATTCAAAGGATGATGAGACTACTGTGAAAAACTCTATGCCAGCAAACTGGACAATCAAGAAGAAAAGGAAAAATTCTTAGAAACATAGAACTTACCAAGATTGACTCAGGAAGAAATGGATCTGACTAGACCGGTGACTAGTGAGGAGATTGAATCAGTAACAAAAATCTTCCAAAAAAACCAAACAAACCAAAAAAACCCCTCAGGACCAAATGGCTTCCCTGGTGAATTTTGCCAAACATTTTAGGAATTGACATCAGTCCTTCTCACTCTTCCAAAAAATTGACAAGAAGGGAACATGCCCAGACTCATTTTACAAGGCCAGCATTATCCTCATACCAAAAAAACCAGAAAAGGATACTACGTAAAGACCACAGGTCAATGTTCCTGATGAAGATAGATGCAGAAATTCTCAGTAAAATACTAGCAAACCCAATTCACTAGCACATTAGAAGGATCATTCACCATAATTACATGGGATTTATCCCTGAGATGCAAGGATCGTTACACAAATGCAAATCAATCAGTGTGCTGCACCATATGAATATAATGAAAAAAATGATAGGATCATCTCAGTAGATGCTTAAAAAGCAGTCAACAAAATTCAGCATCCATTCATGATAAAAACTCTTAACAAATCAGGCATAAAAACATATCTCAACACAGTAAAGGCCATATATGACAAATCCATACCTACCATAATACTCAGTGGTGAAAAGTTGAGAGTTTTCCTCTATGATTAGGAACAAGATAGGGATTCCCACTCTCACCATTCCTATTCAACATAGCACTGGAAGTCCTAGCTAGAGCAGTCAGGCAAGAAAACAAAATAAAATGTATCAGTTGAAAAGGAAGACATAAAATTGTCTCCATATGCAGAACACATGATTTTATATCTAGAAAACCTTTTTTTTTAAAGTTTACTTATTTATTTTGAGAGAAAGAGAGAGAGCGAGCAAAAGAGAAAGGAGGGAGGGGCAGAGAGAGAATCCCAAGCAGGCTTTTGCTTGGGATTGTTTATCATGCTTGAGGCAAATAGACCAATGGAACAGAATCAAGAACCCAGAAATAAACCCAAACATATCCAGTCAACTAATATTTGACAAGGAAGTCAAGAATACTTAATGGAGAAAAGATAACTCTCTTCAGTAAGTGGTGCTGGGATAATTAGATATTCACATTTGTAAGAATCAAACTGGACTCAGATTTTACTCCACTCACAAAAATTAAGTCAAAATAGATTGGAGGACTTAAATGCATGACCTGAAGCCATGAAACTCCTAGAAGAAAACGGGAGCAAATCTTTTTGACATGGGTCTTGGTAATGATTTTTCGGATAGAACACCAAAGCACAAGCGATAAAATAAAAAATAGACAAGGGAACTACTTCAAACTAAAAAGCTGCTGCACGCCCCAAAAGGGACCATCAACAAAATGAAAAGGCCAGCTACGGAATGGGAGGAGGTATTTGCAAACCATATCTCTGATAAGGAGTTAATATTCAAAATATATAAAGAACTTTTACAACTCAATAGCAAAAATCCCCAAATAACCCGATTTAAAAATGGGCAAATGATCTGAATAGACATTTCTCCAAGGAAGATCTATGAAAGACC
The DNA here is from genome assembly GCF_016509475.1 of Prionailurus bengalensis. Taxonomy (NCBI): domain Eukaryota; kingdom Metazoa; phylum Chordata; class Mammalia; order Carnivora; family Felidae; genus Prionailurus; species Prionailurus bengalensis. The sequence goes on from NC_057360.1 coordinate 60,315,131, forward strand.
AGCAGGCACGTGAAATGTTGCTCAACATCGCCAAGCATTGAGGAAATGCAAATCAGAATTACAGTGAGATGTCACCTCACCTCTGTAACAATGGCCATGATCAAAAGGGCAAAAGATAGCAAATGCTGGTGAGGATGTGGAGAAAAGGGACTCCTCGTGCACTGTCGGCGGGAATGTAAATTGGTGTGGACGCGATGGAAAGCAGACTGGAGGTTCCTCAAAAAATTAAATACAGAACTATCCTATGATCCAGTTATTCTGCCTCTGGGTGTTTATCCAAAAGAATTGAAATCAGGATCTTGAAAAGCTCTCTGGACTTCTGTGTTCACAGCAGCATTATTTGTAGTAGCCAAGACATGGAAACCTAAGTGTCCATTGATGGGTGAATGGACAAAGAGGTTGAGGTATATATACACAATAGAATATGATTCAGCCCTGGGGCGCCTGGGTGGCGCAGTCGGTTAAGCGTCCGACTTCAGCCAGGTCACAATCTCGCGTCGGCTCTGGGCTGATGGCTCAGAGCCTGGAGCCTGTTTCCGATTCTGTGTCTCCCTCTCTCTCTGTCCCTCCCCCGTTCATGCTCTGTCTCTCTCTGTCCCCAAAATAAATAAACGTTGAAAAAAAAATTTAAAAAAGAGTATGATTCAGCCCTTAGAAACCAGGGAGTCCTATCATTTGTGACAACATGGTTTTGGACACGGAAGGCATTATGCTAAGTGAAATGGGTCAAAGACAAATACTGTATGATCTCATAGGTGGATCTAAAAAAACAAAACAAAAACACAAGCTTATGGAAAAGAAGGTCAGACTGGTGGATACCAGAGGGGAGAGCTGGGGGTGTCAGTAGAATTGAAAGGAAGGTGATCAAATGGTACAAACTTCTGGAATGAACCGCATGATGACAACAGCTGACACTGCTGTGTGGTACATGGGAAGTTGTTAAGAGAGTAAGTCCTGAGAGTTCTCATCACAAGGAGAAAGTATTTTCCTTTCCTTTTGTTGCATCTATAGAGAAAGTAGATGTTAGGAGAACCTATCGAGGTAATAATTTCACAATATACATAAATTAAATCATCGTGTGTACGCCTTAAAGGTATACAACAATGGATGTCAATTTTTTCCTGATAAAAACTGGGAAGAGATGTACTCTGATTGCTGGTCCTCCCTGTGTATTATACATGCAGGGGTAGGGGTAGGGAAAGAGAGGGAGGAATGTTCTAGGTCAGTAATTCTCAAAGTGTGGTTTCTGGACCAGTAACATCAGCATCACCTGGGAGATCATTAGAATTGCAAAGTCTCAGACCCCTCCCAGACCTACTGGGGAGAAGGCCCCTCGTCCCAGAGAGAAAGGCCCATCAATCTGTGCTTAAGCAGCTTAATTATGGTGGTCTTATGTTCAGAGCACCGGTATTCTTCCTCTTACTTTATTTCAACAATAAACTTTATAATTTACCAGTAATGACAGTATCCAGAAGACTTTTTACCCTTAGAAACTCAAACCCACCCGGGCACGTGGGTAACTCAGTTGGTTGAGCGTCTGACTTCAGCTCGGGTCATGATCTCGTGATTCCTGAGTTCGAGCCCCGTGTCGGGCTCTGTGCGGACAGCTCGGAGCCTGGAGCCTGCTTCGGATTCTGGGTCTCCCTCTCCCTCTGCCCCTCCCCCACTCATGCTCTATGTCTCGCTCTCTCTAAAATAAACAAAGGTTAAAAAATGTTAAGAAAGTCAAAGCTAGCTCATTATGCGAGGTGTTTATGATGGTGCTATTAGCAGTGATTTCCTCAACATCGAGATCAACTCCGGACACCCAGTTTCACTTAAGGGTGATAACCATAAATCCTCTCTAAATGGCTATAGTGGAGTTCACTGCACACAGTTGTAGTATTTATAGTTAATTTAGGGAAAGTTCTTTCTGCAAAAAATATGGTTTCCTCACCCAATCTTATGTTTTCACCTGCAAAGAACCGTGGCCATGAGAATGTTGAAGATCTCTCACTTAGGAAGGGCAGCCCCACCTGAGAGGGCTGAGGGCCTCCTGGCTGAGTGCCCGTTTCTCCCCACAGCTGTCCTTGGGGACCATATGTTCCAGTCACCAGATGACTGGCTGGAGGACAAATCATACTGTGGTCCCTGCTCTGCAATGTTGGCCCCTCTCTGTCCACATTTCCATTTTCTTTTCTTTGGTTTCCCTTCTTCCGGCCTTTATCCCTAATTATCATAATTTTGGGTTTCTCTTTTTTTATGGCCTGTTCTCTTCTCATGAAAACATACTGGGTGGGTACTGATGGAACAGAGGGCCATCTGTGGGGTCAATATCAGTGTGAAAGAGAAATTCAGATCGTAGTTTAAGGGGCGAACTTTTCATCCCCGCTGAGCCCTCAAGTATGGAGGTAACTAATAATTCTCCAGTAATTTCTCTAGCCACAGGAAGTTGGTTGGCATTGGTGAATGGATTTGTGAAAAATGGGAAGACAGGACTGTGCGGTGTGCCATGCATCGCGACTGTGACTTTTGACTTCGTTCGGTCCGTTCTGTATTAATCAGACGTGAGCTATTTAACAACTGATTGTTAGTCTCCTGAGTGCTCAGCCTGTCACAGAGGATCGGAAGATTATTTCAATGTGTCTGTTTTCTAGAAGCTTATTCTAGCTCTATGGAAGATATACAAAATTCCAATGATACTATTTATTTAGCGAGCATTAAGTTCTTACCATAAGCTTAGTACATAAATACTATACATCAGTGGCCTAATTTATTATTACTAGCCTCTTGGGCAGGTGCGTTTAACCCTATTTTATAGATGGGAAGACCAAGACTTAATGCCGGCATCTTGGTCAAGGGCACCAGCTAAATGATAAAATGATGGAGTAAAATATTCGAGCGTAAAGCAATGCTTTTCACCCCTTTGCTATACCACTTCCAGAAGTATGGCCTGACAGGATTCTCCTACTAGTCCAGGGCAGCACTTGTTTCAAAAAATCCACACTTAAGAGTTTATAGTATTCTTTTCAGCTCCAGTGGTTAGAGAATGTAAAGCAATATATAATTTGAATATTCTTGGGTCTCTAAAACGTTTGAGGCAGACAAACATGGGCTCAGCGTTTTTGGAAAAGAAAAGAACTGTCATGGAAGACAGGTGAGGGTGTCCTCAGGAGATTCGGGTCTTTCGGTACAGAATTCTGGCACTAAAACAAGTATTCCCTCCCCTCCCCAGTCATTCTCTAGCCTGTTGCTCTATTTTGTTTTATTCCTGGCATATTTAACATGGTCGTGGGCTGAATTATGGTTTTCTTTCTTTATTCATTGTCTATCTTCTCCCAATAGAGGTAGGAAGGCAGAGACTTTATTGCTGTTGTCCACTCCTCCTCACCCCGTGTCTGGAAAAAAGCCCGGGTGTGGTAGGCACACACCCAGATGTAGTTGTGGAATGATGGGACATTCCATATGGGGAGTGTGGGTTTCACAGTGGGGATATGCAGTAGGTTCATAAGCAGTCAAGAGACATAGTAAAAATGAAAATATCTTGCATTTTTATAGTATTTTACAATTTTTTTAAGGGTTTTTACCTACTTCTGCTTTTGAGTTCTTACAACCCTGTTAGGGAGGCATGGCAGGTCTTTCTTCCCCTGATTTTACAACTTAGGAAGGTAGGGCTCAGAGGGGTTAGGTCCTTTACCTTAGATCACGTAGCCAGTGAGTGGTGGAGGTCAGTAGACACTGTGTGTCTGACCTCACTTTGCTCTTTTGAGTCTCTCATTAGTCTGTGGAATGGACTGGAGTCTGAAGGCACAGACCTGGGTGGGTACTGGCCTCAGCCTGCCTCTTCAAACCAGCAGAGGGCCTAATCACCACCGGGATGTCTCTGCCAAGGGCACACAGGCAGTCCGATCAGCTGTGGTCATCCAGGCAACTTCTGTGTATGATGAAGTCCACAATGAACTTATCCAGAGAGGATTCCCTGCCACAATGAGGCCATTTACAGTGTCATCCAACTCACTCAACTCCCCAGTCACCTTGAGGACTGTTGTCTGGTTCTCTTTTTAATTTGGAGAGAGAACCCTTTATCTCGCGACCCTGACTTAAACAATTTCACTTTCTCAGATAACTTTATCCTCCTGAAGATAATTAATGCAGCAAAATTGGACTACTTCAAAGAGATCTAGTATTCGATCCACCTAAGCCTGTTCCTAAACCAGAGCAAATGCACTCCAACCTTATTAATATTAACCTGGGACAGTGTTATGCGTATCACATCCCTCGCCTAGTGAATCACTGGGCAGCTGGATTAATGAGCTTTTATTGAGGCTGAGCGCTGGGCCCCCAATACCTGATTTGACTTGTTAGAAGCTTCCAGTCCCCCTCTCTGGTACTAGCCACATCAAAACTACACAAGTTATGGCTTTTGTTTAGTGATGTCGGTATCGAGGAGTCTTCTGATATCCTGGTTATTCGTCTCTCCATAAACGACAAATCTATGCATAGAGGCAGTGAGAACGTTTGCACCAGTGCTTAACAGTTTGGATGGCATGTAAATGTGCTTTTATTAAAACAGGGAAAGCAATGGAGGAACTCAGAGAAAAGGATGCAGAGTGTGTGTGTGTGTGTGTGTGTGTGTGTGAAGAGGCAGGGTAGGTATTAGCATAAAGCCTATTCAGATGTAAAAAGACCCCAAACTGATGCAAATCTACGGTAATTCCCAGGAGCGGAGATGTCCCTCCCTCCGGGGTCCTGGCTGGCCCCTCCCTCTGCCTGGCACAGAAGCCCCCCACCCATTGTGGGCATCGCTGAACAAAGGTGCCTTTCTGGGACACGTTACCTCCGGCCTGACTCAGGAGGGCACTTGGCTTCTGTGTGCTCTGCTCTGGAAGGGCTTAGCGCCTTAAGACTGGAGATCTTTGTGGGGATCGCAGTGGTGGGGCACGTGTGGGGAGGGAGGGGAGGCTGGGTCCCTCTTGGACTGAAGGGAATGGCTTTCCTGCAGGAGCTCCAGGTGGATGACCCACCCCAGAGAAAGAAAGCCTTGCCCGTGAGCCTTTCTTTCCTCGCTCTTTAATAACAGGGACGCCGGCTGCGGTTGGGCAGTACCTGATATTTTGCAAATACCAGGCACCCTTGGATCTTTGTCACAATCCCATGAGGCAGCTTAGGCAGGGAGGGGGGCATGGGGGCACCAGACAGAGCATCCCCACTGTGTGCCCTCGGGCAACGCTACGCTCTGCCTGGGGCCTCAGTTTACTCATCTACAACACACACACACACACACACACACACACACACACACACACACACATACATTTCCTGCCTCATAGTGTTGTGATAGGGACAATGAACCAATGCAATTATAAAATGACTGCATGCCGAGCATTAGGTAAGAGGAAACGATTCTTATGTTATCTTGTGGATGAAGAAATTCGGTCTTAGAGATGTAGGGAATTTCATCCAAGGGGATACAGCTGAGGAGCGAAATGAAGGCTAGCACCCAGCTGTCCCATTTCATGGCCACAGTTACGTTTTACTGTATTTTGTATATTCACCTGATGATACACCTGACCTTTCAACGTCCATGGGAGACAGAGGCTGAATCTTCATCATCTGCGTGTCCCAGAATGGTCCCCGCACAGTGCCTGACGAAATGAACCAGTTCCAAGTCAGATCTTTCAGAGGAACCTGAGTTGGGTCTGAGTCGAGACCTCCTCGAAGAGCCACGTGCAAGGCGGTTTCAAACAGTAGCTGGAGGGACTTTACTTTTCTAGAGGACTTTCCTTGTTGCCTGTTGGATTTTAGGTGCCGCGGCATCTGGAGTTAACTGTTGCCGTGTTTGGGGAGAATGCAATTCCAATCCTGTAGCGCAGGGCAGTGACCGAGATAGCTTCCTGTCTTCATATACCCTGTCTTCATAAATTCCGCCCTTCCTTCCTTCCCTCCCCCCTCCCCCCCCCCCCCCCCCCCCAGCGAGTCCCAGACCCTTCCTCTCCTCCCCCAGCTTGAAGGACATTTATGAGGCTCATCGCTGGGGAGGCATCTAAGGCCCGTTCCTGCCTCTCCCTTCCCTACCATGAGGGTCTCTGCCCCCCTCCCTCACCCTCACCTCCCGGGGCCAAGCTCAGATATCTCTTTCCCTGTTTATGGGCCGTTGGGATTTTTCCAACAACCTGAAATGAATCTCCGAGGCCCCACAGGTAGGGCAGCCCGTCTCGGGGCCATAAACCATGGCTGGTGCTTTTCATCTGTGATTCCTTATGTCATAAACGAGTGGGAGGGCCAGGCAAGGGGGAAGCAACAGCCCTGAACCATTCCAGATTTTTTTTTTTTTTTATGAGAAAAGGGAAAGAAAGACCCTGAGAAACATGTTCAAACTTTATGCCAAGCAAATTCATTTCACTCTGTTAGGCTGTGGAGGAGACTTCATCTCTGGCCTTCCCCACTAGGAGTCAGATTTATGCTGTGTTTGTGTCTAAATGGCCTCCAGGGATGCTGACATTTGTTGTCGGAGACAGCGAGTAGTGTTCCTTTCATCTCCACTGAGGGGTGTCAGCTTAAATTATGAGGGATCGCTCTGGCCTGCATCTGGGTGTGGGAGCCTCTGGCTACAGAGAGGGGCCCTCCTGCCTCTCCTCCCACGGCTCTGCTGTTTGAAGGTTCCTCTCCGTCTTCTACTCCCCAGTGCTCCTGCGGGTCCTGGGAGGAATTTCCTAGCTCTCTTAGAACTTTTTCTGTCTCTCGGACAAATCGATTAAGGGTGTATTTCAGGCGTTGTGTGTTTTAAAAAAAATTTTTTTTTTTACATTTTATTTTTGATAGAGACAGAGCGTGAGCAGGGGAGGGGCAGAGAGAGAGGGAGACCCAGAATCCGAAGCAGGCTCCAGGCTCTGAGTTGTCAGCCCAGAGCCCAATGCGGGGCTCGAACTCACAGACCGTGAGATCATGACCTGAGCCGAAGTCGGACGCTTAACCGACTGAGCCACCCAGGTGCCCCAGGCATTGTGTATTTTTATGGAGAAGTTGGGGTCAGAGTCAGACAGGCCTGGCCTTGCTGCAGGAGGAGGCAGGGAGCCTCCGTGAACATCCCAGGAACAACCTGGAAATTCCCCAAGACAGTTAGAGGGCACCGTTATGCCCGCAATATTTACAACACAGCAGATAAAAGCGGGGAGGTGGTTAGCGATGGCCTGAGTTCCCCTTGGCAGCTGGGTCGCGGCACCTGTCGGCACTTTGAGAGGTGCCAAAAGGCCTCTCCGTGCTCGGTCTTCATAATCTCCCTCGCTCGGATCTGCCAGGACACCTGAAATTCCACAGCGGTGACTGTTTGGTTGGAGGCATTTTGTGTTCAGTGCATCTACGTTTTTGACGGTGGGAGAGAACAAACACATCAGGCTCTGCTAATCATGGACTCCTCCGTGTCACCTGGGTGCTTCCTGTCCCCAGAGTCAGAACCCGAAAGACTGGGACGTAGGATATGTCAGTTTTGATGGAAAATAGGAGGAGGTCCAGAGAGGTCTGGACGAGGGGCCAGCAAACTGTGGCATGCAGGCCTAATCTGGCCTGGTGCCTGTTTTTTGGAATACTGTTTTATTGGAACACAGCCACACCTGTTGTAGTGTGGCTCTTGCACCACCATGGCAAGGTTGAGTCATTGCAGTAGAGACTTTAAGGCTTTCGAAGAGTAAAATACTTACTCTCTGGTCTTTTACCAAAAAAAAAAAAAAAAAAAAAAAAAAAGTTTGTAGGCCCCTGGCCTAGAGCATGAAGGCCTCTTGGAAGGCAAAATGTGGGACCTGAGGGAACAGAGAGAGAGAGAGAGAGAGAGATTAGTAGCAGAAAGGAGGAATAAAATAGGGAGAAAGTGTACCCACAAAAGCAATAGAAACCCCGGAGACAAATCTTAATCTCCTTTCTGTCCTCCCCCTCCTGCCCTTCCTCCCTCACCCCCAGCCCCCGTCTCCTTCCTCTTCTGAAAACAGATGTTTTCGTCTCTCCTCTTATAGGGGTGTGGGGAGGATGAATGAGAGCATCGGTGCTCTCCACATCCTCCAGAAGTGGGCAGCTGGGGTTATCCTGGGAGGTAGTTCTGTTCCCCCCTCCCCGTTGTTCAGGATAGAATAGCGCTCCTGGGGAAGGTGCCCGTATCCCAGACAAGTGGACATACAGATTCAGCGACACGGGGCGGGGGCGGCGGGTGCCTCCGCCACCCTGCCTCTGGGGCTCCGAACAAACCTCAGCGCTTAACGTCTTCCTTCTGGAACCAGCCCAATCCCTCTCCCTCCCTTCACCTTCCTTCTCGCAAGGATACACTCATATTCTGCAAAACCCGACTCGCAGCGTTGGCTGGGGTCATGTCTGCCAAGAGAGAAGTGAACGCTGGCTTCGTAAACCCTTAACTCAGACTCCCGAAAACAGGCAGCTATTATTAACAGAAAACATGTGTCTCGATCAAGAATACTTCTCTTATGTTGGAGTAGTGGTCATGACGATGGTGATGATGATTTACCAAGCACCTGTTACCTTCTACACCACGCTAAACCTTTTACACACGTATCATCTCATGGAACTCCAGGGACGCTGTCACTTCCCCTGATGAGAAAATGGAGCCTTGAAAAATTTGGGCCAAATCACACATCCTAACTGGTAGACCCCAAGTTTAAGCCTGAGTTTTGGGACTCTCGAGCCCATGTGTTATCTATACCGCATTGCTTTCCCAAATGATGGCCACGGAGATGAGCCATCATCAGGGAATCTAGCATGACTTTAGACTTTACACGTTCAGTAATTATGTTTTCCCAGTTATCAACAAACATTTGCGTCAGGCTGCGTGAGGAATGGCTTCAGGAGAATCAGCCTGGCTCCAGAAGACGTTTGCAAATACCGCTTTATGGACAAAACTGGCATAAGATAGGAGGTTTCTAAATTATAAAATTGGATTTGATGGTTTTTTTTAATCTGGGATAAAATGGTTTATATTTTCCAACTCCCTTTTTTTAAAAAATTAAGCTTTTACTTTTGATTCCAGTACAGTTAACGTACAGTGTTCTAGGAGTTTCCGGTGTACTATGTAGTGAATTGTACAATCGCACTCTGGATCTGCCAGTCATTTGTTCCAGACTTAACCCCTTTTAGTCCCTGGACTTAGAGGAGATCTGTATGATCCTGGGGGTGGGGATGGGGGTGTCGGCCCATTTGCAAAGAAAACTCACTGAAGTCCTCCCTGTTACCAGAGGAGCACCCTCTTGACCCTGAGGAATCCACCAGCAGACAGAATTATTGGCCTCGTGGAAGGAACTGGCCTCTGCGGGGTCTCCGAGCAGTGGATGTTGGGTCCATCAAGGGTGAAGGTGGGGAGTCGGCGGCTTCTTTTTTTCCTATGGTCTCTCTTCTTGTGGGGTCTTTTTATTTGCCTGTGGCTTTTAGTTCTTCTGGGCTTGGTTTTTCCTTGCCATTCTGAAAATGTCCTTCTCGAAAGATCCTCAAACCCCTTGCTATGGAGGGATGGGTGAGGTCCGCTGACTGGATTTGCCCTGGGAAGAGCCACCTCCGAGGGGAAGATGCCAGAGTAGCCACTCCTTGTCATGTGGTTTCTTCTTCTTCTTCAGTCTTTCTGGGCCTTTCCCCTGTACTCTCCAGGGGAGTGAGGCAGAAAGGAAAGGGCGTTCCTTCCACTCAATGTCGAGCTTCCTATGCACCAGGACCGTGTTAGTTGCTTTGCCCACAGCAGCACTGCCCCTGCGTCGCCCACGGCTGGGCACTATCGCTGCAGGGGTGCAGGTGGGGAAACCGAGGCACAGCGCGTGATGGCACTCCCATAGCGCCGTGTGCTTACACCGGGGGGCCGAGCTGGATGGAGCCCCAGGTGTGCCTACATCAGACCCGTGCAATGACATTGAAAGGGCCATGCCCTCAAGGTGCTCAAAGCTTAATGCTCCTTCATGTTTCGAGTGTACGCTTAAATGTTCGTAGACGGAAAAGGCCGTTGTCCTGGAACATTCCACAAAAGTTGAAACCGGGATGGCATGTGCAGATGAGTATCCTTTACGGAGGAGGGTGGGATGAACAAGCATGTGCAGCTCCCACACGGGGCAGGGCGGGGGGGGGGGTGGTCCCAAAGGGGAGCAGCGTCAGGAGACCGGAGCCCTTGGGACAAGGCTGTCCGCTGGAGGAAAGGAGACAGCTGAGCAGTGTGAGGACCCGGAGAGAAACAAGGTTCTTGTTTGCGTGACGTGAGCACATAGCTGCCAGTGGCTTTTAATGCTGAAAGAAGGAAAACACCTCCTTCACACGGGGACTTCCCGGACCCTGAAGCATCTTCTCTGGAGTGTGAGGTCTGTGGGCTGCAGGAGGTAGCCTGGGAGAGAACGTGACACGCGCTGAAGGCTTTACTTGCTTCCGAAGTTCTCTTTGTATTGGTCACTGCTCATCAAGGAAGCCACATAAATATAAACAGTTCCTTTGGTAGTTACTTATTCTATACCGGAGCAGTTCTAACTACCCGTGTTGTGTGCATTCCGCAGGTAATCGAATGCTGGTCCTCTTACAGCCTTTGGAACAGTAGTATTTTCTGTCTCCTGACAGTGGCTCGAATTTCAGACATAGTGTCCAGGAAGTTATCCAAAATTTCTCCAGGTCTGGACTTAAAAAAAAAAAAAGACATCTAAGAAATAATAACCAGTGCTTATTGGACATTTATTATATGCCAAGCAGTATTTTTTTTTTTTAAAGTAGCCTCCGTGCCCAACATGGGGCTCAAACTCACAACCCTGAGATTAAGAGTCGCAGGCTCTACTGAGTGAGCCAGCCAGGTGCCCCCAAGTAGCATTTTGCGTGTTTTGTGGGTGACCCCATTTAGACCTTCCAACCCCGATGCGGTAGGTTCTCTTCAATCCCAATTTTGTAGATACGGAAACTGAGTCAGAGAGTGTTAAGTAACTTGCCCAAAGTCGCACAGTTAGGAAGTGTGGAGCTGGGCCAGCCGTTCCGGGAGAAAGTTCTGAGCTGAAATGGTGGACTTGGTGGTCTCTGTCTTTGGATTTTGGAAGTATTTTCCTTAGCCCCTTCCTTTCGAGTCAACCCCACGCAGGTTTTTGCACTCACATATAAAGCCATCCTGGGAACGTGGACCCAAGCGCCTTGTTATAGAATAACATACAGCTCCAGGAAGCGGCCTCGAAGAACTTAACACATTGTTCTCTGCTGCTTTTAGGCAAAAGTGATGATGAAGAAAGTCTCTGCAAGTCAGTCCATGGCGCAGGGAAAGGAGCCACTGAAGACGGCAAGGACCATAAGCGCCCCAAACGTCCGAGAACCATCTTGACCACCCAACAGAGGAGAGCATTCAAAGCCTCATTTGAAGTTTCCTCCAAGCCGTGCAGGAAGGTACGGGGGTGGGGGTGGGGGTGGGGGGCGGGAAGAAGGGAGGAAAGGGGGCCGGCCCCCCCTGGTCTGTGTGTACCCTTCACTCCTCTGGGGTGTTGATGGGTGCACTTGGGGGTCAGGGCGGTGGGGGAGGCGGTTCAGATCGAGCCTGTGCAGGTAGCCTGCGGCCCTCCTGGAGATTCTAGATCCCTGATGCCGTGGCCAGGGCCATGATGGAATCTCCCTGTACTTGTGTGCACGTGTACCCATTTCGCTTGGCTGCTTGCTCAATACACGGAGAACAGCAGGAAGAATAGGAACAGGTACCAGTTGGGGGTATAGACCCAGAGGCTATAACAAAGGCAGTAAAAACACAGTGGTTTGTGGAATGTATTTATTTACCTATTTTTGGTCTAGTATGTTCCACTTGGAGTGGTGGTTTGGGGGTTCATCCACGTCTCAGTTCGTTCATTTTCGCTGCTGAATGGTATCCCACTGCGTGGCTGGACGGACCACAGTTGGTTTGTCCGGTCATCTGTTGATGGATGTTTGAGTTGTTTCCAGTTTGCGGCCGTTACAGATGGGGCTGCCATGAACATCTGTGGTCTAAGGTGGTGGGAGTTCACTTCCATCTTCGGTCACAGTCCAGAGGTGAGCAATCTGAGACTGGCAGGGAGCTGTATTATCCGTCATTGGTTCCAAGGGGCCGCGTTAGCTGTCACCATCGTTTCCAGCCACCATGGTGGAGAAGGAAGGTGTGGAGGGCAAGCATTTGCCTACTGAGGGCGTGCCCCGAGATTCTCTGTATCACTTTCTCTCATCTGTGGTGGCCAAAATTGAATCCCGTGACCGCGCCTCCCGCGAGTGGGGCTGGGAGATGAGTCTATCTGGGTGACCACGTGCCCTGCCGCAACTTGGGATCCACCTGCTAATAGGAGGGAGGGGGGATTGGATATTGGAGACAATAAGCAGTCTCTCCTACAAAGAGCCACACCCATTTATTAAGCACCCGCCATTTAATGACTGCCTGCTGTACGCCCAGTTATGTTACTTACGCAGTACAGATAGGAAAACTGTTTTGCCGAAATTCGTGGAGGAAATACATTTTTCAGAAATTTAGCACTGTTTCTCCTGTGTCCCTCTTAGTCTGCTTTTGCTGTAATAACAAAGTCTCAGTGGCTCCTGCAGACCTGGCTTTCCTGCCCCGGGATGGTGGCTTGGCCGTGGCCCAGCTGGGCTCAGGGTCAGGCCTTCTCCACCTGTCTCTCTGGGGCTCCAGGCTGTGGGACCAGGCTGTTCTCATGAGGATGGCGGGAGCCACGTCCCACCAGGCAAGCCCGCCCCCTTGGATCACATGTGCCACTTCCTCGCACATCCCAAAGCAAGTCAAAGCAAGTCACGTGGTTAACTCCGTGTGAGGTGTGGGGAAGGCCCACCAATTGGAGCCTTCCAATTGGAGGGAGGGTAGCTCTTTGCGAAACAGTAATATCGTCTGCCATGACATGTGACCTCTGACAAGTGTCCCTGCAGACCTCTTTCCTTCTGTGTCCTTGTGGCTCCTTGGGCTTCAGGGGCGGTGCTGGCAGGAAGTAAAATAGCCCCAAAGTAGGCTTGCCCGAGGACAAATGATCACCTCCCTCGTTTATTACTTATCCTTCATGTACTAGACTCCCAGCCTCTGTATGGCCCTGTGCCCAGTGCTTGTCCCCGGGCAGGCTGTAGGCCGCCGGCGGGGAGGAGACGCATGTGCACATAACTAACACCGGGGAGGAAGCGGTGAGGACCATACCGGAGGGGCAGCCGGGAGCCGTGGGAGCCCGGGGAAGGGAAAGGTCTCTTCTGTCGGGGGAATCAGGCAAGGCTTTGTGGAGCAGGTGGCTTTTTGAGCCGGGCCTCTGAAACATGGATGGGGTTTCAGCAGGTGGAGGTGGGGCTGGGGCCCACTGCTCTCTTAGTTGGCTTAGCAGAAGGATGTGCCTTAAAGATCCGGTCTCATCATCTCCCTTCTCCTAAGCCTCGGCCCAAGTGGTGTGATGAAAGGGGGAGTCCTTCCCCAGGCCCCCAGGGAGCTGTGCTCACGGCTGTGCCTTCAGGCTCGTCTCCGCCCCAGGACGTAAGCCACAGGGCAGCGCCTCTCGGACTCCTTCTTGGGAAGGCTGTGCTCTTGGCCTCTTCCCTCCTGGCCCGCACCTCACCACGTGCCTGCACGGAGGGCGGCTTTTAAACCCATCTCGTCATTAGAGGGACCCTGACTGTCCTGCTTCTGCGAGGCCATGGCGCATGTGCTGTGCCAGAGCCGACTGCTTCGCTCTGCCAGATTCCAGAAGGCTCTTGACTCACTCAGGGTACGGGAGTATGAATGGCCACGAAACGCCCAAACCCCCCTAGAGCTATGAGAGACCAAACCAGACGTTCAGGTCGGTGAATTCCGTTGGAGGAGAACAAGAGAGAGACATTTGTTACATAAAGTGATTCTCACCCTCCATCCTTCTTAAGTAGGTTAGTCCACATGGAACTTCGCTAATGTTCCAGAACCGTCCGAAGGCCTGATTTCCAGAGTAAGAGAAACTGAGAAACGCCTCTTGGAATGCACATCTAGATTATTTATTCCTCTCTTTGTTCGCCTGGTGAAGGACCTCTCTCCACTTGAAGGGAAGCAATCTTGCATTTGGGATCAGGTTGGACCTTAAACACTAGCCGGCAACCATCTAGGATGCAGCCGGCCGGCCTCCCTATGCACCGTGTAGGGAATGTTCAGCCCCTCCTCTGAGATGCCAATGTTTCTGTATTTCTGATGTTCAAGGTGAGGGAGACCCTCGCCGCAGAGACAGGGCTGAGCGTCCGTGTCGTCCAGGTGTGGTTCCAGAACCAGAGAGCTAAGGTAATCTGCTTCTTACCTCTGTCTATCTCTGTGTGGCTCATTTCCTGAAATAATACAATAGGACTTCGTACTTGCAGATGGGTTTTCCAACCAGAGCTTGTTGGACGGATTTTCTAAACAGAACTCATAGGTCTCCTGATTCAGAAATACTGTTGAGGGTCCCCTGGGTGTCCCAGTCGGTGGAGCGTCTGACTTTGGATTTTGACTCAGGTCATGATCCCAAGGTTGTGGGACCGAGCCCCACGTCGGGCTCCGTGCTGAGTGTGGAGCCTGCTTGAGATTCTCTCTCTCTCTCTCTCTCTCTCTCCCCTACCCCCTGCCCTTCTTGCCCACTCATGCTTTGTCTAAAATAAAATAAAGTTAAAAATGTAAATGAATTCTGTTGACCGCAGTCACGTCAGCCACAGCAGCCCTACAGAAGGGGAAGGAGAGGGCGTTTGTTCTGGTGAAATGGTTTTGATTTTCCTGGTGGCCATGACTGAATCTGGCTAGCCATCTGCCAGAATACAAAAGCAGATTCTTTCATTCACCTTTGTTTAACCCAGATACCGAAGTTCTTTTAAAATTGCGAAGAGAAACCTACATAGCACACAAGTCTAAGGTGATACCCTGGTACAGTAGGATGAATGCCTTTACTTACCTCTCCCAGTGCCCCCCAAATACACCCCAACCATCATATTGTCCTCTGGATCCTACCAAGGTCTGTACTGCCCTGCCTTGATCATTTATTGGTTTTCTGCCCCTAAAAATGCATGTGGCCCATGGCCCATATGTCTGGGGTCCTAATCCATAGTAGGTGATCCGTTAATATCTCATTATCTGATTGTGATTGGTTAAGATAGCACTGCCCTAACTGAATTCTTTAGGGCACTTGATGTGTATTCAATCCTGAAAGGAAACTCCACGTTTCAATAGGATTAAGAGACCCCATAGCCTAATGTGTTCGTGAAGCAGAGGAGTTTCAAGCCTTGAGAAATGTTGCAGGAGAGAACTTTTTGTTTGCTTGTTTTTCTTAGGGTCTAATGGAGCCCTGACTTCCCCCAGAACACAGTTTGGGAAGCGTTGGGTTAAAATGTTCCTTCTGGGAAGTCTTAGTATTAACAGGGTGCTTTGGGAGACCAGCTCCTTACCTGGAGGCACGGATCTCCTGGGAGGCATCTCAGACACGGGGGGCCAACAGGTGGGAGAGTGGGTGGGAACTGCCTGGGGGCACATCCCAGGTCACACCCTGTCAGTCAGCAGCCGCTTGCCACACATCTAAGCCGGGCTGCGTCCCGCATCCCCACGCTTACACCGCACGTGAAACTGTCACGGCATGAGCAGCAAGGTTTATCAGCTCAGAGGAAGTCCCTGTGCCTGGAAGACCAGCTTCCCAGCCCGCTGTCTTCCTAGGGCTGCAGGTGCAGAGCCCGCAGCGGCCCCGGGCAAACTTGGGGCTCCTCCAGCTCGGCTCCCTTCCTGAGTCAGAGCGCGGGACGTCCCATGGTCCCTCTGCTTTGCACACAAGGCTGGCCTGCTGCCCGTCCCCTGACTCTAACCCTGCGCCCCTCTCCTCATCAGATGAAGAAGCTGGCCAGGCGACAGCAGCAGCAACAGCAGGACCAGCAGAACACCCAGAGGCTGAGTTCCGGTAAGCAGGGGGGCAGGTGGGGGGAGGGGTTCCTAGCCGGGCCTTCCAGGGTCCAGGCCTTGCCCACTGCCTGGCTCTTTGAATGCCACTTCTGGGCTCCGCGAAGCCCTGTCCACACCAAAGAGAGTGGCTCGTCCGCTGGGGACCGAGCCCGGGGGATCTGGGAGAGGGTTGAGGGCACCCAGCTGAGGCCCGTGATGCTGACTGTGTGCTGAGCCCCCAGGACTGTGGCCGGACTCCCCTTAGAACCCAGGATGCACCCAGATCTTTCTCCTTCCTGGCAAATCAGCTGACAGAGGACACCCGTGTGGTTGACCCCGTCCCAGAATAACATGAAATAGTAAAAACAGGAACCCCCTGCCTCGTCGGGCACGTGTGTAGATCACAGAGTGCTCTCGTGCTGACCTGAGTCTGACAGCACCCCCACCCGGGGGGGCAGAGAAGTACTCTCTCCCCGTCTCACTGATGAGCAAACAAGGGCGCTGCAGGGCTGAATGTGGTCCTAGAGGAACAGGCGGGGGGTCGGGACCGGAGTATGTTTCTCTGATTCTGAGCTCGTCTAGGCCATGCTGCCCCGCCTCTCCCCGCCTGTGTGCCCCTTTGTTTGTTGCTGTTGTTTTTAATGGGGTGGTTGTGAGGACTGGGCAGGGAGTCAAGAGCGACAGGCTGTGGCACCCTTCAAGGGAATTAAAAAAAATAATAATAAAAAACTACTCTTACACCTGTGTCATTCTTAAAGGGATACGCCCCCAAAGGCCACCCGGTGGGATTCCCTGAGGGGTCTGTTTGTGCCCAGAACAGGAATTGTCAGCCTCCAACGTGCACAGAAGTCACTCGAAATTTGATACGATTCAGATTCTGATTCTTAAAGTCTGGGTAGGGGCTGGGATTCTGCATTTTTAACAAACTCCCACTATGCTGGCCTGTGGACCGCAGTCAATGGGCCGTGGACTGTGAGATTGTTCTCAGGCCCCCAGACAGGGCCCCCTGTCCTTGCGTGGACTTGCCTCGTGCTTAATACCTAGGCTAGGCTCAGTCTACACGCGGGCTTTTGCAGCACAGAGTTCTCCTGGCTTCTTCTCTTCTAGGCCAAACAGTATCTTCACGCCAAGATAGATACTCAGAGGGAGGGAAAACAAGGACATGGGCACTGGGGAAGGTTGGAGGGGCGAGTGGGTCAGGAGACCTGAATACTGCCCCAGCTCCACCCCCAAAGCTGTTTGATCTCGGACCAGCCTTTCTGTCTCCTGGAGCCTCAGGCCACCTGTCCCCAGGGTGGGATAATCGCACCTGTCAGCAGCGTTGCGCTGGGCCCCTGGGAAGTTCAGAGAGGGTCACAGATAGGAGAGGGCTTTGGGAAGAGCCACACACGTTGACTCCATATAGGCCAACACCCTCCAAGGGGGAAGAATGCACGGAGGCATTATGAGAACACAAACTCAGAGTGCTTGGGACTTTGACGAATTCGAAGGGCAGCTCCTAGGCCAGACTTAAGTAGGCAGATGCTGGCGGAAAATAGTCTCTGAGAGTTAATGGAACCATGTTCAGAGGACCACAGGGTAGAGGCAGGAAGTGAGGCCCCTATTCTCTGAAACTTTATACACCGATGTAGCAAGTTGTTCCAAAACACATTCACACGGTCTCATGGAGTCTGCCTGTCAGCTCCTTGAGGTCAGCCGGGCCAGTGTCATGAACCCCACGTACCTGACGGGCCCCAAGTATAGTGATTCTGGAACGATCTTTAGATCCATCACCTCCAGTGGCTGCCAAACCTGTGCGTACCATCAGACGCGTTTGTTTTGTGATCTCTTTCAAGGAAGCTCTCCAAGTTCAACTGCACCTCCCTGCCCTTATTCTCCAAGGTTGGTCCTGATAGCCCTTGGTAGGGCACAGGCTGGAAACTGCTGATGTCACCTCATTCCTGACCATTTCATAAATGAGGAAGCCAAGACTCAGGACGTATAATGATCTTGCCGTGGCTAGATCTAGCCAAGGTGACCCTCCATGAGTGTCACCACCCGGTGTTCGCACCCTGTGCGGTCCCCCTCGGACACTGATGAGGGGTGACCGAGGGTGTGGCTTCTGAGGCTAGGTCGCAAAAAATGTGGCGGTTTCTGCTTTGTGCTCTGCTGGATCCCTGGCTCTGAGAAAGCCGGCCGCCATGTTGTGAGGATGTTCAAGCAGGTGGAGAAGATGGTGTAGTGGGGCAATGATGGGATGGCAGATACGGCGTGTCGCCCTCCAAGTCTGGGGCTCCCTGTATCACGTGCACCAGCCCCTCTCACTCTCTTCTCCTTATGAAGCTGCAGCAAAGGCCAGTGCTGGATGGGAACACTGAGCAGTGAGGGGTATGAAGTTCAGAAGATGTGCTCGGCTTTCTCACCCAGCCTGGGCTGCACATGGAGAATGATCTGCCTTCTTCTTTGTCCCCCAGCTCAAACAAATGGCGGTGGGAACACTGGGATGGAAGGGATCATGAACCCCTACACGGCTCTGCCCACCCCACAGCAGCTCCTGGCCATCGAGCAGAGCGTCTACAGCTCAGACCCCTTCCGACAGGGCCTCACCCCCCCTCAGATGCCGGGAGACCACATGCACCCATACGGTAAGATGGGCCCCGGCCCCACAGGGACCGCTCACGGCTCGCTGGCGTGGGTCTCTCCTTCCCTCCCAAACACACATGTGCAGTTCCCGGATGCTCAACGAAGCTACAAGCAGAATACGTGCCCAGAAGATGCCCTGGATCGTCTAACCAGTGGCTGCAGAAGAAAGACCAGTACCCACAGTCATCAGTGATGTTCCCACTTATTCTCCTTTTCAAAGATTCTTGTTAAAGTAGGAGGCTGGACTTTGATTGTAAACCTGTTCGCTGTGATCGAATTTCCCTTCTTTCTTTTCACACCAGGTACCACGTTTGCAAGCAATGCTGGCCGTGATGTAGGCCGGAGGCCTTAATCAAGCAAACTTTTAGACAAAGAAAGAAAATACATAAAAGCGCAGAGAGCAAATTTCCTAATGCAACTGATACTACTTAGGTGCTCTCAATTAACTCCTGAAACATAACCTGATTTGGGAAGTGAAAAGTATCCGCCCCCACGACTCCCACTCCACCCAAACTGGGGTTGCTTTAAATGCCGGGTGTTGAGATGGCTTAGCCTCCCCAACTGTCAAGCTTGCTGGGCAGACAGCAGCTGGGGCCTGGGCACTCCGATGGAGTGGGCGAGCTCTGGAGCGGAGGTCTGAAGTTCAATCTCAGGGCCCAACACATTTTTAGACAGAGGAGGTCAGTGGCCTATGGAATGCGTCTGTCCTGGGTAATCTGTGATCCGTTACACTGAGAGCTACAATTAAAGTTTTATTCAGCAGGCCTTCAAAACAGGGTGAGAGCGGCGTGCCTCAGCCCACAGATTTTGTCAAACAACTGCTTTCATCAAAGAAAAATTCTGTCTCCCCACGTGCTGCGTATAGCAGATGCTGATTAAGACCTGGCCGTCTGTAGGGGCTTCCCTGACCGAGGCCGCTCATTTGCACGTACATAGATCTATCCGTGCAGATAAAACGTGTGGAGGGTCCGACAGACGTACCTCTAGGTCCTTGTCACAAAGATCCCCGAGCCGTTCCACAGTTTGCCCTACTGTCTTCTCTGTCCGGGGTGTCAATTAGTCCCCTAACCTTGTCTCTTCTGCAGGACGCGTTCGGGGAGGCAGCAGGCCCTCGGTATGTCTGAGGGGACTTGTATTTCCACCAAGGTCTCTTGAGCCTTATCCACAACGCTGACATTTATCTTCTTACCAGTCGTCCTCCAAGAACCATTTTGGGGGCTGAGTCCTCTAGGAGCCCTGCCCCAGCCCCTCTAGCTGGCGATGCTATGTCCTGCCCGCTCCCCAGCCTTGCTGTGTAGACTTTCTGGCGTTTGCTCATGCCACACCCAGTTTGCACTTTGTCACATCCTAGTTTACACTGTTTTCAGTCGTCGTGCTTTCCACCCGAGCCCCCAAAGGACACGGGAGATCTTCTGTGGACGGGGATCACCTCCCTCCTACTCTCCCACATAGCTCTCCCTCCACCCCGTCCTCAGAATCCACTAGAAAACCTCACGGGGGCGGGGGAGGGGGGCGGCTGCGCTCAGCTCATACTCGCTGCAATCCGCTACACTTCGCAGCGCCGAAGGGAGTCCCTGCTTCTGGACCCTCATGACCGTTTCATCTTCATTTCAGGTGCGGAGCCCCTTTTCCACGACCTGGATAGTGACGACACCTCCCTCAGTAACCTGGGTGACTGTTTCCTAGCAACCTCAGAAGCTGGGCCCCTGCAGTCCAGAGTGGGAAACCCCATTGACCACCTGTACTCGATGCAGAATTCTTACTTTACCTCTTGAGTCTTCCCCTCGAGTTCTGTGGCTGGGCTCCCACACGGACCAACCCTACTATGTGAGGGGTTGGCCGGCTGTAGAGAGGGGGAGGCCAGGGAAGAGGTGGGGTGGGGAGGGAGTTCTGTCGGGGATGCTGTTGTATGACGATCTGATGTAGCTCGGCATTTCCAAAGACTGAATATACAATGATCGCGTAGCTTCATGTTTCCAATAAGAGTCTTAGCTTAGGTATGAAGACGTGTTTCTCATTAAGGACAGGGACTTTTAATATAGACATTCTCATGCAAACTAGGTACCTAGAGACTCCTAACAACTTCCCACCGTTTTGGGGAAGCTCTTGTCAAGAGGTGCGTACGTCTACCCATCCATATACCCATAGACGGACAGACGGACAGATAGATGTGTGTGTGAGTGTGTAACCTTCCATACTTTATCATCAAAGTTTATTCCTAATTATGACAGGCACCAACTGTACAGAAAAAGTAACTTTATTTTCCGTGTGAACTATATTTAAGGAAATGCTTGATGCACTTAAGTTATAAAAATGAGATAATTTACTTTTATAAACTTTATTTTTAGTTCGAAGAGACTTGTCGGCAGGGCAGAGAGGCCAGAGGCCTGCTCCACCTGGGCCCGTAGCTTTGAGTGCTCGGCTGAGCTTTGAGTGCTTGACTGAGTTCTGTTTTCGAGAGCGTCACGGGGTCTGGAAAGCAGCTCTGTGCGGCTGACTGTATTCTCTCACGGATTCTTGCTCTCTTTGGGGCCGCATCACAGGGCTCGGGTGGGACCGAAAACTCCTTGATCACGTTCTTAGAAAACGTAAAGCCGAGACTCTTCAGCTTTCTTTTAAATTCTGACGCGTAGCTGTGGGAGGCAGTAGGAAGGTCAGTTCTGCTCTTGAACTTCAGCATCTGTGGGTGTGGGATGAGACTGACAGTATGTACCTACCTCACTGGGGGACACTGAGGCTTAATTCACCCCCAGGACACATGAGCAGGGCTGAAACCAATATCCCATATTTGTTTAAAATACCAGACCGGTCACTGGGCAAAGGGGGCTCCGTGGGGCCGCCCGTAGCCCGAACCCCAAGGGTGACTCTCCCTGCTGTGGTCCCTTCTGCAAAGCCTCG
The DNA here is from genome assembly GCF_016509475.1 of Prionailurus bengalensis. Classification (NCBI taxonomy): domain Eukaryota; kingdom Metazoa; phylum Chordata; class Mammalia; order Carnivora; family Felidae; genus Prionailurus; species Prionailurus bengalensis. The sequence continues at coordinate 60,336,486 of NC_057360.1, forward strand.
GCTGGAGACACCAGCTCAGGGCAGCTCAGGGGGATGCCAGGGTCCTTCCATGGGGAGGAGGCTACTGCTGAGCAGATGGAAGAGGGCATTGTGGTGTTCTAGAGTGTTCTAGGGTATTCTAGACACAGGGTGTCTAGAGTGTTCTAGGGTGTTCTAGAGTGTTCTAGGGTGTTCTAGTCGGGATTGGGCCGACTACGGCCTGCAGGCCTGTGTTTTATGGCCTGCCAGCTAAGAATGGCTTTTACATTTTTAAAGGATTCTTTAAAAAAAGAAAGAAAATATGTGGCACAGTGTATGTGGCCCAGAAAGCCTGAAAATATTTACTACCTATTCTGTCCGCCTCTTTTCATAAAATCTCTGCTGGCCTCTGTTCTAGAGAGTCTATTTCTTAAACAGCCTTCTGGAGCTCTTAGAGGCAGCGGGGATCCAGCGAGCACGCAGGGTTCCTCCCTCTGTCTCGCTTTTCGGACTCGGAGCACAGAAGCCCCAGCAGCCATTGTACACAGGGACACTTCACAGCCTGTTCTGCAGGTGCGGTGCTAGGGGCCTGCTACTTCTGTGCAGGGATGCCTCCTGAGAAAGCAGACAAGATGATGGGGAAGACGGGGGGCGGGGGGGTGGGGATCAGCCTGGGCTCCTCTGAGGGGGCCGTTCGGGCTTGGCCTCGCTCCTGAGGACGTTCTAGGTCTTCGGAGCCTCGGACACAGAGACTTGTCCCCTTCATTGTCTGCGAGGCCAGAGGGAACACGCTCCCTTACGGTAGAGTCTGTGTTGTGTGATTTTTTTGTGTGTGCTCTTGTTTGTAATTTATGCAAACCACCAAGAACCCCAAACCAGTCTGGCGAGTAGAAGTCCTGCAGGTGCCTACCACTCCGCAGGCTTCTGTAGAGATTTGTCGGAGAATGTAGCAGATCCTATGTGAGTGAGACAATTAGAGATCCTTCCTCCACTCGTAATGGCATACCGAGATGAAATTAAAAACCTCTTACCAATGAGCTGTCGTTGATTCAGGGGCAGGGGCGGAGGGCAGGGAACCAGGGGGACACGGGTGTTTTGTCCACAGGGGCCTGGGGAAGAGCATACGGTGGTACCGCGCAGCTTAACACGCAGGGAAAGGGGCTCCGGCAAAGCTAAGGAGAAGGGAGCCTTCGCCCTCCCGCCGGGACGGATGCGGAGACCTCGGTCTTTACAAACAGCTGCGGAAGGAGGTCCTGGGCGCGTTCCGACGGCATCGGCAAGTTCACCCGAGGCAGAATGGTTTGCGTTGTGCGTGGGGAGAACGTTCGCTGGGAAATCAGAGCGGTGTCATGGGGCGGGAGAATCTCCCACGGGACTGAAGGGAGATGAATGGCCTGGATGGGGGAGCCGAGCAAGCAGACAGGAGCTTCCCCCAAAAGTTCTCGGTGGTTTTCGGTGTGATCTATGGGTGGGTTTTACGACCACAGAGAAAGGAGGTGAGGCAACCCTGTGAATGCGTGTGCACCATCATTCTCCCCGTGTTCTCTCGCTCACCTGGCAAGACCCTCTCCCCCCCTACCCCCCCCCCACCCCCGCCTCCAGCTCACTCAACCCCGTGTGAGAAGCTGGCTCTGCCTCTTGCCGAGGGTCTGGAAGGTGGGCAGGGGGAGCCCACCAGGGAAGGCGGTCTCAGTGTGCCCTCCCCCGGCCGCTTCTGCTTCCACCTCCAGCTTCCCGAGAGAGCGAGCCCAGGCCCGAGACGGTCCCCAGCACGGTTTGCCTTCTTGACATCTGCTTATCCTCCAGCATCGGTCTGTGCTCGGCCTTCTCAGGAAGCCTGCAGAGCTGGGTGGGGTGTCTGTGCGGGGAGCCCGGCAAGTGCACCTGCTGCAATAAACGCGCCCCCCCTTTTATAATCATTCCAACACAATAGGAGTTTCTACTTGGCTCCCCGGGAGGGAGTCTGGGTCCAGAGGGCCTCTCTCTTCCACGTCTAATGAAGGCTGGGCTCATGGCTTCCAAGACGGCCCTGCCGATTGGTTTTCTCTTCTTTCCTCTTTACGACTTCGGGCTAAAAGTGGGCCCGTCCAGGTCTGAATCCCAGGGCCTCCACCTACTAGCTGCATGGCCTGACCGGGGCAGGTTCCTTGACTCTGCCAAGATCCCGACTCCTCGTCTGCAGCACAGACGTGGTTCTTGTCCCTCACAGAGGTGACGAGGACAAGTGAGGTCACACAGGTCAAGCACAGAGCCTCGCGTGGGGCTCACAGTGAGCGCCCGATGTGTGGTGGCTACCTCGCCAGAGGCCAGGGTGTTGATGGAAGGCTAAGGGAGTCTCCCACCATGTTTGAGGAAAAAGGAGAAAATACCCTGGTTTACCCCTTTCACCCCTGGGGTCAACATAATCACTTCTTCCCCTAACTTCTTTAGACCTCAGTGTGGGTCTCCATGTAGCCTGACTCGGAGTTGTGGAGGGTCAGGTTTTTTTTTTTTTTTTTTTTCTTGCTTTCATAAAGTTTATTTATTTTGAGAGAGAGGGAGATCAGGGAAGGGGCAGAGAGAAATTGGGAGACAGAGGATCCAAAGCTCTGTGCTAACAGGAGCGAGCCCCACGCGGGGCTTGAACCCATAAACCGTGAGATCATGACCTGAGCCGGAGTTGGACGCTCAATCGACTGAGCCACCCAGGCGCCCCTGTTTGTTCGAAAGGCATGCAGATAAAATTCCAATTCCAAGGACACAGCATGAACCCTGTACCCTAAGGAGAAGCCGTCAGGTCATAGGCGATTTGTCCAGCCATCTGCTGTCACCTCAGGACCGAGATGAGAGGGAGGCCCCAGGATCTGAGCCTTTTCTGAATGGCGGAGTTTTGAGCTGACCTGACATGAATCAAAAAATAAGAAATCGGAATGAATTTGTCAATTCCAAACCCAAAGACATCATTTTTAACTGCGCTGCAATGAAATCCTGAGACTTCCTCTCTCCCTCCCTGCCTTCCCAATACAAATACACACATGCAAATAAATTCAGTTCAAACCGGATGCTAACTCAACTGGAATAAAAGCCAACAATACATTGTTGCCTTGAGTCCCTTTGTTTAGCACATTGTGACATAATGTTCAATGACATGGAGGGGTGAGCTCGAAAGAAGGCCTCCTTGAGGTATTTATCCTGGAAGTACAGGCCCTGTGGGCGGGGCACGTGCCGGATGGGAGGCCCCTGGCCTTAATGTCGTATTTGAGGTTCCCTAGATGCGCAACCTGGGGCAAGGCGCTGGCTCTCCATTCCTTATAAAATGGGGCCAGCGACACCTGCCTTTCTTACAGGTTGGTCGCCGTGAGCATCAAAGGGAACAATTAGGAAAGATCTCTGGAGGCCGTGAGCTGCTGAGTGTCTCAGCATCTTGTCCCAGGAGGTGCACGTAGACGGGCGGCCTGCAGAGCCTGGCTTCATGTGCGGTGCTCCCGCCTGGGCAGATGACCACAGCAGGGACGGGATACCCCAGGTCGGAGTGAGATCACTGGTTTGCTCCCCCAGCAGCAGCGGGTTACTGCCGCCACGGCCGATGGGCCTTGCCTCCTCCAGAGGATGATTCTGGGGGGGGGACAAAGCACTCTAGGGTGGCCCAGCCCCTAGTGGCCTGTGTATTCGCTAACCCGTCTCTACCTGTGCTCCAAGCCCTGACCCCCCATGTGTTCGGGAAGGGAAAGGTGGAGCCCGCCCCTGATCTGGGGTGGGGGGAGGGGCCCCCCCTCAACAACTGTGCAGCTGACCAATCCCAACTTGCCTCTTTCAGCACCTTGTTCCTGAATTCATTCAAGTATTTGCTGAGCACCTAGAATATGCCATGCTGTGGGTCACAGAAGTAGAGGCAGGAAGAGATGTTGACCCCGCTCTCATGGAGATTACAGTTTAGTGGGGGGCGGGGGGTGGGGGGAGAGCCATTAATCAAAAACAGGAACGAGCTGAACTAGCATTTTGTCAAGAGCCACAAAGACTTAGGGCTGGGACAGCAGAGCGCAGCCCCGTGTGACGTTGTGCAGAAGGTCAGAGGAGGTTTCTCTGAGCAAGTGAGGACACAGCTGACTTTATTCATCTCTCCTAGCGCCCTCCCTGGTCAAGGAGTAACTCCGTTTCTCGTCTCTGTAAGGTTTTGCTCTAACTGCCATGGCCGGAAAGAACATGATCAACCAATGGCCTCCAAGGTGTCCATTGATAAGGTCTTGAGAAGTTGCCTCAAGTATCTTGTTGTGCAAAACGCCTTCAGAATTGAACTGACACTTGTCTATTGAGCACAGTGGCGGACACTTGCTGTTTTCTGGCCACCCAGCATCTGTTCATGATACTGATCATGTCACCCTGATTCCCTTTGAGGACTCGATCTTCCTTTATCACGTGTAGATTTTATGGGACTGCAAACCAGGCGACTTGGGCTGCTATATGCACGGAGCAGGGGTGCATAACCAAAGCTAAGCCAATATCCCTTTCTAGGACTTGAATCTGAGGGAGGGTCGCAAAGCTGTAAACTTGTTTAGAGCTAGTCCACTTCTGCAGGGGCACCTGCCAAGGTGACCACACTGCCTGTCGCCTGGCCCCCGAGCTGCCCACTCCCCACTTGTTGCCAAGACTGGTCTCCACACGCTCTCTGGCTCTGTGAGCCATCTCCTCTGCTCATCCAGTAGAGGCCCTTGTTTGCTCAAGTTAGCCTGCTTTGGTTTTAGTTGCTTACAGTCAAAAAATCCTGGCAGGAGCTATATAACTAAAATGTGGTGTTTTACACTGTAAGAAGAGTGTGTGTGTATGGGGGGTGGGTGGGTCCTCTGGTTTAAATTGGATAGTTGTTACTTCCTTCATTTGATAGATTAGAAACCTGTAGCTCGGAGAAAGGAAGCTCAAGTTTGCAGGGCTAGTTAGGCTCAGAGTTGACTTTCCAATTCATGTCTCTTGGCTCTCAGTTTTGGCTTGTTTCCCCTACCCTGACTTCTAAGTGGCCAGGTACACGGAGGTCCAGAGCTCATGCGCGGCCAGGGACTGGGAGAGGTACAAAGAAATCACAACACTTTTCCTGCCTGCCAGGAGCTTGTGACATAGTTGAAAGTAAAGAGCATGCCCTTGAACTCAACACAGATGCCGGTAGATGCCCAGTATCACATGGCTGGCATGGGTGATGTGTGGAGGGCATTCAGAAAAGAGGCTCTTGGGGCAAAGGAGGGGAAGAAGAGGCTCTACCAAGAAAATGGGACTTGAGTTGAACCTGCAAAGATGGGCTTTGAGGCCATAGACACAGACTTTCTATATAGATGATTTGATATACGTGCTGAGAGGAGAAGGGAGGGCATTCTAAACAAAAGCATCAGAGTGGACAAAAGTGCCGACGAAGGGACACGAGGCATGTTCAGGTGTCAGTGCACGAAGTGACTAATGGTGGGATTAGAGAGATTGGGTGAACTTGATGGTAAAAGTTGTCGGCGACAGGAGCATGCTGCCAGTAAGTCACTAATACAGATCAAAGGCTCCCTATCTCAAGGTGCGATTGTGGCTGCTAGTTATTTCCATGATTTATTCTCTCCTAAAATGAGCCTTCCATTTGTAGCTGCTACAAGGTTGCTTGGAATAAAGCTTATATCTCTCAACTCCCGTGCAACTAAGTTTGTTCATTCCACCAAGGTCTGCCCAGCAAGATAAATAGAAGTGCCCTATGGCATCTTTGAGGTAACCTTCCCCAAAAGACAACTGGCATGTGCCCTTTCCCTCTTCTCCGTCACTTTCTTCCCCGTGGCTGTAATGCAGATGCGATGGCTGGAGCTGGAGCAACCATCTTAGGTCATGAGGATAGACCAGGGAGTGGAGGCGACACATGGTGTGACAGGTGGAAGGAGTCTGGATTCCTGAGGACTTCTGGGAGCCCAGCTGCCATTCTAGCCCTGAACCATCTACATCCTAATTTCTCTCTACCTATACAAATACAGAAATAAACTTCTTTTTTAAGTGACTGTTGTTTTGGGTTTCTTTGACTCACAGCCAAATCTGATCCTCACTGATCCAATCCCAGTTAGGAAGAAATCTAAGCCCATTTTGTTCCCCTCCTGCTGCTAAAATAAAGAGGGAAAGGGCCAGGCAGTATACTCCCAGGTGGTGGGAGTCAACTGAGGCCCGGCGGAAAGAAGGTGGAATGATTGTCCTGTGACTCTGGAATTCCTGGATAGGTGATCTGAAAAGCACTCACTTTAGAGGTGTGCCCTCCGATCCCTTAAAGAAAAAGGAAGTGAATTAAAGGTGGTTTGTTGATTTGCCTGCTTGATCTCAACACACTTCTTTGACTATCCCTATATATGTTTTATATATTTGGGTGTCCATTTTCTTAAGTTTTAATTTTAATTTTATTTGAGAGAGAGAGAGCGAGCGAGCATGTGTATGAGAGGTGGGGGGTGGGGGGGAGGGAGAGGCAGAGGGAGAGAAAAGAGAGAGAGAATCCCAAGCAGGCTCTTTGAGCCTGACACAGGGCTCAATCCCATGACCCTGGGATCATGACCTGAGCCGAAATCAAGAGTCAGACACTCAACTGACTGAGCCACCCAGGAGCCCCTATTTGGGTGGAATTTGATCAGCTTACCCAGCCTCCAGAAGTACACTGCAGTCTCTCCGACATACCCCGTAGATAGTATATGCACACTGTGGTATATACATACTGAGTATGGAGTATGTACACGCATATATATTTACATTATTCACACACATATATGTGTGCATAGTATGGACGTGCACACACGCACATATGCACACACACACCTTTACGAGCAGGTTTGGCCAGAAGTCACTGCCCTAGCTCCCCAGTCACTTACTCTTGATTCGAGCTCTAAGCTGCGGTGTGGACGGAGCCTGAGAATGGTCACGTGTGCGTTGGGGATGCCGCAGAGGCGGGGGCTGGCGGGCATCGAGCAGCTCTTTGCGTGTCCTATGATCCGAAGACTGCTGCTTCCAGCCATCTGCTGTTTTGCGGGACGACAGCAGAAGACCGGAGGTTGAAGCAGAACTGCGAGGAAGCTCACTCCTACCCTGAAGAGGAAAGAGGACGTCAAGACACCGGGGGATCCAGGCCCACCTCTTCCATCTGGAACAGACAGGTGCGAGTGGAGGACCAGTTCTCTGGAGTTGGGAGAAGACTAAGGCATTTGGGAGGCCGAGTGGAGCTGATTCATCACGAGTCCCGTGCCGCGCCGAGGACGAGCTACTCAGGGATTTCAGAGAGAACCTTCGTCCCCTGGCCTCGTGTTTCTGTGAAGAGATTCCCGCGCGAGAGATGCTCCTGGCTTCTTCTCTCAGCCTTGACTTGCTTCTCCTTAAAGGAAATGAGACAGTGCTGGATTGGTGGGTCCGGGAAAGGAGATCAGAATGCGGACTCAGCTCTGCGGGGTCTGTGGGTCTGTAGTGGTCTGGACGCAGCCTTCAGAGTTCTTGGTCTATCTACGTGGAGGGTAACGGGGACGGAAGTGGAGTTTGGTAGACGGTTGCATTCAAGAAATTGTGCTTAGGGGGATCCTCTGACTGTGGCTACAGATCTAAGCTTCAACCTTTAATTAGATTTGCCAATAAAGCTGAGTTTCTTTAAAAAAACCCAGAAATCTCCATTGGACTGGTTCCTTTATAATATTTGCTGGTTAGTCACAAAACTTAGGAAGCAACAGAAGCGAAAGCAAACTTAGGAAGTGATGTTCTTTTTTGTTCCCCTAAAAATCCAAAATTAAAAACCCACTAGGCGTATCACAAGAAGTCCAGCAATTGTATGGTGAATCTAAATAAAGTGTTTAGGGGCGCCTGGGCGGGCTCAGTGAGTTGAGCGTCCGACTTCGGCTCAGGTCGTGATCTCGAGGTCCGTGAGTTCGAGCCCCGCGTCGGGCTCTGTGCTGACAGCTCAGAGCCTGGAGCCTGTTTCAGATTCTGTGTCTCCCCCTCTCTCTGTCCCTCCCATGCTCATGCTCTGTCTCTCTCTCTCAATAATAAATAAATGTTAAAAAAACACTTTAAATACATTGTTTGTTCATCTACTCAACATTTAAGACAAACTTTTTTTAATGTTTATTTTTGAGAGAGAGAGAGAGCACAAGCTGGGGAAGGGCAGAGAGAGAGGAAGACAGAGCATCTAAAGCGGGCTCCGTGCTGTCAGCCCAGAGCCCAATGAGGGGCTCAGACTCACAAACTATGATATCATGACCTGAGCCGAAGTCAGACACTTAACTGAATGAGCCACCCAGGGGCCCTTAAGACAAACTTTTTAAGAACAATCTTTATGCCAGTTGGTGAACGAAGGAAGTGAGTATGAATTTAAGTTTGAAAGCAGAGCTTTGTAAGAAACGTATCTCTCTTTGTATTCTATATGACCACCTAAAGTCTAATTTTGGGGGCGCCTGAGTGGCTCAGTTGGTTAAGTGTCCATTTGGACTCAGGTCACGATCTCACGGCTCATGGGATTGAGTCCCATATCGAGCTCTGTGCTGAGTGTGGAGCCTGCCTGGGACTTCTCTCTCTCTCCCTCTCTCTCTCTGCCCTTCCCTGCTCTCATTCTCCCCCGAATAAATAAATAAGCATTAAAAAAGGTTGACTTTTGGTCCTTCTCCCGCCAGGCTGGCTTTCCCTCTCAACCCCGTGACCATGTTATAGCGTAGGGTCTTGGGCAGGGCCAAAGTGGCAGAGGGGTTAGAGGAAGGAGCCCATCAGATGTTGGCCCTCTGCCCTTCCCCCACGGTGCTTGTAGCCAAGGTCAACACCATGGCTCGCTCTTCACAGATGTCATGGTCCTGACTCACTTTGCAGTACTGTCTCTCAGGCCTTCTGATCACATCACTAGGAAGCTGCCCTTACTCCTTCTCCTAATCAGGTCAGGACCCACCCCTTTTAAGTGCTTATTTGTTTATTTTGAGAGAGACAGAGAGACAGAGAGACAGAGAGAGAGAATGCATAGAGTAGGGGAGGGATGGAGAGAGACGGGGAGAGAGAGAGCCTCCCAAGCAGGCTCCATGCTGAAAGTGCAGAGCCTGACGTGGGGCTTGATCCCACGAACCCTGAGATCATGACCTGAGCCAAAATCAAGAGTTGGATGCTTCACCAACTGAGCCACCCAAGCGCCCCTGGGAACCCCCTTTTTAATATGGGGAAAGCTTTTCTTCCTTATGTTTCTGGTCGAGACACTTAGTCTACATCTCGAATCTTTACTCTTTTGCCCTTAATTCTCTGATGACAAAATAAAATGATATTTTAGAGATGTGTGTTTTTCTCCCACACTAGGTTCTGGAAATAATATTTCCCCACAGAGTATAATTCTAGCTGGTGAGAAAAGGTTTATAAATAGATCGTTACGACACAATTGGGCTTTTAACGAAGGTGCACATGCAGAGTTCCATAGAGGCAGAGTGGAGAAGGTGGGTTAGGAATGATGCCATGATGGAGGTGATATGTGATCTGGGCCTTGAGGGATAATTCCAGGAATACAGGGTGGGGAAGAACGATCCAGAAAGGGAAAAATTCAAGCATGAGCGAATACTCTGTTTAGGGCAAGACAGCCATTGTGGTTACAGCAGCAGAGGCATGGGGAGGTGGGGCTGGGAAATGGTTGGGGCACTAAATTAGGGCCCTCTTGACTGGGAAGGACCTCAGACGCCTCCTTAACGGATTGGACTTTACCCACTGGGCATCAGAAGTTATTAGGCTGCAATCATTTCCTGAGCAGCTACTAGAAAGGGGCATTGCTATGGGAATCCTATAACGATGGAGACACTCTCCTTATGAAGTTTAAAGGTTAGCAAGGTGATAAGGCATAGTATTAGATACTTTTAGTATATTTAATGAGATATATGACAATGATTAATCTACAGAAGACAAATAAGTCTACAAAGGACGGGAGTGTAACAGAGACCTAAGCACAGATCCCAACAAATCAGGACTCTGACATATCAGCAAACTGGGTCCTACCACCCCCAACTGTTAGATGTTTGAAACATCTTATGGATTGAACATTTTCCTCTCCACGTAGACGTCGACCGTTGGAGAAACAGATACAGCCAAGACAGAAATGGCTTCAGTTCTTTCTTCTCACGGGACACAGAGAGAAGGGGACACCAGCAGGGACAGAGCACAAGCTTTGGACTCAGACGCGCCTGAGTTACCATTCTGCCGCTTACTGCCACGCACTCCCTCCCCCCCATCTCCGTTTCCTCATCAACAAATGGGGATAAAGATGCCTGCTTGCCAGACGGGTATGGGAGTAGAATTGCAAGATCAGTAGCTTCATGGGACATGGTGACAATTATTGTAGTCGCTCTAGAGGCAACATAAATGGCCTGGGGCGGTGGGGGTAGGAACAGGAAGAGAGAGAAAAGAGTATGAGTCGAGTCGGGGGAATCGCTTGGTGGCGAAAGTAACAGGACTTGGCCACAGCCAGGAGGAGGAGTGACAAACATTTTGAACCCAAGGAAACTGGAAACAGAGCGATGCCTTTTAAAAATAGCCACGCCGAGAAAATCCTGCCTCGTCCTGCCCTCCTCGGTCCAGGAAGATCACCTATGACAGATAGAAACACGGGACTCAGAAGTGGGTTTGAAGCAGCTGTTGTGAGATGTCAGGTCTGTGTCAGAGCCACTCAACGGGGGGGGGTTTCCGGGGCGGCCCCTCGGGCGCCTGTCCTTCCTCCAGGGCTGCAGACGAGAATGCTGGCGTAGCAGGAGGCTGGGTGTGGGGGTGTGCTCAGCGATGAGGGGTCTTTGGGGGAAACTTGGCAGGGACAATGGAGGTCCCCTCAGGTGCAGGAGGGTGAAGAGAGGAGAAAGGAGGGATTCAGGATTGACCTTCCTGTAGGGATCGGGACATTCCATCAACAACCCCTCCTTTGTCCTCAGATCTTGCCTGATGGCCAGCCCGAGATTTGCTGGGAGATCACCTTTCAGGTGGGGAGGTCCCCGTGATTGTTATCAGGAGGGGGCAAGAGCTTACCCTGAATGATCTTATGCTAATCACCTCGCTTTGCAAAAGGCAGTGACTTGGAGTTCAATGGAGGGGTTTCTCACCACAGAACAGTGTGGGGCAGAGAGATGACTCCACCGGGGCCCCTGCTAACTTGCGTGTCAGAAGGTAAACTGAGTCTGCCGCGTAGATCCATGCTGCCCACCAGGAATACAATGGGAGCCACCCGTGTCATTTTAAATTTCCCATTAGCCATGTTTAAACAGGCAAGAAATAATGAGCGATATTAATTTTAAAAATATATTTTATGAAACCCAGTGTATCCCAACTGTTTTTCAACATGGCCCACTAGCTATATAAGTTTATTTAATTTTGAGAGGGAGCCATCACTCGAGTAAGGGAAAGGCAGAGAGAGGGAGAGAGAGAGAATCCCAGGCAGGCTCCCCACTGCCAGCACAGAGCCCGACACGGGGCTCGACCCCACGAACCGTGAGATCATGACCTGAGCCGAAATCAAAGAGTTGGACCCTTAACCGACTGAGCCACCCAGGCGTCCCTCCCCGTTAGCCACATTTCAAGTCCGCGACAGGCACGTGTGGGGTGTAGCTATCACATTGGACAGCACATATCTACACAATATGGGTCAAAACAGGACCTCAAACACTGAATCAGTGGCAAGAAGGCATTTGTAGTTGTAGCTTGAAATGTCTGAACAAGAGGTTCCACGGCAACCGAGGTTTATTAGCATTTACCTGCATTTGACTTGCCGGGGCCTCTATACGCCAAGTTCTCTAAAATTTCTTACAGCATCTTTCTCTTCCTCTCTCTACCTCCTTTGATCCCAATGCTTGCTAGAAACAAAACACCAGGAGAATGAGAAAACCAGGACTTAGCCAAGTTTGTACAACATTATTCAGGAGGAATGATGGCAAATAGTTGACTCTGGGCAAATCTGCCCACCAGCCTGCACAACATATTTTCTACACTTCCTTGCCGAGCAGCTGTCTGCAAGTTTTGAACTCACTGGGTACTTTCTTCCTCCTGGGCCTATTTATGCTCTGGTATTAGGACTACATTTTGGATGGAGCTGTTCTGTGTGAACTGACCCCGGATTGCCCTTAACGATGGCAGCAGATTAAGGGCAGACGTAAAGGTGACTCTTACTTCCTGCTGGACGTGATCTGCACATGTGCATATCATACCCCCAGTTCCTAGTACTGTGCCTGGTGTATAACAGACATTGAGGGAAAAATGCTGGGTTAAGTGAATTATCCAAGAGGTGAACACCTAGCCCCTGTGAAAACAGAGAAGCAAATGTATGTGGTTCAGACACGAAGCCAGCAGGGTGGCCCGGTCAGTCACTGGAAGAGGTGGGTGTCACCGATGAGCTGTTCGTGTATTCTTTCAACAAACACACCCTGAGCACCAAATCTGCGCCTGCATCTCTGCACCTGGTTAGGATGACGAGTCAGATAAGCCCCGCCCTCCTTCTAGAGAGAAGCGGATACAATCTCGATCACTACATGAAACACGTCAAACTAGAAATTTGTGCCCAGTGAGAATTGGGGCAGCGGCGGGGGGGGGGGGGGGATTTATTTATTTTAATTTTTAAATGTTTACTTATTTTTGAAGAGAGAGAGAGAGACCGAGACAGAGGGAGACACAGAATCTGAAACAGGCTCCAGGCTCTGAGCTGTCAGCATAGAGCCCAACATGGGGCTTGAACTCATGGACTGCAGGATCGTGACCTGAGCCAAAGTCGGATGCTCAACTCAGTGAGCCACCCGGGCGCTAGGAGGGACAAATTTAAATCCTAGGAGAGGACAAATTTAAATCCACTCGGGGAATCAGGGAATGACTCGTGAAGGACATTTGGTTTGGGGACGTGAGAGGAGTTGGCTTGGAGAAAAGGAAAGGGTGGATGCTGTGAACTTGAGCACGAGACGGGTGGACCTGAGATGGACAAGGGTGCGGGGAGGCGAGGGGCTGCAGGGAGAGGGTAGCTAGTGCCCCGTGGCTCAGCCAGCGGCTTTTGAACCTTTCCTCTCAAGACCCATTATGCTTTTTTTTTTTAATTTTTAAAGTTTATTTATTTTGAGAGAGAGAGCGAGAAAGCAGACATGCAAGCATGAATGGGGAAGAGGCAGAGAGGGAGAGAGAGAGAATCCGAAGCAGGCTCCATGCCATCAGCGCAGAGCCCGATATGGGGCTCCAACCCGCGAACCATGAGATCATGACCTGAGCTGAAATCAAGAGCCGACGCTTAACCTACTGAGCCACCGGGCGCCCCGAGACCCATTCCGCTTTTAACAGTTATTGAGGATCCCCATGAACTTTGGTTTATCTGAGCTCTTCCTGTTAGGACTTCCTGTATAGAAATTAAAGAAAATTTAAAAATATTTCCTTATTACTCATTTAAAATAATAATAGACTCATTGCATGCTAACATGAACATCACATTTTAAAAGAAATAACTATATTTTCCAGAAGAAAAGCAATTTAGCATTGTATTTGTTTTACATGCTGGCGCGTCTCTTTAACGTCTCACTTCACAGAGGACAGCTGGGTTCTCACACCTGCTTCGCTACTTGTCTGTGGCAGTGTGTGAAATCTGGCTTCATGCAGATGCATCGTAAGTACATACAGGGAGGAGTATTTTAATCGTTTTTTTTATTACGTGATTATTTTTCTTTCATATTACACCAAAACTTGGCAAGCTGTAGTTCCTTTTTGAAAAAAATTATTTTAAACATCTATTCACTTTTGACAGAGAGAGAGACAGAGCATGAGCAGGGGAGGGGCAGAGAGAGAGAGGGAGACACAGAATCGGAAACAGGCTCCAGGCTCCGAGCTGTCAGCACAGAGCCCGACGCGGGGCTCGAACCCACAGACTGAGAGATCGTGACCTGTGCTGAGGTCGGATGCTTAACCAGCTGAGCCACCCAGGCACCCCCATAAGCTGTAGTTTCTTAAAGGCTGCTTGATTCTAAAATCGTGTCCTCTGTTACGTTAAAATCCATCGGTAAGTAGCACCTAGATCTTGGTTGCTAATGCCATTCGGTCGTCAAAAGGCTGCTGGGAGAAATGGGTAATTCTAGAAGGACTGGGGCAGGAAATATACACAACGGGCCTCAACACACACACACACACACACACACACACGGGGGTATATCAAAGGGACACAGGAGTGAACTGAAAGAGTTGGCCAAGGCTAGAAAGACTGAAGCAAAAAAATTCATAAAGAAGTATTGGGTTATAACCCAAAGTGTAAAATAAACACCATGATAAAGAGGAACGATTGAATAAATAAATGAAGAGAGGATAAATCCCCTGTGTGAAGAATTCCAACTAATTTATACCGTGCCCTCAAGCAGGAGAGCCCAACTCCCCACTCGTGAAGTGTGGGCTGCCGATCGTGGTCGACTCCCAGGAGACAGTGCGAGGAGGGAGGAAAAAGTGACTTCATAGCGGAGGCACCTGGCCAACACTCCCTCAGCCAGGTGACTGAAGCGACATCAACAGTCCTGCGTCAGGTCCGTAGTACGTCCCTTTGATGTGATGTGATGAAAACAGCACTTCACCTCTGTGCTCTTGTCCCCAAAACCATAACCCCCGTCTCATCAGGACAAAAACATCAGACAAATGCCAGTTGAGGAACACTCTTCAAAACTGCCAAGGTCACCAAAAACAAAGTGAGTCTGAAAAACTCTCAGAGCAAGAGAAGCGGACAGAGACCCAGCATTAAACACAATGTGGTATCCCGGGTGGGAAAAAGAACGTTAGGTAAAAACTAAGGAACCCCATAAAGTAGGGACTTCGGTTGACAATACTGTATCAACATGGGTTCATTCATCATCATAAAGGTACCAAGCTAAGGCGAGACTTGATCGTAGGGAAAACGAGGCACGGGTTATAGGGGAATTCCCTGAACTAGAGAATGCTTCTCTAAATCTAAAACTGTTGCAAAACACAAAGTTTATTTTAAAAAATCCAGTGGTCAGATGGGGGAAGGGAGAGAAAAAATATATATAAACAGTTACCAACAGAAAGGGAAGCAAACCACAAGAGACTTTTAAATACAGAGAACAGGGGCACCTGGGTAGCTCAGTCGGTTAAGCGTCTGACTTTGGCTCAGGTCACGATCTCACGGTTTGTGGGTTTGAGCCCTTCGTTGGTCTCGGCTGACAGCTCAGAGCCTGGAGCCTGCTTCGGATTCTGTGTCTCCCTCTCTCTCTGCCCCTCCCCTGCTTGAACTCGTCTCTCTCTGTCTCAAAAATAAATGAACATTAAAAAACAAACAAATAAATACGGAGAACAAACTGAGGGTGGAAGGGAGTTGGGGGTGGTGGGGAAAATGGGTGATGGGCACTGAGGAGGGCACTTGCTGGGATGAGCGCTGGGTGTTGTATGTAGGTGATGAATCCCGGGAATCTACTCCTGAAGCCAAGAGCACACCGTATGCACTGTATGTTAGCTAACTTGACAATGAATTATATAAAAGATTAAAAAAAAAAATCCAGTGGCCAGTCTTGCACTTTGAATAGATCTTTTTAATCCATACTCAGTTGCGTGACATCATTCGTTGGCCTTTGGGGAAATACGAATTCTCTGAGTTGGGCAGTCCTTCCCAATGTCGACACATTTCATTGCACCATATCAAATAAATCGTATTTGCTAATATCACCACTGATCTCACCGGAAAAGGTTCGAAGCAGTGGGGATCTGGCAAGCTCACAAGCGCACGGGAGTTTTCAAAATTCGAACGTTCTTTTGAATGCCGGAATTGGGTCATTGGCAACAAAACCGTCGTCAGGTATTTTCCCCGTAGGGTGACAGGTGGGATTTGCTCATTTTTGAGAAACCGCCTAACGAGTTCGAAATCTGCCTAACCACGGTTTGCCATTTTCGTCAGGTAATGCTGATATTCTGCAAAAAGAGCGATTGCTCAGTTCACAGCCTGAGCACTCGCCCAGGTGCTGCCCGTGACGTAAGCATGCTCCGGGAAGAAGGGCCGTGTGCACACTTCCCCGAGCGTCACGCCAGACTCAAAAAGATGCGTACTCAAGGGTTGGAATTTAATACGGTTCATCATTTTTACTGGTTCACCTATTACATTCTTGAGTGAAAGTGGCTTTTTTTTTTTTTTTGAAATGGGAGTGTTAGGAGCAAAGAATGTGCTAACCGCTTGTAGGCACAGTTTGGAGGGACTGTCCCGTCTTGATCGGTACCACGGTCCCAGCAGTTTACCGACCACTGCGTTGAAGAGTGTTAAGCAGAGCAGAGACATGAATGTTTTCTGCCCGATGCTTCTGGCAGCAGTGGGAAGGATGGGTTGGAGGAGAAGACACACGAGACAGAGCCACACGTTGTCCCCACTGATCGGCACCCGCTCTGCTCCGACCTGCTCTGGGATTGTTCTCTGCACCTGCCGGCCCTGGGTGGCCCCTGCCTGGGTGCCACTGTGGATACCTCTGTCAAGGGGTGCATGGGTCGGCGTTAAGCGAGTTGTGGGTTCTTGCCCCATGAGCCGCTAGCCAAAGGGCCTGGTCCGTCTTTCCCCAGATGGCATGCTTCTAGGGCCTTCGGGAGTCAGTGCAGTGGAGGGAGGCTGTCCTAGCCTTCCCCCAACCTTTCTCCAGAGCCCTGCCCCTGCACCCCTAATAACAGTGCTGTTCTCCCCATTGGCATCGGGGGGCGGGGGGAAGGCTGTCCTTCTCCCACGTGTACCCTAAAGCCAGAGTGATCTTTCTGCAGGCGAAGTGGACATCATTGCTGCCGTTCCGAAAGATCTACAGCCTCGTCTTCCCCCCTTCCCCTTGTCCCCAGACCGCCCGCTTCCTCCAGCCTGCCACACTCTCTCCACCGGCAGGTGTTTGCACAGGTTACACCACCCCTTCCGCGCGTGCGCACACACGTACAGCCCCGCGCACCGGGCTCTCTTCCTCTTCCTCCAGCTTTCAGATGAGATAGCGCATCCTCCAGGACGTGTGCTGACCCCGCTTCCTGCGTCCGAGGCCTCTGCTGTCCTGATGGGCCCTCGGGGCCCCCGTTGGGCCGGGTCGTGGGCTCTCAGAGACCGTGCCCTGTCCCGTTCGCATTGGCATGCCGGCTCCCAGCCAGCGCCAGGCGCTTCCAAGCGCTACCCTCCGTCAGTAGGAGGGGGCTTAGCCTGTCTCTACTCTGGGACGGCCCTGCCCTTGGCTCCATACGAGCTCAGGGCCTGGTACCCTGCAGTCTCGGCTCAGAGAACCACCCTCCACAGAGACGGACAGCTGTCACCGGTGGGCGGGAGAGCAGTGTGAGGAGGGGAGTGGACTTTGGCATCGGACACGCTGGGCTCCTAAGACCGGCTCTGTGTGCCCTGCGACCTCGTGGCTTCGTGAAACTTCCCGTACCTCAGTAGAAGGGGCGGATAATCCTAGTGCCCACACCTGCAGCGTTGCAAGAATGAAAGGAGGCCTGCACGTGAAGCAGCGGGCACACCGTGATCATCCAAGAACACGCGGCCTTTCGCGGTTGATCTCTCTTCCTATTGCCGTCGCCGCTGTCTCCCCCTTTGGCCCGTCAGTGTGGTCGATGCTCACTGCACCTGCCAAGCGGCTCTATATCCCCCAGTCCTGGGGTCTCCTGGCTACAGCTGTTGCCCCCGGTGCCTCCCACCCTGCAGCCTGCGTCCCCTCGGGTCTAGAAGCCTCCCAACCGTGTTGCCACTCCTGGCCCTTTAGGTCTGAAGCATCTATGCTGACCTGGGACCAGAGCCGGCTGGCGGAGGGGACGAGTGGCAGGGCTGTCACCACTCTAGAGAGGCAAGGCTAGCGTCTTTGTCTCAGGCGGGCCGTCTGAGGGCACGGGGGCGTCTCCTCTTCTGACCCAGACTCTGCTCTGTGGATGGAAAGACGGGAGTCCCCCGGGGCCCAGCTGCCTGCAGACTGCAGCTAGGCTCGGCCTGGGTGACATTCCTGAACCTCCAAATGTTTGGACTGGGGGGCGTGGAGGGAGAGGAAAGCAGTAGTGAATAGCCCAGGTGAAAGGCCTTTCTCCCAAAGAGAAGGGCTTTGGATTCCAGCCCAGCCCCCAGCCCCCAGGGCCCTCTCAATTTCGTGACCTGGACCCCCTAGTGACCTGGCTCTGCCCCCTGGGTAAGGAAGTGTCTACACCTCATCACCGTCTTCATTCACACTCATTCAGCAAGTTAGCCCTGCCTGCTCCCGTGAGGCAGGTGAAGCTTATTGTCAACACCCTTTCTGTATCCTTATCTCTGATCGTAGGAGAAAGACTTGTCTGCCATTCAAGGGGTCCAGCCAGCAGCCGGCAGAAGGGGGTGAGGTTTATGGCCCTAGAGGCCTCCGGGGGCAAATGATCCAGAAACATGTTTACAGGGAGGTCTGAGACCTCGGGGCCAAGGCATGAGGGGGACCAGCTAGCATTTACATGAAGCTTTAGTTGGTGACCAGCCGCCAAGCATTGAGGCGCCTGGTCCCCACCACCACCCCCTGACCTGGCCTGTTCTCCTTTACAGCGGAGAAAGTAGATTCCCAGCGCTGGGTCGACTGATTTGCCTGATTCTGAAGCTTGCAGCCCGGACTCAGTCTCGGGATTTGCATCCCTGTAGACTTTACATAGAGATTTAAGGCCCTAAATATACAAAAGGCTGGGACAGATCTGTACTGTCTGTCTTTCCTTCTTTCCTCCTGTCCTTTCTTTCGCTCTTCCACCGAATATTTAATGAGCCTATGCTAAGGGCCAGGCACCGTGGGTGCTGAGGATATAGTGGGGAGGAAGACCACTGCTCACAAGGATTGGAGCCGCAGAGGTCTCTGCGTTGGCAGGGAACTCCTTGAGAATCGCATCTGGGGACCTTAGTTCCTCCTGCATCTACAACTTTGTAAGTAGCACTGTCTGCGGTTAGTTACCTCCCGGTAACTCAACTATCTAAAGTAGTTGAGGCCAATGAGCTTTAAATTAAACACAGGCGATATGATGACATTGACAGCTTACCCGGAGATGGTTCAGCGTAGGCAGTGAGATACGACACTGTCCGCGTACTTTCTTCTAAGACTTTGCCCCTCAACATCCGTGCTCCTGGGAGTCGTCCCTGTTGTCAACATGTAGCCGTAGTTTACCCATTTCCACCGAAGAGGACTGTGCTAGAAAAACACAGCACGATATTTTCATCCGTTCTGTTGAGGCACATTTAGCTGGTGTCTGTTTGGGGCTCTTACAAAGCAACGCTACCACGAACATTTTTGTGTGTTTCTTGGTGCGCGTGTGCAAGAGTGTTTGGCCAACGGCGATGGTGGCTCACTTCCTGATCGGCATCTGGGATAAAATAAAGTTGACTGTCGTAGAACATACCCTGCCTAGGAAAGATGAGTACTGTGTTTCTTTTTAAGTACAAGTTTTTGTTTTCTGAGACACTTGTTTATCTACACAAACTTGCTGAGTTATCTTTACCTGTCTGGACACACCCATGGGCAAACACACCCCACTCTGAATGTTACTTATGTTTCAGGGCTGTTACTGTGATATGAGCCGTGTCTCCTTTAATGGCATGGCTTGACAGTGGGTTGTATTCAAATGGGTGTGCATGAGTGCATATGTGTGAATGTGCACACCTGCTGGGTCCCAACGCACTGTGGATTTTTTTTACGATGGTTGAAACTGAAAGATCTCGAAAGCCTTAAGATATGGGGAATACGTAGCTTCGGTTTTCCTAATGCAAACTTACATTCCAACGTGGTTATGCATGCCATCTACATTTTGTAATTTACATTGATCTCATTCAGAGTGCTATTTTCTTTTATCCTTTTACAACTGGCGATCGGTGAAAAAGCTTCTTGTGATTTTAATTGGCATTTCTCTGATTACTGATATAATAAACATCATTTTCATGGGTTCGTCCGCCATTTCCCGTTCTGCGAAGCGTCTGGGCAGGGTGTTATTGTTCTCTGTTGATTTAAAGAGCACTGTTACTAATCTGGATATAATCTTTTGTTTGTGTAAGTTTCAAATATCTTCTCTCAGCTTGTGATTTTCTTTCGCTTTTTCAAATCTATCAGTGAACAGAAACTCTGAATTATTTTACAGCTTTCTTGAGCCATAACCGCTATCCAAAAAGCGGCACGCATTTCGTGTATATGAGTCTGATGACTTTGGATACACATAAACACTATCGCATCGTCACCACAATCAAAGTGATAAGTGTATCTCTCACCTTCAAGAGTTTCCTTGTCTCTGTGGGTGCGCGTGTACACATGCACACGTGTGTGGTCAGAACAATTTAACGTGAGATCTATCCTTTTAACACGTTTTTATGTGCACACCACTGTATTGTTAACTAGAGGCGCTATGGTATACCGCAGATCTCTAGAACTTATTCATTTCACATAACTGTGATTTTATGCCCATTGAACAAGAATTCACTTCTCTTCCCCTGATTCCCTGATAACCACCATTCTGTTTTTTGCTGCTGCTTTTTTTTTTTTTTTGAGACAGAGACAGAGCATTAGCAGGTGAGGGGCAGAGAGAGGGGGAGACACAGAATCCAAAGCAGGCTCCGGGCTCCGAGCTGTCAGCACAGAGCCCGACACGGGGCTCGAACTCACGAACCTCGAGACCGTGACCTGAGCTGAAGTCGGATGCTTAACCGACTGAGCCACCCAGGCTCCCCGGTTTAATACTTTTTATGTAAAAGCTCTTTCTCTTCTTCGGTACTGTGTGTTTGAAAGTTCGATGCCTGAGATAGAGGTGGGTCTCTTTGGAGTGGATTTGCATTTGCCTATGTCACTCTGGAACCATTTTGAGTTTGGAGCTTGAGGTTTTTTGAACCATCTCGGTCGTAGGAGGGCCGGCTTGAGCTCTGATGGCTCATAGCAATAATTTCCCCCACCTTTATTCAAATCCAGAGTTTGAGGCCGTTGAGTTTATACTTTATTGATGTGTAGCTCTCTGGGGTCCCCACTTTATTCAGACATCTTCTGTTAGATTACCTGACTTGGGAAGGCCTTGAAATTCAACTTTTCTCAGTCCCTAAAAGAGCGGAGAAGACTGATGT
Source organism: Prionailurus bengalensis (assembly GCF_016509475.1). Taxonomy (NCBI): domain Eukaryota; kingdom Metazoa; phylum Chordata; class Mammalia; order Carnivora; family Felidae; genus Prionailurus; species Prionailurus bengalensis. The sequence continues at coordinate 60,357,451 of NC_057360.1, forward strand.
TCAAATTCCCGAGACTGGCTTGGCCTCCGCTCGCTGATCTGGGCTCATTCCTTCACTGAGATATTGACTGGACTATGCCTTACATTTTTACCCTTTCATGGACCAATTTAAGAGGATTAAAAATATTTTTTTTAGCATTATTGGTTGTATTTAATGGGAGCATTGGTTCAGGTGTGTAACCCAGCATGCTGTTGGAAATGAAAGCCATTTAAAATGCTCAGTTATTATCTTTTATGTCCAGAAATTCAATTTTATTCCTTTTCCGGTCTGCTTGGTAATTTTAAGTGCTTCTTATGCTCTGTTCACATTTACAGTTCCTACTTTATGTCTTTAAACACATTTAGCATACTCATTTTATAATCCGTGCCTGACAATTCCTGCCGCTGAAATCTTGACAGGTTTGATTGATCTATTATTGTTCTTACGGGCTCTCACTCACGGTACTTTGTTTTGCGTATTTTTTTATTTTAAACTCTGAGCTTATATTTTTTAGAGCATAAAGAATGTATGTGGGGGTTATTTGAGACCTGGGTTGGAGATGAGTAACTTCAGAGAGGATATAAATATTTTGCCGGGGGATAGGGTACAATCCCATCCTGGGCTTATTTTCTATATCAATTTTTGCTTTAAGATTTCTCAGACAATTCTGGTAATATGGCTCTTGACTTCAAACACTCACGAGGGTTGGCTAATGGTTGCACATTTTCAGGGGAGAATTTTCCCTTTACCCACATCCCGGGGTTGAGACCATTAATTTTCCTTCCTCTTCCCAGGTGGGGGGATTTCTCATTTCCTCTTCGTTGAGGCTACGACCGTCTGGGTTTCCAGCTTCACTCAGGGTCTTCTGTTAGTCTTACCAACCCGTGGACCGTAAGGTCATCTGCTCTTCTCCCTGTCTCGTGAGGTAGATGTTTCCAGAGAGAAATCAGCTTCGGGGCTCTGCTGGTCTTTCTTCGCATTGTCCCCGTGGATTTCCACCTCAGAGACATCCCTACTGTACGTTCTTGAGTGGATTTCAAGGTGCTTAAAAAATAACCTGCCAGTTTTTGGTTATTTTCCATGAGAAGGGAGGTTCAGGTTATTTAGTACATGCGATCAGAGATGGAGGTGCCCTGCACCCTCTTTAGTAGAAGTCTTAGTGATCCCCATGAAGGAAGGAACTCCATGGCGCCCCCAGGACCTGTGCCCAATCCTTACCACCAATTTTACCACCTGGAATCCCCTGTGGGATTTTCTTCCTCGTCCGACTGGAGGAGATAGTTGCCTGGGATGCTCTGGCTACTGGAAGGACACACACCTCCCTCTCCACCCCTTTCCACTGTCTGTGTATACAGTACTCTGACGGGAGAGGTGGGAAATTGTAACGCGTGCTCCTATTTCACGCATTTCCAGTGAGTCCATATTCCTTCTGCAGAAAACACTCATTTGGAGCAGAACTGGTTCTTGGTTTCACAACTGGAATAGTATAAAAATTAGTCTTTAATTGGCTATCCCCTTACATTCCCATAAATATATTCTAGTCCCGTTTACCATAAGCTGCCCTTGACTCTCCCCTGACCTAGTCATCACACACACACACACACACACACACCCCTCCAGAGGAAATCAATAACACATGGGCCTTGGGATCAGGGGAGGGACTGGCAAAGACCATGAATACACTGAGCAGCACAAGATCCAAAGAAGAAGTCGTGCGATTTGGTGGTCTAGACGTTAGGCGCCCTGATTCCTGGTCCTGACGGCTGCTCGTGTAATTCAAGAGGTGATGAACACGGGCTGCGGGGGCTACCATGCTCGGTGCGGGGAGGGTACAAGGCGACTCGCCCTCTGACCTCGTAGTGTGGTCAAGCATCCTACACAGTGTTTCTCCACAAAACAGACTTAAGTAAGTTCTGTAAAAGAGATTTAAGCAAGTTGTTATGAGATGTGATGGGGAGAATTAATCCCGATCGAGAGCATGGCATCTCGACTGGGTTTTATTTATTTATTCATTTATTTATTTATTTATTTATTTAAGTTTTTTTTTTTTTAACATTTATTTATTTTTGAGAAAGAGAGTGACAGCACCAGTCGGGGAGGGACAGAGAAAAGGAGACAGAGGGTCCGAAGCAGGGTCCGCGCTGTGGGCGCAGAGCCTGGTGCGGGGCGTGAACTCACAGACTGTGAGATCATGACCCGCGCGGTAATTAAGAGTCGGCCGCTTAACCAACTGAGCCACCCAGGTGCCCCTCAACTGGGTTTTAAATGATAGACTTCAGCAAGCAGGGGTTGGGGAAGTGCATTTCGGGCAGAGGAACCAACAGTTTGGGCAAAAGCCGGGAGAGCTATGGGACGTTCAAGGTGAGGGGGGTGTGGGGACTGACCACGCGGTGCCCTGCAGAGCAGTGGCACGGGCCGGGCAGCTGCCGTCAGACCAGCACCTGTGCCGGCAGGTGTGGTGGACTTAGGACGTGGCTCCTCGCTTCCGAAGTGGAAATAACACACACAGTGTCTCGTGAGTATTCAGCAAAGTCCCCGCAGCAAGCCAGACATTTAAAAATACAAACATCCTCTACAGTGCAGCCCTTACTTTTAAAAGAAGATGCCACCAGGATCCTGAGAGGTTATGACTCGCCCAAAGCCATGGGATGGGTCAGAAGCCAGATTTCGTTTCCTATGTTGTTGTTACTGTTCACTCACACCCACCCACACCGGTTCCTTCTGTAGAACAGTCATGCGTCCTTCTGTCCGCTCTCGCAGTGACTGTCTACACGTACAACTGCTCAAACACGCTGGCCGACGGATGACTAACTGGTTGGTTGTTTGGTCTGGCCACCTGTATTACAGGCAGCACTTAGGGCTTTTCTTAACTTTCTCTCCCCTTAACTCTCGTTGTGAATTCCTTTTGAGAATTTGAACAGAGAACCAGATCACAAGCGCTCCGTGTTTGTTTCCTGTTGCTGCTGTAACAAATTCCCACGAAGGTAGTGGCTTAGAAAAAGCTTATTCTGTGACAGTTCCGGATGTCAGAAGTCTGAAATGAGTCTTATGGGGCTAAAATCAAGGGCTCGGCAGGGAGGGTTTCTTCTGGAGGCTCCAGGAGACAATCTGACCCTTGCCTCAACCCACCTTCTAAAAGCTGCCAGAATTCCTCGGCATTTCTTGGCTTATCACATCACCGCCGTCCCTGGCTTTGGTCATCACATCGGCTTTGATAATCAAACTTCTCTTTGCTCCCTCCTTGTAAGGACACTTGCAATTACGTTTAGGACCCACCTGGTTACACAGGATAACGTCCCCGGCTCAATATCCTAAGCTTCATCGAAGTCCCTTTTGTCATATATGGGAATGTTCACAGGTTCCGGGTATTGGGATATGGGTGTCCCAATTGGGGGGGGTCACTATTCAGGCTACCATACCCTCCAAAGTGCCGCCTACCTTGGTGTGTCATCTTCTGGGCACAGAGTCCACATGTATTATCTCATTGCCACCCCTGTCACTTCATACGTGCGGAGAAGCTGGCTCATACATGGCTTGCTCATTGTCACGTGACTAAGCCAGGAATCCTGTAGCTGAGTCTAGACTCTTTCCTTTATACTTTAGTGAGCAAATGGGTTTACAGCCGAGGCCCTCTCTCACGCTAGATCCGTGGTGTGATGGGCTCAGCGATCAAATATTGGGGATTCTCAGAACTAAGAGAAGTCCTGGGTCCGTGGATCTCAGCTCTTTGGAAAGATTAAGAACAAGTGATTGTAAGATGGCTTACTTCTCTTCCTCTGGCACATAGGAGAGAGTCCGTTTTCCCCAATGTCCTCCAGATCTGATCCTTGACCTTCCCACATGTACATGGTCCTGGGTAGAGGGAGTTGAGTTGCACAAGTAGAACATGATTTGCTCTGGCAATCAATTTTCTAAAGGCTATTGTTTCTCAAGAAAGAAAACCACGATTTCCCAGAGTAGGCATGCTCGGATTTGTGTGACTTACGCATAAGATGATGGATTCCTTTCTCAGTTCTGTGTAACTTATGCCCTCCAGTAATCGCCCGAGAGCGGGTTAGACCAGAAGCTGGAGTAGATTATACACAGTAATTGGTCTCTGTCTGCATCCTATTTGAGCCAAATAGTTGGCTGAAATGCCAAAAGGTTGGTCAGGAACATTCCTAAATGGGCTTATCGTATCAGTTAGTGCCTTTTCAAATTGGCTTGATTGGTACCGATGCAGCCGCAGACAACTGGTTGATTGTTGCAGCCAATAAGAAACGAAACGAAGTCAAACTGATTTCCATGAACTCAGTAGGAAGATCATCAAACATCTGGGTACCAAGCAGTGCCGCTCTGGTTTTATTTCCCACTTTCATCCACTAATTTGGTGTCATGTGGGTGCAACCGTAGCAAGGCTCTGAGCTCTATTCACTGGTGTTTTACCACATTCCCGACTCGCCAGATATTTGTACGGTCTTTCACTTTTCCATCCGAACGTGACCGGGCAGAGATGGGGCACAGGCACTGACTGGGTGAAGGGTACAGGGGTCATAGGCGGTCTCCGCTGGGTCCAAATCCCGCCTCTATCCTGTAGTGTTAACGGGCTGTGTGGCCTTGAGGGAGTTACTCTATGTCTCTGGGTCCCAGTTTTCTTGTCTGTAAAATGGGTAATGACGACAGTACGGTGCTCACCTCAGAGTTTTTGTGAATGTTAAAAGTGACGAGCCACGTAGAGCACTGGGAACGGTGCAGCGAACATAAGGAAAGAAAAACCGCCCACCAGGAAAGCTCCTTAACGTTAAACGCGTATACGTCTGAGGCAGTGAGAAGAATGAGTTATCCACAACAGTCGAAAGAAAATAGCTAATTCTTAGACTCACTTAGATTGGTTGTATTAGAGATTTCCGGGCGTTATTATCGGTGATGTAACACTTTTCCCACTGGTATTGGTGCCTCGGTTCCCGTACGAAGTATGTCTTATACCCACTAAAACAAAAGGCAAATCCAGATTGAACAAACTCTGAAATTTTACCTCTTCCGGACCATGGGGAGTGTATTACGTGCTAGCTAAACTTCAGCAATTATGTGGGTTAGGGGAACTGGGACGTCCGAGGGTCAGAAGAAAAGTTTTCACTACGAAAGGTTCCTAGTCTTCTCAACAGTCTGTTCCTGGTTGGTGTCCTTCTTTGCACGCACAGGATAACAGCCCATTCGGTTAGTACACATCTCAAAGCAGAGGTGAGCCAAAGATTTAACAGAGGAGAAGGGCCCGGGGTGCAGGGGCGAAGCACGGGCAGAGCAAAGCCCAGGAGGTGTGAGCGGGTCGCCCCTGCAGGTGACAGCTTGCTTGACCCCACCGGGCAGTCCCTGAGGAGCTTTATGAGGTGCCCCTCAAGACCGTCCGTGCGGGGTGCGGGGAGTAAAGGGAAACGTGGACCCACCGTATTCTCTCTGCTGTTGGCCAAAGCCTGGCTCGCGGTGTATCAACTCTCGTGTGTCTCTGGGCTGGGTAGGTTAGAACTCCAGGTGGATTTCTGCAGTCAGTGTCAACAGACAAGGCCAGAGGTGGGAGGTGAGGGTGAAGGTCCGAGGTGACGGACGGTCCATTCATACCCATGTGACGTCCCCAAAGAGACACAAAAGTGGGGTCCAGGGGCGCCTGGGTGGCGCAGTCGGTTAAGCGTCCGACTTCAGCCAGGTCACGATCTCGCGGTCCGTGAGTTCGAGCCCCGCGTCGGGCTCTGGGCTGATGGCTCAGAGCCTGGAGCCTGTTTCCGATTCTGTGTCTCCCTCTCTCTCTGCCCCTCGCCCGTTCATGCTTTGTCTCTCTCTGTCCCAAAAATGAATAAATGTCGAAAAAAAAAAAGTGGGGTCCAAAGAGGACGCAGAACACACATGCCAATAAACGTTTGTATTGTACCCAGGACACGATATGCCTGTGTTAAAAGGCCGAGATACTTTCTTTTCAAATGGTTGTTTGGACACCATATAGGACTCTGAGAAAAGGTATGCAAGGGAATGTTGATAAATTTGTGCATTTTTTTTTTCTTTTTACGAGTGGCCTAAATGCTGAAATTCAACCAAACTCCTTAAGGCAGTTCTTGCCTCCATTGTCCAGTAAATACGTCTGTTACATTAAGTAGCTATATCTCGCCCGGCACCAGCTGATTTCAGCTTTGCGCCCAGCTGGGTTCATATTAGCACTCTCTTTTTTGAAGGGGCCCTGATCTCCCCCTTCCCATTCCAGTATACTGTGCCCTGGGCCTCTGGGTCACGCTTGATGGACAGTTGTGAGTGCGCCGCCCCACCCCCACCCCCCCGCCCCATCTGGTAGGCTGCTGGGATCCATCCAGACCCCCCCCCCCCCCCCCCCGACCATGCAGAGCACACTCTGTTCTCACGACCCCGTGCTATGCCAGCCTCTCATGATGGAGAATGATGTGCCCAGCACGGCCTCTGCTCCGGGAGCTTACACACAGGACGTGCCTTCCCACCTCTGTGCCACTCTACAAACGGCTCTGCCCTTGGTCTGAGACGCTCTGCCCATACTCTCGGCTGCATTTCATGAACCAGCCACACACTCTTGCTTGTCACGATGCTGTCCTACGCCGACCCATCACACGACGGTTCTTCCTTGCCTCTGGATTCTGGCAGCACCCGATACATGTTCCGTCTTCGTATATACTTCATCTGAGGAGTCACCGATCCGGTGGTGTGCGGGTTAACGTGCTGACCCATTCCTGATCTGTAGCGTTTGCCAATTTCCACGCGGTAAATTACTCCCATCACGGCCTATTTCAAGCCGCTAACAGTCTAGCCACCAGCTAGCAAAATTCATGACTATCTCACCACGGGCTCTCCACCGAGGACATCGCTGATGTATGCCTCTGATAGAGCCGAACGGTACTATTTTTTTTAACCGTTCATTCCAGTCAATGTACTTAGTAAACTGTGCTGTCGGCACTTGATTACTGGCATAGTTCCCTGCTGAACGCCAGAGCGTAAAGGAAGAGCACAGAGTCTGGAGCCAGGTAGCTGTGGTTCATAATCCTGGCCCTGGTACTTGCTGGCTGTATGATCCCTGACCTTTACCTTTCTGTCTCAGTGTTCCAATCTGTAAATGGGTATATTCATTTTCCATTGCTGCACAACAGATCAGCACAAACTTAGCAGCTTAAAACAACACCAATCTATTAGCTCATAGTCCTATAGGTCAGAAGCCCAAACACAGTACGACTGTCTTCTCTGCTCATGGTCGCATAAGGCTGAAATCAAGGGTTGGCTGGGCTGTGTTCTCATCTGGAGGCTTGCCTAGGGACAAATCTGCTTCCAGACTCATTCAGGTTGTGGGAAGAATCCAAATTCTTGAGGCTGTGGGGCTGAGATCCTTGCCTTCCTACTGGCTGCTGATCAGAAATTATTCTCAGTTTCTAGATGCTGTTCACCATTCCTCACCAAGGAGTCTTGTCCACCCATAAAGGCAGAAATGGAGAACCTCCCTGTCGTCAAATCTTCGATGCTTTGTATCTCCTCAGGAAGTACCTTGTCTCTTTTGAGGTCCCACCTGACTGGGTCAACTCATCCAGTATACTCTCTCTTTCTTAAGGTCAACTGATTAGGGACCTTGTTTTGTTTTGTTTGATACTTGACATAAGTTTATTTTAGTCTGAGAACAATTGTGTTCCAAATTTCACTAAATGTAGTTGAACGAGGCAGAATAAAATGGTTTTATTCTGTGGTTTCAGATGCCTGTTCAGTCATGCAAAAATGATAATAGCTAAGCTAAACAATAGCTAAGTTTCACATGGTGGGAACTTGCTGGCACTGGACCCTTCCTGTCCCTTGACACAACAAACATGCATGTTGGAAGATGGTCTATTGCACACTTTTCAGCGCATTTTTTCTGAAGTAACGACCTTTAAATAAAAGGTCGCCTGTGTTTGAGGTATGCAGCATGGTGATTTGATATACATGTACATAATTGCGTAATATAAATACGTAATGTAAATATAAATGATTACTTCTGCCAAGCTAATTAATAGATCATCTCCTCACATAGTTACCATTTTACAAGTGTGTGATGAGAGCACCTGAAATCTACCCTCAGTGTGTTTCCAGTGTTCCATAAGTATTATTAACTATGGTCATGGCTGTACCTTAGATCTTCACACTTATGCATCCTATGTAATTCTAACTCTGCATCCTTTGACCAACATCTGCTCAATTCCCCCTCCTCCCTGTCCCTGGTATCTCCTGTTCTACTCTGTAAGTTTGATTGATTGATTGATTGATTGATTTAAAGATCCTATGTATATGTCTGTTAGGTCCCTTCGGTCCCTAGTGTATCCGTTTCTTCCTTCAGTTCTGTTAATATTTCCTTCATATATTTAGATACTCTGATGTTGGGTCCACACATGCTCTCTTGATGAGTCGACCCCTTTATCGTTATTTGTGACTTTTTTTGTCTCTTGTCCCAGCTTTTGACTTTACGTCCATTTTGTCTGTTGCAAGGATATTTACCACTGTTCTCTTTTAACTGCGATTTGCATGGAATCTTTTTCTATCCCTTCGCTTTCAGCCTGTGAGCGTCCTTACTGCTGAAGTGAGCCTTTTTGTAGGCAGCGATGGCTGGGCTTTGGTTTTACTTATTTATTTTTAATCCGTTCAGCCACTCTGTTCTTTTGGCTGGAGAATTTAATCCATTAACATTTGAAGTCATTATCAATGGGGAAGGATTCCCTCTTGCCATTTTGTTAAATTTTTTTTCTGCCTGTTTCGTAGTTCCTTTGTTCCTTTCCTCGACTTTTGTTGTCTTCCTTTGATTCCTTTCTCTATCTTTTGTGTATATTCTATAGGTATTTGATTTGCAGTTACCATGAGTTTTACATAAAACATGCTATAGTTATAATAGTCAATTTTAAGTTGGTAACAACTTCACTTCAACTGCATACAAACACCCTACACTTTAACTTCTCCTCCCTGTATATTTTGTTACTAATGTCACAGTTTAGATGTTTATTTTTAATTTTTTTTGAAATTCCAGTATAATTAATGTACGGTGTTATATTACTTTCAGGTGTGCAATATAGTGATTCAACAGGTCTATACATTGCTCAGTGTTCCTCATGATACGTGTGCTTTAAAAAAAATTTAATTCCAGTTGGTTAACGTCCAGTGTAATGTTAGTTTCAGGTGGACAACAGGGTGTTTCAGGACTTCCATATGTCACCCAGTGCTCCTCACAAGTGCATCCTTCATTCCTCCCCCTTTCGCCCATCCTCCACACACACCCCCCTCTGGTAACCCTCAGTTTGTTCTCTATGGGTAAGATTCTGTTTCTTGGTTTCTCTCTCTCTCTCTCTTCTTTCCTTCTTTGCTCATTTGTTTTGTTTCTTAAATTCCACATGGGACTGAAATCATCTGGCATTTCTCTTTCTTTGATTGGCTTATTTCACTTAACATGATCCCCTATAGGTCCATCCATGTTGTTGCAAATGACAAGATTTCATTCTTTTTTTTATGGCTGAATGATATTCCATTGTGTGTGTATATATATACATGTATATATATATATATATATACATATATATATATATATACACACACCCCACTTCTTTTTTTATTCATTCATCTATTGATGGACACTTGGACTGCTTCCACAATTTGGCTATTATAATTAATTCTGTAACAGAGAGGAGTGCATATATCCTTTTGATTTAAGATATTTTTGTATTCCTTGGGTAAATACCTGGGAGGGGAATTGCTGGATCATATGGAAATTCTGGTTTTAAGTTTTCGAGGAATCTCTATACTGTTTTCCACAGTGGCCACATCCGTTTGACTTCCCACCAACAGTGCACAAAGGTTCCTCCTTCCCACATCTTTGCCAACACTTGTTGTTTCTTGTGTTTTTGATTTTAGCCATTTGGACAGGTGTGATATAATATATCATTGTAGTTTTGATTTGCATTTCCCTGATGATGAGTGATGTTGAGCATCTTTTCATGTGTCTGTTGGCCATCTGGATGTCTTCTTTGAGAGATTCCTGTTCATGTCTTCTGCCCATTTTTTAATTGGATTATTTGGCTTTTGTGTGTGTGTGTGTGTGTGTTCAGTTGTATAAGTTATTTATATATTTGGGATACTAACCCCTTATTGGATGTGTCATTTGCAAATATCTTCTCCCATTCAGTAGGTTGTCTTTTTGTTTTGTTGATTGTTGCCTTTGCTGTGCCAAAGCTTTTTATTTTGACGTAGTCCCAATGGTTTATTTTTGTTTTTGTTTCCCTTGCCTCAGGAGACATATCTAGAAAAATGTCACTACAGCCAATGTCAGAGAAATTACTGCCTGTGCTCTCTTCTAGCATTTTTATGGTTTCAGGCGTCACATTTACATCTTTGATCCATTTTGAATTTGTGTGTGTGTGTGTGTGTGTGTGGTGTAAGAAACTGGTCCAGTTTCATTCTTTTACGTGCTGCTGCTGTCCAGTTTTCCCAACACCATTTATCGAAGAGATTGTCTATCTCCCATTGCATATTTTTTCCTGCTGTGTTGAAGATTAATTAATCGTGTAGTTGTGGGCTTCTTTTTGGCTTTTCTGTTCTCTTCTGTTGATCTATGTGTCTAGTTTTGTGCCAGCACCATACTGTTTTAATTACTACCACTTTGTAATATAACTCAAAAACTAGAATTGTGATACCACCCGTTTCGTTTTTCTTTTTCAGGATTGCTTTGGTTGTTCAGGGTCTTTTGTGGTTCCATACAAATTTTAAGATCATTTTTTCTAGTTCTGTGAAAGATGCTGTACGATGTAAATGTTTTATACATGTTGTATCTGTTAACAATGTCTGGATCTAGGTTATTTTTAATGTTTTTGTCTTTAACTTTTATTAAAAATATTAAAAGTGCCCTATATACCGTGATTTAAGTATTGGAGTATTCTGAATTTTGTTATATTCTTACCTTTAGAGTGAATTTTATACTTGCACATATAGGCAGGCTTCCTGATGGAGCTCTCGAATGGGCCATTCTGGTTCCTGGGTCCGTAAGGCCAATTGGGCACCAGTGACCACTGGTGTGGGCCTGGCAACTGGGTCATAGAGGCGAGGCCTGGATCCTGGATCCTAAGTTTATGTGAGCTGGCCTGAGTCTGAAAGCACAGCAGCCAACCTGGGCTTGAGGGAAACTTGAGCCTGAGTCTGGAAGGGTTGGCCTGGTGCTGGAACAGTCCTGGAGCCAGAGTCTGTGGGAGCCAGCCTGGCGCAAGGTATACATGGGCAGTACTGGACCACGATTCCTCTGGAGCCCAAGGCTGGTCTGAAACTGGTGGCTGCAGGGACAGACAGGTCTAGCGCTGGGGTGGGTCAGGAGTCTGGGGCCGGGGAGGCTGCCTGGTTTCAGGACCAACCTAGAGCCTCCATGACCCAGTCACAAGACCCACCCAGGGGTCACTGTTTCCTAGTCGACCCCATGGACCACAGTGAAGTTGCATGATCATTTCGCTCTCCTTCCCCCATGAGGAGGGTCTCTCTCTGTGGCTGTCTCTCTGTCTCTCAGGGTTTGGGGGAGGAGTGATGGAGGTAATTCTATACTGTCTTTCTAATCTCTTGAATGTGTCTTTTCTCATTCCTGTGCTCCACTCAGGTGCTGTAATCTCTCACCTGGAATCCTCAGCTCTTGTGAAGGGATTTTCCTGTATGGATGGTGCTCAAATTGATGTTTCTATGAAGAGACAAGTACTGGAAATCCCTATATCTCCATCTTGCTGACATCACTCCGCCTGATTAGGGACTTTGACTCCCTCAGCAAAAATCCCTTCATCATATAATGTAATCACGGAAGTGACATCTCATCAAATTCAGGTTCCCACCCACATTTGACCCAAGGGTAATACACAAGGCAAGAGTCACTGGGGATCGCCTTGGAGTTCTGTTTCCCACAGAGGGGCTAATAACAGCATTGACCTCGAAAGTTTGTAAGTTCTATACGAAAAACATTCAAAACAGTTCTTGGCACATAGTAAGTGCTCAGCAAACCTTAGCCAAAAACATTACTAAATGAGAGGGTTTTTTTTTTTTTTTTTCAAAAAGCGTTCTTGGATTATTTACCTTGGCTCCAGAGCCAAGAATCACTGGGAACTCAATAGATGTTTGTTAAGTGAATGCATAAATCTATCCCATACAGATATATAAAATAACATTTCACCCAAATAAGCAGCTTTGGAGGTCCTCAAGTCCCACGTCCACATTTTTAACAAAGTGGAGACCCAGATTGGGGGAATGACGACAAAGATCACCAGCTAGAGACAGAATGGCCACCAGATTGCAGACCTCCAGAGTCTCTGTCTAGTCTCTCACTGTATTCCACTGTGCTGCAGACAGTGACCTGGAACTATCTTCTCAGTTGTTTTGTCCAGCTGTCTCAGGGAAAGGGCAATGGTTTCTAGGGAGTATCTCTTGGTGGTGCCAGAGTGGTGGTGCTGGGCACACAAAGTGTGGGGGGATTATACTCTATGCAACATCATTCAGGCCATCGACTACACAAACAGCTATGGTGCCGAAGGTTATCTCTGCCCCTCCCTACTTACAAGCGTGATGCCCACTGTGATCATTCATAAGGAAGCAGATGGGTTTAACAGTAGATAAGCCCTCAGTCACCTTCCCAAATAGGGTTGTCCGGGTTATGTTCTTGTGCAATGTCAGGTCCAGAGATGTTGATAATAATGTTTCTTAAAGAATATTGGTCACTCACACTTTCCTTCTACCCCAACTGTCTTCACTGATTTATTATATTCCATAATTCTTTTCATCATCTAATATACCACATAGTTTAATTTTTCATTTTGCTTGCAACGTCTCGTCTCCCCCATTAGGATGTAGGCTCCCCGTGAGAAGACCGTTCTCTGCATGTTGTTCCCTGTCAAATCCCCAGCTGCTGGAGCAGTGCCTGGGACAAAGTTGGTGCTCCATAAACACCTTCTCAATGGTGAATGAAATGGGTTCGGGGAAAGCTGGGTTGAGAGATGTTCAGTTGGATTCTTCCCTTTAGAATCTCTCGTGGCCGTTATTGTAAGAGTGTATGTCAAGATCCTCCAAGATGAGACGTGCTGTCCTGCAGCATTTCTCCTGCATAATGACCAACAGATCAAAGAACACTGCTCTGCAGGGCACAGTGCATGAAGCACTCAAATTTCCTATCTTATTTTTTCAGTGAGGATCCTGAGACCCAAGGGGGTGACTGACTCAGCCAGGGTTCCATAGCTCATTCTTTGGGCTGGAACCTCAAATCTGCTGACATTCAGACCACTGCTCTTTCAACTGAATACTTCCTGAGGCATCATTAAATTCATTTCTCTGCCACATAATAGCTAAAGTTTTAAATGATTACCTTGGTCCAACAATCTTTTATCAGGTAGAAGCCTGAAACTTGATAGAACAGTTCCCGACTATAAGAAAGCACACAAGATACTTAAATGGACATATAGATCAAATCTCAGTGCTAAAAAAAAAAATGCCATTAGTCATCTAAATTCCTTCCCCATAATGGAATTTAATTATGATGATCATCTCTTGAAGTTATATTTTCAGGAATTTGAAAAGAACATATCAGACATCTAACATCTAGATGAATTTGAAAATAGGAGAAAATATACTGAGGGCCGGAAGGAAATGAGAGAGAACCCTCTTTCTTTCTGTTTGTGTCTCTGGCTCTGTCTGTTTCTCTTTTTCTCTCATAACATACCCAGACACACAATTGTTTTGCTCCTTTTGCCTGTAGATTCTGGGACTTTTGTGGGTCCATTATTAGGTGGTGAGAACTTTTTGGAAGGAATGAAGACTGTTGGAGGGTCAGACAGCATGTGCAGTGGAAAGAAGCAAGTCATTTCCTTGGGTCTCAATGGTTGGTGGAAAAAGGTCTTCCTGCTGTAAATAGTTAATAAGGGCTGATGAGTGCTTTCCTATTTTTTGTTGCAATAGTCTATGTACTAAGCTTACCCCGTAGGACAATTGCTCTCAAACCTTGGAGAACGTGAGAAGCACCTGGAGTGCTTTGGCAGACATTGAATTTCGGGCCACACTCCCAGAGATCCCTATTTAGGAGTCTGGGAGAGGGCCCAAGAATCTGCAGTTGAAGCATACATTCCTGGAGATTCTGATGCATATAGCCAGACCGAACACACCGTTCTTGGAAGCGTTGCTCTGAAATTATGGGATTTCCATTCAACTTTGGCAAATTGATCAGAAAAAGCATCTGTATGTTCAAGACCAGGATGCCATGTTGCAGTCTTATTACAACTTAATTGAGAACAACATTAGCAGAGGAAGATTAAAGCCAAGGAAAATGAAGATGAAAAAAAATAAGATTGGCTCATAAAACAGGTTAATGTCTCCAGTCTGAATATTTAAGCAATGCCCATGGGTCCGGAAGGAGATGGGGGGGTGGAGTGGGGAGGAGAAAGGTGTTGGTACAATCCAACCATATTGGTGAGACCACACTTAATTTTCACAACTCCCTTCTAGGTTGATATAACATTATTTTCCAAAGGAGGGCAAAAAAAGACTAATGACCTGTCCAAAGTCACATAGCTACTAGGCAACAGGAGCTCGATTTTAAGCCAGACCTTCTAGCTTCAAAGCATTTGTGCTGTTTACCATACACCACACTGCTCCTGTGTTAAAGGACGTTTTGTCAGGCTTGGAGTGGATGGACTAGAGAGAAAAACAGAGAAGACATTGAATGAAAGAAGAGAAATAAGGAGGTAGAAAATGTAGAGAAAAAAAAATAGTATCCATGCTGAAAAGTATCACAGGATGAGTAATGTTTAACATAGGTAGGGCTTGGGGCACTTGGAAAAGTCAAGATGGAGTGGATGATGACTTTGGGGTTTGAAATCATCATTAGAGTACTCCCAACTCTTCTGATTCAGGTGGCAAATAATAAGGTCAGGAACAGATTATATCAACTGATATAAAGTGTAAGTGACTGATGCGACTCACAGCACAGGTTGCCAGGGATGTTTGTATTTTAACAAGAAGGGAAAATTAAGTTAAAGGAATGCATGTGGAATTTCAGACTACAATTGACGGTTAGGAGTGAGTAAAGTGGCCTCCCCATTGTATCTAAGAAAACAAAACAAAACAAAAAATTAAAAAAACCCAAATCCGTAATAGAAGAGACTCCCTGCTCTGTTTCTGGCTACAGAGAAGAACGGGACATTATTCAAGCACAGGTTAGATTTCCAGAAAAAAAGTTGATTCGTGGGCTACATCCTGAATCTTAAAGATGTATTTTGAGGCTGAAAGAAGACTAGCCTCAGGCCATGGTCTTCTGATTAATGATCCATTTCTTTCCTCTATGTCCATCCTTGTGCCCACACAGCAGAAAGAGTCCTTCCTGGTCAGAGTAGCCCCAGGACAGGCCATTGAGTGAACAACACACCTCTACAGCCACCTGCAACTCCCTTATGTGCGGCCACCCAGCACTCGAGAGTCCTGTGTTATCAGAGCAGCTGTCCCTGACCTGTATGAGATGCCTTCATTTAGTCCAACAACCTCTGCAAACCCTTTGGGGTCTGGGGTCAATGGCTCCAGTAAATGCTGCCCAAGCTCCTGGAAGACGTGCCTTCAGGGGGTGAGGCTTTCTTTCACCCTCTGTCATCTGATAGGAGAAAGTTTGCTTTGCTCTTGAGCCAGCCAACTGCCCAGAGACCAATCCCAGAAAGCTCCCATCCTCCCTGCGATTTTGCACTGCCTCTTCCAGAAGCCACTAAGGGATTGAAGGGTCTGCTCTTTCCCCCATTTTCACGGACGTATTCATTGACAAATAGCTATTGAACACCTATGTTTGCCAGTCACTGAGCTAAATGCTGTGAGTCTTCAGGAGCCCAAAGGCTGGTGGAAGAGACAGGTACATTAGAATCCAGTGTAAGTATGGAGACAGAGGCAGGATGCTGTGGGGACACATGACGATAGGGTTGGACCTTGTCCAGACTAGGGCTTCAGAGACCATGTTCTGGAGGGAGTGTCAGCTAAGCGACACCCTGAAGGACTATCAGAAGTTGGGGAAGTGAAGGGTGGGGGTGTGAGGATGAATCTCCCAGACACAGGGACAGCATGAGACCCAGAGGCCAGAGAAAGATCGCATGACGGAGAACTCCCTAGCAGTCCAGCAGCAAGAATGGAAGGGTGTGGGGGGCAGGAGGGAGTGTTCAACGTGGGAGATGTAAGCAGAACCAGAATACGTAAGCTTGGTTAAAGCTGGATTATTCTTCTGAGGGCAATCCAAGGTCAGTTCAAGGACTCACTGGATTGTTTGTCCCCTTTGTCCTAACCAACGAGTGTAAAGGACACCTCCATCACCACTTCTGTCACCAAATCTCCCATGGGCACAGGAACTGTTGGCTGACTTTCGAGAACCTTCCTATGCAGTGCCTCACACCATCCTCCCAAGAGCCCCAGGAATAGATAAGGCATTCTCTATTTGACCCGTTTCACAGATTTTCAATTCGAAGCTCAGCTAGATTAATAGACTTGACTGAAATCACATCAAGAGTAAGAGGTAAAGATGGGACACAGGTGCA
Source organism: Prionailurus bengalensis (assembly GCF_016509475.1). Lineage (NCBI taxonomy): Eukaryota > Metazoa > Chordata > Mammalia > Carnivora > Felidae > Prionailurus > Prionailurus bengalensis. The sequence goes on from NC_057360.1 coordinate 60,373,992, forward strand.
GGAAAATGGTAAGTGACTATAAGATAGGTGCCTCAGAAAAGGTCAGCAGAAACTGATCTTAGCTTCCAGGACCACCCACTTCCATGGCCGCCTTGAAAGACCCTTGGAGAGGTCCTAGCAATGTGTACGTGCAGTCGTGGGCTTTTGTGAGACTTGCATAAGATACTTCAGAAGCACTCGGTTAAGACTTTCTCTTCCATTCTGCCTTTATCTCCATCCTCCTTCCCCTGGGATGGGGCAGGGCCACAAAGGCTGTGAGCAATTTTGAGATTTGGCTAAAGGGCTGTTGAGCTGGGGTTAAAATTTGGGGGGATTAATGCTTTTCATAGTCACTTCTGTGCAGAGTTAATCTGTTACTTGCCAAGTTGGTATAGAAATGGCTCCCAGGAGCACACCTCCCACCCGGTTTCCAATCCATTGATTAAACAAAGATGCAGGGCCAGGGGTCACCTGATGTTTGGCACCAGAAGCACGTAGATCATGGGAGAGAAAGAAGGTTTGACATGTATGGAGCCAGAAGTTAGTCTTTGGAAAATTCTTCCAGATATTATACCGTAAGTGGAGGATTTGGCATTTGTGGATGGCTGATCAGAATGACTGATCTGAACTTTTCTCAGATCATAGATGTACTTAATGATGGAATGTATGCAGTTATGAACCGACTCCCACAACCGCTATACACAGAATGTTGTATCACGGAATTACACGAGGCAAGACTTACGGAATTCCAGTTCCTGTGTTGGTAGGGGACAAATCTGTGGCTGTACTACACAAGTCCATCTGTGTGTGTTTGTAATGCTTTATGCGTCCCAACCATCAATAGCAACAAACACATTTTAATTAACCATGCTAAAAGGAAGACTAAATCATCTTTTCATTCTTTCTGGTAGAAAATAGTGCGGTTGGACGTAAGCATATAAAATAGTATGTGTGGATGGACACCTGTGAAATACGGATGCACGCAAAATAACATGCAGCTAAAAAGTAGGGGAGATATAAAGATGTATCTGGCAGTTAATTCATTAAAAATGTGGTTTTATTCCTGGATTTTGTGTTTGTTATCCTTGCCGGCTTTTCAAATTTTATAATTTGCTTCCAAATCATTTTAAATCAATATTCACTTTCCAATCAGACTTGAATAAGTTTTGTTCCTTCTTTTTTAAAAAATTTTTTAAATATTTATTTATTTTTGAGAGAGAGAGAGAGAGAGAGAGAGAAAGAGAGCATGAGCAGGGGAGGGGCAGAGAGAGAGGGAGACACAGAATCGGAAGTAGGCTCCAGGCTCCGAGCTGTCAGCACAGAGCTCGATGTGGGGCTCGAACTCACGGACAGCCAGATCATGACCTTGACCGAAGTCGGACGCTTAACTGAGTCACCCAGGTGCCCCAGTTCTTTCTTTTAAAAAAGGCCCTCCCTCTCCTCCACCTCTCCTTGGTGGTGTATACTTCCTCTCAGATACCCTTATATGCTCTGGCCACACTGGGCTATCGTGGTCTGGGAGAGCTGAAGGTTGGAAGGAAGAGGTGCTGTTTGAGCTGGGCTTTGATAAGGGATGACATTTTCCCTTCAGAGTCCTGACCCATTATCTACCAGTGAGCTTTAGCCAGGAGAACATTTCCTAGAGTCATAAATGGATCCTGCTGCAAGAAGGGGGTCCTCATAGCCATAAGGATCCAACCCAGCCATCAGTAGATCGTGGGTTTCCTGTCCACATGCACAGTGAATGTTGACACTTTCCTCACCAGGAGAATTGAAGCTAAAGTTGCGGGAGCGTCCGTTCTGACTTAGGTGGGAGAGGTGGCCTTAGACTCACCTGCGATGAACCCCAACCCCAAACCACCACTGAGCTTCATGTTCTCTGATAACAGGCTCTCCCAGGCGCCATGTCAAAAACCCCGGCTTTGTGATGACATCCCCATTTGGCATCCATTTTCTGCTCAACGATTATTTGTTATTGTTACTTAGGATCTTTGCAACTTGGTTTTCCTATCTTTCAAATGGACTTAACAAGGTTGCTGTGAACATGAGGCACTAAAGTGGCTAGGACTCGCCTGTGTACGGAGTCACTGAGTAAATGTCATTCCTATTTCCTCTTCTCCAACATAATGAAGCTTTCACTACTTCGTCAAGCTTCTAGGTAGCCTTGTCTTCCTCCCCGAATGTGCAGAAGTTTGGTTTAGGGGAGCACTCTGCCCCAAAACGTCTCTTGCCCCCCATTTATGTCCTTCTTTGACCTTTCTCTTCTTCCTAGCCTAAAGTACCACCTCTGAAGTCATGTATCTAGCAACCATTTGTTGAGCTCTATGCGCCTGGCTCTTTGCATTGTCACAGCTGCTCATGAGGTGGGTACCTTTGCTATCGTCATTTAACTGATGGGGACTCCAGTTGATAGAGGTGGCCCAATTTGGTCCAAGTCACACAGCCGGGGAGGGGAACCAGGGTTGAAACAGGACTGTCTCCCCAGGCTGAGCACTTCTGCATGGTGCTGTCCTGCCCTGTCTTCATTGCAAGACAAAGTGAGATCTCTGATGGCCTGAGGAGATCGTGACATGTGGGTCCCCGTATCCTCCCCAGGAGGGCCTGGCCGAGGAGGTGTGGAGCCAGTGTGGCTCATCGGCTGAGCTGGAGGCAGGAGACTGGAAAGCTCAGAGACCGGTCCCCTTGCTATGTAAAAGCAAGTGGCAGTGTTGACCTAACCTTGGACCTGCTCATGAGACATGGGGGTGGGTTAGTGTAATTAAAAAGGTGATGATAATCCAACGCCTGGCTTTTAATACCCTTGTTGGCTGTTTGCTAATCTTCTCCTAATTTGTGCCAAATTCTGTGCTGTGCGTTGTTAGGAACTTAAGATGTGCATGCATCCGTGTGATAGGGCTACTGAGACCAACTCTCATAGTTCTGGAAGCCGGGGGCGGGAATCCTTTAAGAACCGAAGCTACTACGGTTTGAGTATGTACCAGCTTGTCTGGTTTGCTGTCTGCCATCTTCACGGGAACTCTACCGAGTCGGCACGATGATCTCCATTTTACAGATGAGAAAAACTGAGGTTCGGACAGGTCAAGACACTTGTCCAAAGCCACACAGCTGACTTTGGAAGGGTGCAAATATATGTCCGAGGTTATCGCGTTCCCAATCCGCAGTGTCTCCCGTAAAAGGCACTCTTTCCCTCTCTGATGACCAAGCCTTGTCTGGTCTGACCCTGCTCCATCAAGCTTCCTATCAAGTCTTACGGTTGGGCCACCAGGTTTGCTCTGCGTCACGCATCGGGTGTGCTCAGCGTTCTGACGGCCCCGCGACCGAAGCCGAATAGAGCCACCCCATCCTTTCCGGCCAACGTCAACTCCAGGGTCGATCCACGTCCCACAGAAGCCGATAGAGGCTTTCGGTGCTGGAAGTCAGGAAAGAGAATGCTCCGATGACCGCAACGTTAATCAGGAGCAAGCCTAAATGTGATTTGTCCCTCACAAAGGCCGCTCTGTCCTCGGTCGGCAGCGCGGGAGTCCTGTTTCAGCCGCCGGCCCGGCCACCCTGGCCCGGCCGCTGTCTCCCCGCGTGGAGCAGGCCAGGCCCGCCTGATAACATCGCTCGGGCATAGTGGCGCTTTGTGCACACCCGGGGCTCTGGTTACCTGGCTCGGGCGGGAGGCAGGCTCCGGTGCCGGAGGCCAGGAGGGAGGCAACGACTGGGTAAAAACAAGCACGAAAGGGGAGTGTTTTGGAAACCCCAAAGGAAGCGTTCTTGCCCGCTGCGTCCTCAAGGTGCTTCCCAAGGAGGCTGCTTGATCACTGCCGTCGAGGGCAGCGCAGAAAAGGGATTCGGGCGAGACGGTTGCCCCGGGTTCTTGGGTGTGCGTGTTTCCCCCTCAGAGCTGGACGTGTGCCAGCTCACTAGCACAGACACTTCTCCGGAGTCCCCGGAGCCTTTTCGCCATGACAAATCACAGGCCAACTGTCTGCTGAACCGGGGTAGGGTCGCCGGTGACTTCTGCAGCTGAGGCCAACAGCCCTGGTTTGCCTTTGGTCGCAAGTCAGATGGTTCTTCAGGTTTTCGCTTCAGAGAAGTGCAGCCTGAGAAGGCATCTCATAAATCGCCCTGCGCGGCCCAGAGCCTTTTCCAAAGAGGCTGGGGGGGATGAGTGCTCTCTGGCGGGGAGCCGGGCGCCTTTCTGGGGATGAGTCTGATCCTTTGAGCCTTGGGCTGGAAGCTGGTGGCTTAAAACATCAAGCGTAGGCAACGGGCTTGGGTGCCATCACCTCAAGTGCCCTCTCGGTGGCCCCACCTAGTCCCGGGGCAGCCACCTCCTCCTGTCCTCCGTATATTCTGCTGTGACCTCTCCGCCACGTCGAGCGCCCTGCCCGGGTCTGCTCGTCTCACCCCTTCACCAACGCTTCCGGCTGATCCTTTCCCTTCCGGATGGAACCTGAAGTGTCCCGGGTCCCACAACCCTGAGGTCCAGGAAAGCAGCAGACGCTAATATAATCGAGGAATTCTAAGGCCTGATATTAGTTCCCTGGGATTGCCGAAACAAATCACCACAAGTTCGACCGCTTAAAACAAAATTGATCCTCTCTCAGCTCTGGGGGGCAGAAGCCCCAAATCCAGGTGCTGGCGGGGGCTGACATTCTGAGGGCGCTAGGGGAGGACACCTCTGTGCCCCTGGTGGCTCCTGGTGGCTCCGGCCGTCATTGGTTTGTGGTCACTTTACTGTATCTCTGCCCTTGTGAAACACGGCCCTCTCCTGTGTGTCGTCTTCTCTTCCGTCTGATAAAGACACTTGCTTTGGGGCGCCTGGGGGGCTCAGTCAGTGAAGCGTCCGACTCTTGGTTGGTTCAGGTCATGATCTCACGGTTTCGCGGGTTCTGTCCTGGCAGCTCAGGGCTTGCTTGGGACTCTCTGAATCCTTCTCTCTCTGCCCCTCCTCATTAGCGCCGTTTCTATCGCTCTCAAAATAAATAAATTTTAAAAAGGCACTTGGTTCATTTACCAATTCTGGAGTTCAGCTACAGACATATTTTTGGAGGGGGGGCACGATTCCCCCCACCCACTGCAGGTGTTAAAAGCAGAGAACACTCGAATGTGTTATCAACACTGTGCCATATTTGCATTTTTAAACGTGGAACTTCCCCGTCCTGATTCAAAAGAACCTAGTAGAAATTCGGGGCATGCCTTTAGGCAAGTCCTGTGCAGCATTTTGGAGCACGAGTTTTGGCTCGTCTATTCCCTTCCGATCGCACCAAGGGCTCTTCTAAGTGCCCCTGACGGAGACAAGCTTCACGGTCCCCCACAGGTACGAGAATGTGGTCCCGGAAGCAGGTGGTGAGTCACCAGCTCAGAGTTCTCCTTCCTGAGTTGCGTTGGAAGAAGCTCCGGTTCCCTGAAGAGCTGGCAGGGGGGCGGTGGGCCGGGTCCCATGGCTCGGTGCGTGAGAGACGTGAGGCAACCAGGGGGCCCCTCTCAAGCCGACTCTGGGAAAATCCCTGCCCACAGACAGGTGGCTACCTTCCAGCCGGTCCTGGAGGGAGCGAGGAGGAACAGGAGGGGTTCCCTTTCTCCGGTTCTCGACGCTTGGCCTCTCCACGACCGAGCTGGCCAGGGCTTCATGCTTCTAGAGTTTCTGAGAGAAACTCTCCTGACTTTGGGAGGACCTCTGGCCCCTCTGGAAATGTGTGCCGACGGGAGTTCATAAACTCAGGGGAGGTTCTCATTCTGCTTCCTGGAATGCCTCCCACCTCCAGGATCTCCGTGGCTCAAGAGGGACCTTGTATCAGGGTAGGCTTCCCGGACCACCTACCAGAAGAGAGCATCCCCTCAAACCCTTTATCTTATTTGTTGACCCCGTTTTTTTTTTTTTTTCCTTCCAGAACTCACCATCTGTCTTAAGAACAGGACTTTGGTAAAGATTTTTGACTAGATATGTGAACCGTAAAACTGGAAGGGATTCACGAAACCACCCACTTGATGTAGCCACCTGCCTTCAGGCTGGCAAAGCTTCACGGTCGTCCTATTTTAGGGTAGAGACCGGGGAGGCCCGGAGAGAGGACAACACTCCAGATGAGGACCCGGAGTCTGTGATTTCTAGTTCAGGGAGCTTTGTACCAGCCATTGACCTGTTACCTCGATTTCTATTTGGTTTCAACCCGGCTCTCTGCCTTCATTATCAGGTGGTTTGCCACGGGGGGCAGGAGCAGGGGGGGGCTGGTAGTGGGAAATGTGGATGAAGAGTTCCTCAGGCATGATGGGTACTCAGCTGAACCAAGAGCACGGAAGACAGCTCTCCAATACCTTGAGTCGAGCGTGTTGTTACGATGACATTAATAGCAGCTGATTGTATATGTGTGTGTGTGCGTGTGACAGAGAGAGAGAGACAGAGAGAGAGGGGAGAGAGATCGAGAGAGGGGGAAAAAGAGAGAGAGGAGACAGAGAAAGAGAGGAGAGAGTCAGAGGCAGAGAGAGATACAGAGAGACAGAGAAAGAGGGGGAGAGAGGAAAGAGACAGAGAGAGGAGAGAGACAGAGAAAGAGACGGAGAGAGGAGAGAGAGACGGAGACAGACACAGAGAGACAGGAAAGAGAGACAGAGAGGGGAGGGAGACAGAGAGAGAGGGGAGAGAGAGAGACAGAGAGTGAGAAAGAGAGGGATACAGAGACAGAGATGGGGGAGACAGACAGAGAGAGGGGAGAGAGAGAGAGAGAGAGACAGAGAGAGTGAGAAAGAGAGAGAGGGACACAGAGACAGAGACGGAGGAGAGAGACAGAGAGAGGAGAGAGAGAGGGAGAACGAACTTGAACGTGCACGTGTGTTGGGACGAGCTGTATAGAAAGCAGAGTACACAGTCAAATGTTTTCACGATAAGCTAGCAGTTTTACTGAACCTTCTCTGCCTGTCTTATCTTTGCAAGGATCACATTTTTTCCCAGCAGCTTTAGTCCCCAGGCTCTTTGGAAGTTAAGGTTTCGTTTCTTCTCCCACTCCCCCTGGCCGGCCGGCTGGTGCCCACCGACCCTCCCCAGGAGAGAGGGCCTGCGGGGAGGCGGCTGGCAGGCACCTCCCTCTTATCCCACCACAGCTGCCTATGAGCAGGTGCCCTTTTCTTTCTTTCCTGATTCGAGAGTTACACTTTATATGAAACTGCTCCTTACTTGGGCTTCGGAGGCTAAAGATTAAATAAGAAATGGAGGGAGTCCTGCGGAAATGATGGAAGGCTTAGGTAAGGGTCCTAGAAGACACTGTTAGAACCGGTGCTCTTTGGCCCGGGGACAGAGGAGCCGCGGGACGCGATCCTACCCACCGCACAGGCAGCGGGGACGCGCTTGGTGAGGTCTGGCCTCAGGTGGGCGAGGCGGGGAGGGGCTGTCCGCCCTAACTCCAGCCACCCACGTTAGCAACGTCCATCACCATCCCTGGACCTCGATGTCCTTGATGATTGTAGACACCCCCTTCATTACTCTTACAGAAAAGACCGGGAGGAAATGTCCTTATTTTTATCTGCCCTTCCGTGCCCAAGAAACAAATCGTGACAGTCGCAGAGTTCATACAGAGTTTGAGATCAAGTGTGGTCCGACGTCATGAGCATGGGCTCTCGTATCAGGCAGAGTCCGGTGAAAATCTAGGATTTACTTGTTATTGGGAACACGAGCCTGACTCCCTTCGACTTGCCTTTTCCTCTGGAAAATGGGAATGATGCTGCTGCCTGCTTAGTGAGCTCCTTGGGAGGATTAAATAAGACGTGTACTAACAGCTAGTATTAAGGGGCTGGGCTAAATGCTCTTCATGAGTTTCTCATTTAACCTGTGAGTTATAAATACGGGTGAGGGAACCATTTAAGGTAGACCGACCAGTAGGACCCGGAAGGTGTGCCTGGGTCTGTTTGGATCCAAACCCCAACAGCACCACTTCACCCCGACTAATCTCCTTCCCATTAGGAGTTTATCATAAGCATACATTTTTAAAAGGCAAACCTGAAAGCTCGAAAGAATAAGATCAAAATTACCTAGAATCCCTTCACGCAGAAAAACCATTGGAAACACTTGGCCATATGTTTTTCTATACAGTTACATATATTCTGTTATGCAGACATGCTGGTTTTTGTTTTTTGTTTTTGTTTTTTTGCCTAAAATAATATCACTTTGCTTTTACAGTTTTGTAGCTGGCCTTGCTCCAGAATGATATATTATGGATAACTTTTAATGTCAGTTTTTCATGCAGCAAATTTTCTTGAATGTCTACTTTGTGCCACTTGTAATAAATCAGGGACTAAACAAATTAAAATCCCATTTCTTCCTTTATTTAAAAATATTTTTTTAAACATTTATTCATTTTTGAGAGACAGAGAGAGACAGAGTGTGAGCGGGGCAGGGGCACAGAGAGAGAGGGAGACACAGAATGAGAAGCAGGCTCCGGGCTCTGAGCCGTCAGCACAGAGCCCGACGTGGGGCTCGAACTCACGAGCTGTGAGATCGTGACCTGAGCCGAAGTCAGATGCCCAGCCGACTGAGCCACCCGGGCACCCCTAATATCCCATTTCTTACACAGTGTTGTGCCAGGCAGTCCACAAGAAGAAAATCATACGGGACCTAAGGAGGGGTTATGGGCCGCCAAAGAATAAAGCATAAGGTTGGGGTTGCACTTGTAACCAACGAATCCACTGAGAAAAAGGCGTTTGAGCAAGGACTTGAAGTTGAGCGACTCAGTCCTGCGGTGCTCTGAGCATTCCAGGCAGAGGAAACAGCCCGTGGCAGCATGAAGAAAGACAGAAAGCGACTGGTTTCTGGGTGTGTCAGAAAGCAACACGAAAGGGATTTTCTGGCAGACTGGATGGGGGCAGAGGAATCACGGAGGACTCTGGGGTTTGGGTGTGTGCCACCCACGGGGACTCAGAAGACATGACTGAAACGGGCGAAGGTCAAGGGCGGAATGAGTTTTGGGGCAAAGATCGATGATCAGGTTTGGGCATCCTGGACTTGAGCTGTCCATTGGGCGTCCCGCTGAAGGTGCTGAATATACAGCCTCCAGTCTGGGAGTGAGAGTGAGGCTCCGGTGATAACAGATTTGGGAGCTAGTAACACAGATGGGATCTAGAGCGTGAGGCTTTTTGAGATTCCCCCGACCAGAGCGTGTGAATAGGGAAGCGGATGAAGGACCGAGACCCGGAGACTCCAATGTGAAGAGTTTGAGGCGGAAAACAAAGCGAAGAAGCCTGAGGGGGAACCAATGAAGGCGGAGAAATGCCAGGAGAGGGTTGTGTTCCGGAAGGTCAGAAGACAAGTGTAAAAAGGCGGAGGGAGTGACCGCCTGTGTTAGTATGCGATATGCGATAATATTGACGACATGAATACAACTCAGAAGATTCTCTGTTTTATTCGCTGGGTGATAACCCATTACTATCATGATTCATTTCAATGTTCCTAGTGTCCCAGATTTGGCCATTGGGAGCCCCTTCCAACCGGTCCCCACGTCCTTTCCACAACATGCTTG